>NC_041214.2:111844111-111911797 GCF_002837175.3 Physeter macrocephalus | reverse complement strand
CACGAACCCGTGTCCCCTGCATCGGCAGGCGGACTCTCAACCACTGGGCCACCAGGGAAGCCCGAGAAGTTTATTAATAATGAAAATGGCACAGTTATATACATGAGAAAAAAGACCTTTCATATACATAAAGACTGTTAAATTTTTATTTCTAATTAGCTAGTATTAAGACTAGAGCATTTCAAGCAAACAGTACAGTAACATGAGCTTATCTGACCCATAATTTATGTACAGTGTCATTATAAACAAGATGAAAGAAAAATCCTTCATTATCCATACTCCACATTGAACATATATTATGGTCACTTCAGAATCATCACACAGTCTGAATACACAAATAATTATACCTTTATTCTCTGATATCATGGTTACATTTTTCCTATTTATTCCCTTAATCACTAAAGAACCAATTATATATAAGTGAAGAAAAAAAAGTCAGGATAAGGAATCATTTAAACCTGGCTGTAGCTACAAATTGTGTGTTCTAACTTGTGTCTTATTACCCTGAGGGGAGTGATTTAACCTGTATCTTGTTAACTCATAGGGATAGTATAAGGTTTTACAAAATGCATGACTCAAGGAAATTTCTAGGTAGATTGTTACTTCAATTACTTTCTAGTACCCTCCCACGTTCCCACCTCCAGCCAGGATCTTCTGTGGAACACAATGCAACTGATTTTAGGATTGTGACCTTCACACTATTTTTCTGCATTCATTGCACACTTGGGAATAGAATGAGCTAGGATGCATAACTCACTGCAGCTGGATTGTAAATCTGAAAGGCTGGCCCCACCCATCCTACTGGGAATTGTTAGAAACATTTTAAGAGAGAAAAAAAAAAAAAGACCCATATTTTTCTTGGCTAAAATATCTCTATTTAATAAAGATAAGTTATTCTCCTAAATCAGCAGTTTTCTTATGGAGTAAATATGTTGCCTTCTTTTCCCATTTCAAAATGAAAATTCAATTCACGGGCTGATAGATGTCAAAGTATCCATTACTGAAAACATGGAAATGACACAAAGATACCAGCTGCCCAAAACTCATGAAATGGAAGAAGGCAAACTTATAAAACAAGCATGCAAGTAAATAACTAAATCAGGTATCGTATGTGAGCCAACATGGTTTGAGAGCCTACAAAGAATATTTATGCAATTTTCATCTTTTTGTCAGAAGTAATATTAAGTCAGGGTTGTTCAAGTATATTAAAATTTACTATGTGGTAAAAAGCTGGGGGAGGGGAGCAGCCAAGCCATGATGACCAGATACTGCAGGAAAAAAAAAAAAAAAAAGAAGAGGTGGGAATAAAATCATGTAAAACCTGCACTTGTTTTATTATGTAAAGTAAATGGGACTTTAGGGCACATAAATGTGAACAAATACCCTTAAAACATTGCCATGGTGGAAACAGAGTCCTATTTATCAAACAAATTCCCCATTATCCACAACCCATGAAAATAAGAATCAGGTTGTACACTCAAAGATATAGGTGATATCTGTGAATCCAAAAAACAAAAAGTTTGAGTTCTTTACCATGCACTGTATTATATTATTGTTAAATAAGGTTACAGTGTATTAAATATTATATTGCTAGATCAATAAGAATGTCCTAATAATCAGAACATTTCATTCCTCAATCACACAGCCTAAATAAGAGCTTATCCTAATACTTTTAGATGACTACATGCCATTCAATTACCTTGGGGAAAGCTTTTTTAAAAAGCTCTTAACCCTGGTGGCACAGTGGTTAAGAATCCGCCTGCCAATGCAGGGGACACGGGTTTGAGCCCTGGTCCGGGAAGATCCCACATGCCGCGGAGCAACTAAGCCCGTGTGCCACAACTACTGAGCCTGCGCTCTAGAGCCCACAAGCCACAACTACGGAGCCCATGTGCAACAACTACTGAAGCCCGCGCACCTAGAGCCCATGCTCCGCAACAAGAGAAGCCACCGCAATGAGAAGCCCACGCACCGCAATGAAGAGTAGCCCCCATTCGCCGCAACTGGAGAAAGCCCACGTGCAGCAACAAAGACCCAACGCAGCCGTAAATAAACAAACAAACAAACAAATAAATGAATAAATAAAATAAAAAGAAGCTCTTTTGGGGTAGTTTGTCCTGTCAGACTGATAGCTCTTTTAGCCCTTTAAATGTGTTCATCCGTGGATCTTCACCATAGAAATGTCATTCTCTGTTTCTCACTATGGTTCAGTTATAACAAAATTGGGCCAAAGTCTTTATTCCTGAATTGAGTCCCTCAGGTCTCTCCCTGAGAGTTCAGGAGTTCCTTCCATTTAATAGACGTGGAGCAGACATGCATATAGAGCCAAGAGATTTGCTCTTGCATGAAAAGTTCATACAAACGGAAATTAGAGACAGAGACGTGTCAGAATTCTCAAATTCCCACTTCACTGCTTGGCTTCTGGAAAAGAACAATCCTCCTTCAGCCCAGTTTGTGCTTCTCCTAAGTGTTCCACGTGGTGACCTGCTCCATATCCACTTTATGTCAATCTAGAACTCTGCCAGCAAGCATTCATTCAAAAGGTTGCCTTCTAGGGTTAATTTATGATAAAAACAAATTTTCTTTTTCATCTAACACAAATAAGTTTAGGGAAAGAAGTTCAGAAACTTCAACAGAAATCTTAGGAAGTTTTACAAATAAAATTAAGCATTAAGTAGTGACAAATGTCATTAATATTTATGACGCTTTAAAGATAATTATCAATTCCCTTTCAAATGGGCCCAGTAGAAAATGCCCCAGCAGTGGCTTGCACCTATGCTGAACTTTTAGAGAATCCATTATATGAGCAGGGAATGAAAGAGGATCCTGGGAAAAGGGAACTACCTACCTATACAAACACACACTCACAAAACCTGTGACCCATACATACTTTGCAAAATACCTGGATATCTTCAATACCTTTCAATAGCTTTACTGTGGCATGTATTCATCCCAGAGATTTAGTTTCTGGTATCTTCATAATGAGTGAAATTGGCAGTCATCAAGTTGAGGAAAAAAAAAAGTGAACCAAGTATTTTAGCTTATGGTCAATCTCTCCCTGGTTAGTTATATCTGATCAGAAAGAAATCAAAATGTTTAAGATTGTCTTTGACTAACATGAGGATATCTAACATAAAACACCTGTATCAATAATAACCTATTTGCATACACGACTTAATATTAGGAGTGATAGTCATTTTACCCTCTCTGTGCCCCCTCCAAAGCTACCATTCAAAAAGTACTAGGAAAGAGGAAAACTTCCATTTTCAGTTAAAATTTATATGAGATGTGGCCTTTTCCAACCTATAAAGGAAAAAAAAAAGTTTTTAATTGCAATGAAAGTCCTGCCATGTTTCATACAAGCAGGAGTGAATTTAGACACAAGGTATTCACAAAGGAGAAGCTAACCTATACTACATGAGGAAGTTCAGTGCTATTTTCAAAATTAATACACCAGGAACTAGAGGAGAGCCAAGATTTGCCCAGGACATGGTCAGGTATCAGCAGCAGAGTCAGGGAACCCATTAGTTCTGACTCAGCCCACCCATCAACCAGCAAAGTATATTCTTAGCACTGTGCTCTTGACCCAACACCCACTCCTTCCCTGTCCACTTGATTAAATTCATCTGTAGTCTAAGGAGAACCCTCTAAACTTTATACATATGTGTTGTCCTTCACAGCTAAAAAAATAGGATATTAACATGATTAACATAATAATGTGGTTTTGATTAATAGGCTCAGGAAATTTTAAAACTCTGGTAGAAGCACAAAGCGCAGGCCTAAATCTATCCTCCAGCAAAAAGGTTGCTTTTTCTTCAGCAGTTTGATCCAAAAAAGCCTTAATATTTTAGTTAGGTGCATGTCTGACCATAAACTATGCTAAAACTACTTCTCAAAGTCTTCTCATTCCACCTGAAAATAACAAACATGCTACAAAATACTCAGCTACTAAGCCTACCTCCTCCTGTAAGAGTCTCACCTTATCTTCCTGCTGGGAAACCTGAGGCGCAGTTATTAAGAGACACCCTTAGAGACTCAGAAGCAGACAGCATATGCAGCCCCAACTCCCAGGCCCGGCTTTTTCCTTATAGAATACTTTCCAGAATTCATACAGTTTTTTTTTTTCTTTTAAATTTATTTCTTTTATTTATTTATTTTTGGCTGCATTGGGTCTTCATTGCTGCACGCGGGCTTTCTCTAGTTGCAGCAAGCGAGGGCTACTCTGTTGCGGTGCGCAGGCTTCTCATTGCGGCGGCTTCTCTTGTTGCGGAGCACGGGTTCTAGGCACGCGGGCTTCAGGAGTTGTGACACATGGGCTCAGTAGTTGTGGCTTGCGGGGCTCTAGAGAGCAGGCTCAGTAGTTGTGGTGCACGGGCTTCATTGCTCCGCGGCACGTAGGATCTTCCCGGACCAGGACTCGAATCCATGTCCCCTGCATTGACAGGTGGATTCTTAATCACTGTGCCACCAGGGAAGCCCCATACAGTTTTGATTCTCTTTAAATACAGCTTTTGGTCTTTGTGGGTACAAAAACCATCACATCTCTTACTATATTCTAAAATTTTAAACTAGAAAAATATATGTGTCCCAAATTTAATTTTTTTGATAGAAAACTCTTCTTCCAACAGAGTTCCAAATCCAAGTTAATTATATGACATAGATAATGAGTGATCTCCATCTTCTCTAGGCTTCTAATCAGTTGCAAAATAGGAGTTTTGGTTACAGCTCTTCCCTGCCATGAAAAAAACAAAGAGCAATTAATTGAAAAAATCCAGAATGTACTGAAATGCACTTTTGTTGTAATATATCATCAAGCTATAGTCCTAAAATCACCAATACCTTCTTTCTTTGCAGGAAAGCTGTCCTGTGCTTTGCTAAGTTAAAAAACAAGAATCCAATCTACAGAGACTATGTAATACTTTTACTGAATCCTAAATCAAGTCCATTAATATTTTCTTGAGCTACTGGTAGATGAAAACTCCAGACTATGTGAAAACTGAAAATGTTGTATGGATTATGCCTAACATTTTTTCAATGCCATCTTCCCACTATGAACAATGCCCTTATAGTGTCTGTGTGAACATTCTTTTGTTTCACTGGATCTTCTTGTATAAATCTTCTTTGTTACATGAATTTTTTAATATATATTTTAATGCCAAACAGTTTACCAGAAGAAAGTGAAACATGCAGTCCATCTGTCTGTCCCTAATTAGGCTCTCCTGGATCCTCTCTTTGGATTTCTTAGCCTAGATGAGATGCATTTGTAATTCATGGAACACAGATGGCTCTGAGGGGCTTATAAAAGGGTCTTAGGAAAGATAAAAAACATCAGTCATGTTCTTTCTATTGGATACCATGGAAGTGGAGCCATAGGCCATCTGCTGGCTAGAGATGCAGAGATTAGCAGGTATCCTGGTCTAAAAGGCAGAGTCCCAGTAATATTGCTCTGATAGCATTCAAGCAAGGTTAGCAGCAACTCCCATGGGCTAAGTCAGATGTTTAAAGGAGTCTCTACCATGCAAATGGAATTAGAAAAGCATCTTCTTTAGTTTCCTTTGATGTCAATTCGTCCCTTCCTATCAGAGGAACCATGTGTGAGGGGCTGCCTATCAGAGAAAGGGGATTTGGAGCAAAGGGGCAGAGGCTCCAATCAGAACCACATGTGTTATCCTGACCCTTTATCAATTTCTTCTATAAGCAGGCATGAATTGCTCTGGTTTTTCTCTTCTAAAAACCTGGTGCCATCATCTGGCCTGGGTGAGACCCATCCATGAGGAAGCACCTTTGACCTCGAGGGCAGCTGTAGGACCAAATATCAAAGCCAAATTATAATCCCACCCACAACACTCAAGTAACATCTATAAATGTTCTCTTTACAAGATTATTGTATTTTTGTAACCTAAGTCTGGTTACGGATCCTGAGGAACAAGGGGAAAAAAACTACAGACACTTGCCCAAAATGCATGCTGAAAAAAGTAATGGAAATAGGTAGATTGAAAAGTAAGATGAACCTGCTGTATAGCACAGGGAACTCCACTTCACTGTACAGTAGAAACTAACACAACATTGTAAAACAACTATAGCCCAATAAAAAAAAAATTTTTTTTAAAAAAAGAAAAGATGAACTTAATAAAAGCAAGAGACACACTTTAATGAGATTTGTCTCATTCAAAGCATACTTACAAGTATCTACAGAGATGGAAAAGGAAGTATATGTTAAAATATGTGAGGATTTATGGCTACTCAAATGGGTGACATCTATACTAATAAGAAAATATGACAGAGCCAGGAAGCTCTAGGCCAGAACAGAGTGTCTTCGTTTTCAATCTTCTCCGGCATTTGCTGTCATCGTGATCTTGAGTAAGTTCCTCCATCTTTTTGAGGTTTTCTTTCCTCATTCATGAAACTTAAATAAGAAACATTCAACTTATAAAGGCATTAGGAGGAATAAATGAGGTAATCTGTGTGGATGTGTATTAACTGAAAAGAACTCAACAAACATTGGTTACCAACAAAACCCATGTCACAGGGACAGCAATTAAGTATTCATGCTTGTGGCACTACTCTAAGGCAAACTTAAGAATCTGGGTAGGGGCTCTCTCTCAAACGCTTACATTTGATGTTCTCTCACAAAAGCTGCAAACTCAGGATCCCTGGCATACAGTTCCAAAATTCTCATTCTTTCTTGAATTTCCTTTAAAAAAAAGAAGAAGAAGAAAGAAAAGGAAAAGAAAGTTTTTCTACATTGCATTAGAAAAACTTTAACAGCTTTTTAAAAAAGAGGTCTAACTTTTATAAGAGATTGTGGCTTTCTGAACTATCCAGGGGAGAGCTATAGAAAACTATGGACTTTTCAGAAAAATGGAAGGTGTGGCTACTACATGAACTGCCCTGAATAACCCAGACATATATTTCTAAGGGGGGTGGGGTGGGGGGAGAGAGCATTTGCTGTTAATGATAAAGGACCTACTGGGTGGGAAATAAGGTACAGCGCAGAATTGTATACCCTCTACATATCACATCAACTGGGAGATAGCATGAGATAAAAAACTAATCATGAAATAATTTTCAACCTTTCTTGCAACCTACTGTACACACATGAAAACACACACACACACACACACACACACACACACACACACACACACACACACACACACACACACACACCAGCAGAGCAGCAACAGAAAAACCAAGTTTCCTACCTCTCTGGAAAGCTCACTGTTCTCATACATTTGTCTGATTTCTTCCCTGCTCAGACCAGCAATCATCTCTCTGCCTGTGGAGCTGTAGAAGGGCCGCTGAGGGTAGGGTCCTTCGTACTGCTCGAGATCAGCCCCGTGACTTTCAAACATGGGGTTGTGCTTTACAGCTCTTTCCACTGATGAGAGGCTGTCAGGCTGCCTGCTGGAGCCACAAAAAGAAAAGTAAGATTGAATCAGGTTCTTCTTTGGATGCTCAACTACTTGAAAGACTATTTACCTGGAGCAAGATTTCTGTTGAGGAAGAAAAAGAGGCTAACTGGATACAAATGGGGGACGAGGAGAGGTGACTGTGAAAAATATCCAGATCAATCTCAAAAATTATTTACCACGTGTTATCATTATTATCTCCTCAACTATCTGGTAAGTGCCTGTGGAACTGTTCCATGTCTCCTTCATCTTTATTTGCCCCACAGTGCCTGGCACCCAATAAATGTTGATGGGGAAATATGTCTGCCAATACTATTTCATTAAATGAATACAGCTCCATTATTCCCAGGGTAGACAAATCAAAATCAGTGTGTAACCACACAAAGAATCTACTAGAAATAAAAATACAGGGGAGAATGGGCTTCAATTAAATTCAATTCAGGTCTACAAATATGTGCTGAGCATTGATTATATGCCTAGGAACATTCTAGATGCTGACAATACAAAGAATTGTTGTAATCTCTCCAGAATGAGACTGCAGTCTAATGCAAAGTCAGACCCAATAAAAAGTATAAGAACAATAATGGAATTATGTCCTGGGTGCTCTAGGAACCTAGGAGAGTTGCCTCCTGAGCCTAAGCCAGAGGATGAGGGGAGGTAAGCTAGACCTGAAGCAGACCTGGAAGCACAGAAGCAAAGTACAGCTGGGGATTGTGATCATATTACAACTCAAAAGGTCCTTGGATCGCTAGTCTAGCAAGTAGAACCAGTTTTATTTCCTTTGTTAATGAAGCTATGCTTAACCAAAAAGAGAACCAGATTCCATTTCTTGTCAAGATTCTTATCTAGATTTAAAGTCTGGCTAATTACCATGGAATGAGCCAAAGGGGAATGAACTAACAGATCTGGTCCTCACATAGGGCCTCCCCTCATCTCTATCACCCTTCCAACCCATCCGCCACAGTGACCTTCAGTGTGCAGTGAGATTCACGCATGCCTCCCTGACTGTGCTAATGTTCATTCAACTAGCTAGAAAGTTTCCCATTCACCCCCTGCAGCAAACATCTACTCTTTGGTCCAGCTAAATACCATAGCCATCATTAAAACTTCTAAGATGTCCTCCCCTAGGCAAAACAAATTCATTCTTCATCTAGGCACCCTAGCAGCTTGTTCAAACTGTTGCTTATGTTTGTTTCCAGTCTGACACACTTTGAGGACAGGGACCATGTCTTTATTCAACTTTATAGCCCTCTCCCCTCCTCGCTGATCCTTTCCAGTATTTGGCACACAGGAAGTACAAAATGAATGAATAAAAGGAATATTTTAGTCCATCAGAGAGCAACTGTCCTTACTTACCTGAGGGGTCTCTCTCTTTCTCTCCTAACATATTGAGCTTGAAGAGTCCTGATGATGAAGAAGACGAACGCAGAAGAAATGAGGACAAGTCCAACCATGGAGGCGATGGTGATGCCTATCACCAAGGGCTCGGACACGAACTCCTCACAGTGTTCACCTCGATACCACCAGTTCTCACCCACCCGGCACCTGGAACGAGAAGTGACCAAGCCCCAAAATGGAATCACTCTGCTGAAAGTAACAAGTAACAGCAGAACCTACAGTGGGACTGAGAACAGGTAGAGAAATAAATGCTGACCACATGAAGCTTCAGTAAAGAGGTAAATATACAGGTTAAATGGTAAGATTTAAGGCTATGCATGAGACCTGGCACAGACCCAGGAGGTCCTCAATGACTAATTGTAAAGACTGAATAAAAGACTGACTAGACTTAAAGAAAGTCAACTTCCTTATTTATGGATAATGAAAAACAGGCCCGGGAAGGAAAACGACTGGTGTTGGATCACACAATTAGTCAGCAACAGAGCTGGTCTAGAACCCAGGTCCCTAGACTCCTCACATCCTTCCATCACACTGCAGAGATCCTCCAAACCCCAAGGCCACCCACCTGTGCAAAAATATCTTCAATTCCCAGAGCAGCAATCACTGCTTTTCAAAATTATATTCATTTCTCTGGAAATCAAGAGACTATTTTTCCTCTTAGTTTTCTAGCTAAACTTTACGCATAGAAAAGTGTAAATCATTTCCACCTATTTCTTCTGTTTTTGGCATCTATGCCAAAATTTGCCCTTTTTGAAATTCACAAATTGTCCTCTTATTGATGTTTCCCTGGCTTATTCTCAGCATTCTCTCCTTTCACACCATGTGACTTTGGTTGGATGTGGTTGGGAGGTTGACTTGCTCTGCTCTTTTTAAGGGGAGTGACCAGGGAAGGCTACCTGAATCTGCTCATTTGCCTGCTGCATTTTCTTTGGTTCTACCTTTAAACAATAGATCTTAGATACTTAAAATATATTTGTCACAATTTTAAATACTTGCTTTTCTTTATTTTTGAATATTCAGTAGGACCAAGAGCAGCCCAACGCTGTTAAGAACATAATTCAAATAGAACAATAAAACTCCTCTGTTTCAGATACAGTGTAAAGTGTTGATCATATGCCTAAACCTAATTTGATCACCAATTGCCTTGTTATCACCACTAAGAACCATAACACAAAAATCCCCAACTACTCTAAGTACTCTCCGTAGGACGCTAGGCAATGTTTTTCTTACAGCTCCCTAAGAGCATAAGATAAAATAACCCATTGAACTGGGTATAATTCAGACCTATAAACTGACTCAGTCCTCACAGGAGGACTAGATGGCACCCATCTATTTCCTAGATATAACTTCTATAATAAACATTATTGTGATCGTCCTAACATCATAGGCGCAGATCCCTTTTCTTCCGAGGAAGTATCTCTAATCTTGTGAAGCCAAAATCTCTAACTACAGCATACCTACAAATGGCCCCATGCCCGGGCATGATGTCACACTTTCCATCATTCAAGCAGAAGTCAGGCTGTAGGTCACAGAGACTCTGACAGGGCAGTTCTTCCACACTCAGGTACCCAGGGTAGCATCTGCACTCTGCTTCTCCACTCCAGGGGTTGACCAAACACTCGGAAAATTCATTGCATGCTTGAAACTTGCAAGGGTTGGCTTGATCACCTAAAACATCAAGCAAAGCAGAAAATGATACAAGGAAAGGCAAAACACAGGAATTGGGGTACATGAAACCCCTCCACTAAGGCTCCCCCATCCAAAGTACCGTGAACATCCAACCCCCTTCCTGAATCACTGAAATACAATACCACCATCCACACCACAAAAAAATTCTGATTCATTCTTGATTGATGAGCTTTTGTCAAATTTCTCTGAAACTCAGAGCCAAACCATAAAACCCAATGACCTGGGTGAGCCTCTACCTGTTTTACGTAGGAAGCATGTAGAAGCTTTAAAATCCATGTAATTGTAGATCTAAATTAAACAGCTTTCATGTACCATTCATTTCCACCAACCCTATCCTTCTGTCATCCTCCTCCACTCTGCACATGATGCTACATGCCCCACCCCCAGCCCACCCCACTGAGAACATGGATGGAGAGACAGTATCCAGAGAAGAACTGGTGGAAGCCTCAGGGATGGGTATGCCCAATAAGAGCAGCCTAAGAACACTGGAGATTAGCGAAAGCTAATGTCAGAAAAACAAATCAGCCCTGCACCTCCTCAGGCCATTCCCAACAGTATTTTAGCTTCAGTAATTTCATTTTTCA
This sequence comes from Physeter macrocephalus, assembly GCF_002837175.3. NCBI lineage: Eukaryota > Metazoa > Chordata > Mammalia > Artiodactyla > Physeteridae > Physeter > Physeter macrocephalus. The sequence continues at coordinate 111,900,714 of NC_041214.2, read as the reverse complement.
TTGATGGGATGAGAGAAAGTGACATTTTTTTAAATTAATTAGGACACAAACCAGTCAAAAATGGTAAAAGACATTGACCATGGATGGGCCTTCCATCCTACCATGGTTCCACTGTATGTTCTTCACTGGTGAATGACAATCTCTGAATTGCAAATGGTGACAAAGATACCACAAATAGAGGAAATAACTGTAAATGACCCATAAACTCATCTGTATGAAAAAGCATAAGAATTAGCCAGAAGACAAAGGGGAGGTTAAAAAACAAAGAGCATAGTCTCTCAGTTTCCAGATAAATTAATAATGCTCTCAGAGTCAATGATTTTCTTGCTACTGTGAAAATTAAAGACATTTTGCACAAATCTGTGGCCTTGGAGTTTGTAGTATCTCTGCAGCTGATCTTTCTTAGCCCTATGTAGGAATGGGGAGAGATACTGGGTTGAATAGTATCCCCCCAACATTCATGTCCACCCAGAACCTCAGAATATGACTTTATTCGGAAATAGGGTCTTTGTAAATGTAATCAAGTTAAGATGAGGTCATACTGGATTAGGTTACTGTTAGTCCAATACCTGGTGTCCTTATAAGAAGAGGGAAATTTGGACACAGAGACACAGACACACAGTGAAGAAGGCCATATAAAGACAGAAGCAGAGATTGGAGTGATGCATCTATAAGCCAAGGAGTGTCAAGGATTTCTGGTGAACACCAGAAGCTAGGAAGAGGCAAGATAGGATTCTTTCCTAGAGCTTTCAGAGGGAACACGGCTCTGCCAACACCTTGATTTGGATTTCCAGCCTCCAGAACTATGAGAGAATAAATTTCTGTTGTTAGAAGCCACCCAGTTTGTGGTTCTTTGTTACAGCAGCCCCAGGAAACTAATACAGGAGACCAATAATAAGATGCTCATATAACAAGAAGAGCACACAAATGTGCTGACAGATGGCAGTTTCTACAAGGGAACTACACAGCAGGATTCGACTGTGTATTTCCTAAGTCTTCACATCCTTACCCTGGTATTCATTGTGTGACTTTTTAATCAGAAAATAATCTAATCCTGGCTTAGCAGTGAGGTATAGAAGTGTATATAGGGGGTGGGAAGGATGATATTGCACAGTCCCCCTTTGTTGATGGAAATTCAAGAATTTCTGAGACACTACATGTTAAAACAAATTAAGCAAGAGACAAGTCAATCTTATCTTTAGCCAACCTTCAGATAAAATAATAGTTTAATCTGAAGGCTTTTAACTAAAAATATACAAGAAATTGGAAAATTCTATTTAAAAATTCTAAAACTTTATGACCATTCCATGGGTGTGGGTGAGTGTATAGGGAAAGGGAAAACAGAATCCATAAGAGGAAAAAGATACATGTTGCTCCCTTTTGATTCCAGATCAAGGAGAGAGACCAAGACCAATATTTTAATCATGTGAATAAAAGACTGGAGTTTTAAAGTCGATTTCTAGTCTTTTGTGCAGGTTAAAGGTGGAGGCCCAGAATAGATAGCTCTTTGTTTGGAAGAGTACTTTAATGACTTTATGGGAAAACAAAGGTAGACTTGGAGCTAATCTTGGGATGGGAGACAGGGATCTAAACTGTAGAATGAATTACACTCTGGTTTTCCAGGGACAGGCTAAGAGAAGGATTGATGGGTCCCAGAGAATGAGAGTAGAGGAAATATGAAGAAGGTCTGGAAATACAGCCAGAGTGGCCAGAGTAACATGGTAGCTGACTTAGTCCTGGAGAAAAAATTGGCCATTAAAAGACACCTTTGGGGGCTTCCCTGGTGGCGCAGTGGTTGGGAGTCCACCTGCCAATGCAGGGAACACTGGTTCGTGCCCCGGTCCGGGAAGATCCCACATGCCGCGGAGCGGCTGGGCCCGTGAGCCATGGCCGCTGAGCCTGCGCGTCCAGAGCCTGTGCTCCGCAGCGGGAGAGGCCACAGCAGTGAGAGGCCCGCGTACCGCAAAAAAAAAAACAAAAAAAACCAAACACCTTTGAAAGGGTGGCTGAGAAATTTTTGGATATTTACGCCTAACTAGTATATTTAACCCATCTCCTGTGCTACAATAAAAATTCCTCCATCACCCTCATATCATCAACAAATATCTGATGGAGTCAACTGCCTTGTGTTAGAGGTACTCAGGGAAAGTAAAAACATGGGACCATGATCTGTATTGGATTAACATAAAGAACAACCACAAGGGTCAAGACAAATGTGAGATTGGAAATTCAGCAGAAGGAAATCAGAGCTGGAGATGATTAAGAGACAGTTAAGTTCCTTGATAATTCCTAGAGATATTAGGGGTTGAGGGCCATGGATGCAGGTTTTACACTGCACACGGGAGGGACTAATGCAAATTCATTTGAATATTAAGGAACAAGGTGACCCTATAAACCTGGATGATTTGGCATACAGCTGACATGTGAGTTACATACAAAACTGAGGTAAATGCACTTATTTATGTACTTCCCTTTAAAAAGAAGTAGGTAGACTTTTGCAAAAGCTTTATAATCATCACTGCCTGCATTTGTACGGCTAGTCAAATGTTTTTATTCATGCTATTTGCTTAATCCTTAGAATAGCCCCATGAAATACATAGGCCAGGTAACATTATCCCCATTTTTTATATGAGGGAGTAAGGCTCAGAGATAAAACAGCTCATCTGGGATCACACAAATGATAAACGGCAGAGCAGAGGCAAGAAACCAGGCCTTCCAAATTATAATTAATTGCTTCTTCCACTACACCACACGGCAAAGAACGTGCAAATGTCCTTAAAGAACTCAAGTGGCAAGAGATTTGGCTATAGGGGGATTAGCTAAATCATTTTCCTCACTTTCAGTGAATAACGGTCCTTCAAGGATTTCAAAGGAAAGAATGTTTGCTTCTTTCCCGGTTAAAGAATAGGGCTGACTTCCAAACCAGTTTGAGAGTGAAAAGCACTGGAGAAATACAAACCCAGACATTCCACCTTACTCCTACTCAAAACCACTGTCCTCCAGTATATAGAAGGTAAAAAAGAACAAAGGATTGAGGATCCAGCAGTACCCTCTGCATCCAAGTCTTCCAAATAAAAACAATGGTTCATTTCACTCATTCACAGTATTTTTGAGTACATTCTACATGCAAGATACTGTGCGAGGTTTTGGCTACCAAGTGGTTAATAAAACAGACAAAGTCTCAGTCCTTGTGGATAGTTCAACTGGGCAAAATAGCTATTTAGCAAGTATGCGCATAAGTTACCATGATTACAATAGTTATAAACTCTACAGAGGGAAAAGAACCAACCTAGATTATGGGTGAATCAGTGAAAGTCCTGAGGAAGAGACATTTGAACTGAGGCATAAAGAGTAAGCAGAAGTCAGCCAAGAGGGGAAAGAGATTCAGGCAAAGAAGACAGTATGTGCAAAAGGCTTCAAGTCAAGAAAAGTTTTGGAAATCTAATGAACCCCAAATGAGCTAGTTTGACTAGAACACAGTGAGGAAAGAAGTTAATTTCATTGGACGATACTGGGGAAGAAGATAGGGACCAGGCCTGTGGCTGCTGAACCAGGCAGCCATTGAAAGTATTTCAAGCAGAAAAGTGAAATAATCTGATTATTTAGAAAGAGCACCCTGGCTATTGTCTGGAGAATGAATGGGAGGGTATGGGAGTGAGGGAAAAGGAGAGGTAGTGGAGGAACTGGTCCAAATGAGAGATGATGATGGCTTGGCCTAAAGTAGGGGAAGTGAAGACAGAGAGAAACACATAGATTTGAGATATATTTAGAATTCAGAATCAATGTAAGTTTGGTGAGTGACTGAAAGTTAGGGGTGATGGAAACTGAGATATCAGAATGACTTTCCAGGTTTCTGGCTTCAGCAGCTGAGTGGATACAGCTTCCATTTATCAAGATAGTAAAGCTGAGAGAGGTAGATTTAGTTGGAAGGTACGGAGATATGGAAAACAAGGGCTCAGTCTTAGTCTAAGGGCTTAGTCTAAGCTTGATATACATAGAATATATCCAAGTTGAGATAATCAAGTACATAGTTACATACTGATTTTGGAGCTCAGAAGATAAGTCTGATCTGCATATAAAAATGTAGACAGTTACTGACATTTATATTAGGCTTACAATAATGGAAATTGATAAAACAACATAGGAAAATAACATAGAAGGCAAGAAAGGCCAAAGCTATTGGGCTTGGCAGAGTAGAGATGTAATAAGAACAGATCCATGGATAAGTAAAATAGAGAGCCAGATAGAGCAGGTGGGAAAGGAAATGGGAGGTAAACATGTAAAGACAACAAGTGTGGACAATCCTTTTGAAAAGAGAATGATATTGACATCCTTGGAAGAGATATTTGACTAATTATCAAGATGTGGAAAATTTGTCAGACATAGTACTCTTTTACCTGTAAGTATTGAATTCATCTTGACTCAGTGTAGAAGAAAATACACAAGAATAATAACTAGGTTCAACTAAGAAACCACCATAGTATTTAATATCATTACCTGATTCCACATCGAGGGAGTATTTATCAATAGCCAAGTTCATGGTTTGGTAAGCAGTGGTGCAAAAGTCTTCCAGAATCACGTATACAGCATTGGTGACATTAGGAGGGACAGACTTGGCGAACTTCATTCGGCTGTTCACCACAATACTGCCATTTCTGAAGTTCAGGATTTCTAAATTCTGGAACCCAGTGAGATTTGACTGGAGATAGGGAACCAGCTACAATACACAAAAATTGGTCAGTTTATTGACAAAGTTTTGCATTTTGTTCAATACATACTGAAAACAAAGATGAACCCCTCCACTTTTCCAAATTGTATTCTATTTACGTTATTTAAACTGTTCATCAACAAAAGTATGAATTGTGAATTATTTGTGAGTCATGAGGTTTCAGTGTTATTTAGGAAACCCATGGAACTCACAGACAGTTTTAGACATCAGAGAGTTTATTCTCTCTGTTTTACTAAAGGATCGTGACAGTGAAGGCATTACAGGTACCCACAAAGCACTGGTCTCACAATAAAATGTGAATATAAATCTTAAACTTGTATCAGTCCCAGAAATTATAGAATACAATATCCAGGATCTAAGTTACAATATCCAAGAATACAATATCCAAGTGTGGTTCATACCATTTTGTGTTTTCCGTTTCTTGTATACACCTGTCTCATTATTTTCCTATGAACCTTAGGCCATTACAGTATCTGTAGATGATAGGAAATGAAAATCCATAGCAGACCACACTTTCCTTGGCTCAGATCTTATGCTCTGGGGGTAAAGAGGGGTGGTTCATACACGATTATTCACTAATGCCTGCATTTCACTTCTTATGCTTACCAGTTCTAAGAATCTTTGCTCCAGGGCTTTATACTCCAAAGAGTTTTTATTAAACAGATCTTCTGAAAACATCATGTTAGTCACTCTGAGGCTGAAGAAAACCACCAAAGCTCCTGCGGCTTGGGTATGACTCAAGTCATCTCTTTTTGTTGGCTGAGCCACAATAGCCATCTCTGTGGAGTGAATACTTGTAGACATTTCCACATAACCACCAACCTTGCCATTTTCCTCTGGGATTAGCTCAGGATGATAGTAATCTGTGCCTATCTGGTCCAATTCTAATGAAATATCCTGTACGCCCATAATGACTTCATCTTCCAGCAGGGTGGAACTTGTGGTTGAAGGCAATTTGGTAGACTGTGTCATGGAAGCTTTCAACCAGAGCTTGTCAGTACTCTGTGGTGTACTTGCCAATGTGTCTCTGGACAGTTTCCCTAGGGAAGAAGTTCTTACCCAAACTACATCTGATTCTGGCAATATGGTCCACAAAGTTTGCACATCTGGCTTCACTACTGAAATCTTGCTGTCAAACCATTGACGGTTGGATGACCCTGTAGTTTGTTCCATATCCTCCTTTAGAAAGGGTTCTTCTTGAATTGGTTTATCAGTAGAAGCAGAGATTGCTGCAGATGTCAGTAGAGGAGGTAATTTGGTAATTGAATAATAGTCAATGTCAGGTACTTCTGATGTGTGCTTGGATAGAACTGGAGATGCAGATTGAGTTGTGGTCTCTGCAAAGATGGACACAGTAGGTCCACCAAGGGTCTCATCCTCTGCAAAGTTTCTGGATCTATCAAAATGCCCATATTTTGAATGCTCAGTACTTTGATCTATGGAATCTATTCTGTCATCTATAACTAGTTTCTCATCTATATACTCAGTTGGCAAAAGTAAATCCTCTGAATCCTCAACTTCAAGCCATGACTTGGAAAATGGTTCAGTGCCCTTCTCTAATGAAGTCTTGCTCCATGGCCAAGTAATCAGACCTACCTTTTGCCCAGACCCTGAACCTAAACCACTCTCAAATATGAACTCTTTCTCCATAGATGTGTCTGGCATCCAAGTGCTCACTTCTAATTGGCCTTTGACTTTGGAGGCCAAAGAGTCCATGCCAAGAGGTGTAGTTACTTCTTTAGCAAGAATATCGAATGTGACAGAGGAGACCGGATATGGTGAGGATGTCAAAGACACCCCAGAGTCTTCCATGGATGGTATTATTTCTTTTGGCACAGGACGACTAAATGGGCTTGAAGGCAGTGGATCAATAGAAAGAAAATCTTCTGACCCTTTAACTTTAGTTAATCCTAAAAATAAAGTTTTCCATTAATTAATCTACATAGATGCCAAAATATATTCCCAGTCCTCCTAATAAAACCAGCTACCCATTTTTCCCCATTAGATTATGATAGACAGTTGCTGATTTTTACTTTGCCAAATCCAGCAAACAACAAGAAGGTATGATTATGTTTTTGTGATATGGTACAGTCACTCATGATTATAACCCCCTTAACTGAGGATAACAAGACATCAGGTACTGAAAAAATTCATCTTCAGACACGTGATTTTTTTTACTCCCTGAAAATAAAGAACTGCTGGTAGCCATACTGACAACAAAGAGTGAATCTAGTAAAAACTTAGGAAGAAAATTCCCTAGGAAAATTCCCAAGGAATTCCCATCTCCTTGTTATGTTTATTTTATTTAATTTATTTTATTTTTGGCCACGCCGTGCAGCTTGTGGGATCTCAGTTCCCCGACCAGGGACTGAACCCAGGCCACAGCAGTGAAAGTGCTGAATCGTAACCACTAGACCACCAGGGAACTCCCCCGTGTTATGTTTATTATCCATCAGCCTTGAGGTTCACCCAATGTTCAAAATCCTAGACTCATTACTTATATCTTTGTTCATCTTCCTCTTTCACATATACTCCATCCCTGAGTCACATCCCACAACAGCTAAATCAGCTACATGACTTTCATTTCTTAATCTCTGCTGTAGCTGCCCTAGTTCAGGTTTTCCCCTTCTCAAGCCTGATGCAAGCTAAAAATCTCTACTGGCCCCCAACTAATCCTATTAAAAGATACTGGAATAATCTTCTTTGAGGCTGTTTGTTTACCACTCAAATATTCAAGTAAGTAGAGTAGTTCTTAAATAGTAATATAATTAAATTATAAATTCTTTAACAGTACCTTCAAAATTATCAATTAGGTGATCCCATCCCAGCCCACAAGTTCATTTCTAATTATTTACCTATTTGGACTCTCCCTTCCAACCAATTAAAGCTGATTGTTCCCTTTCTCACACAACTTTCCCAAGACATTCCCTCCTAATGAATGCTGCCATGCTTTTCTCCTAACCCTAGTCTCTCGCTCTCTTCAAAACCTTTGTCATCTGATACAATAAAGAAGTACAAAAAGTCATTAGAATTCCTTACCATCTTCTAATGAGTGAGACCCAGAAGTCCTTTCTTCAGAAGCCACAGGCAAGCCAGTCTGAAGCACTGCTGGGGTGACAGAATGAAGAGTCAAGCTGCTAACCTCTAAAACCTCTGGGGAAGAACTGAGGCTCACCTTCGAGGGAAAGGCTAATTTGGGTGCAGACACTAAATCACCCAAAGGGCTTTCTGACCAGAGTTCCCTGCCAGTGGCTGAAGGAGGACCAGAGCTGAAATCAAGTGGTGAAATACTGCTCGTGGTGAATTCATCTGCTGAGGGCCATTCAGCTTGAGGGGTATTATCCTGGAGGGGCAAAAAGAGGCTAAATCATATCATAGATAAAAGAAACACATAAAAATAATTTCAAATACCATCTATCTATCTACATTCCTGGATTTTCTAGGGACAAAAAGGCAATGTAATATTGGGGGAGGGAAGGGGAGTATGGGCTCTAGAATCAAACAGATTCATAATTAAATCCTAATTCAACCACTTACTAGTTGGAAAATATAGAGAAAAATCATGTATCGCTTGAATCTCACCTGGAAAGTGGGAATAGATGAGATAATATATTTAAAAGATCCCAAACAAAGTGAGTTCGTGAGAGAAAATAGTTTGCCTTGCTTTAGATGGTTCCTTTCCCGCTGTCTTATTAGCTTAAATACTTTAAATACATAGATGTTACTAATATCTGTAATTTGCTGTCAAAGACCTAAGCACGTTGCCCACAGCAGAAAGAACAATCAGTAATTTTATTCATCATTCTGAAAGGTATTAAATTAAGGTCTTTTATTTTGATAAGAAATGGCAACACATCAAAATGTGGTCTCTTACTCTGAGCAAATAGGAACATCTGTGAATTGGTATCACACTTACAAAATAAAATTTTCTCTTTCCAGTGACTTTTGACTAACGCAGTACTAATCGTATCTTAAAGTTTAGCTTCAGGAATAGAAAAGTAGACAGAAACACAACCATTGAACATACTAATTATTTAATCCTGTGAAGGTTAGTCCATGTAAAAAAGTTTAATGATGTTAATAGGTAAAACAGCCATAACACTGGATAGGAGTTTATATATTCCAATCTATGATGAATAACAAAAAATAAGAAGTGTCATGTGTAGAAGGAATTCACAAAATATTTCCTAGATAAAAACTGAAAAAGGAAAATAGAAAAGATCAATCATTCTCTACTCTAAATAGCATTAAAATCACATGCAAGGACTTCCCTGGTGGCGCAGTGGTTAACAACCCACCTGCCAATGCAGGGGACATGGGTTCGAGCCCTGGTCCGGGAAGATCCCACATGCCACGGAGCAACTAAGCCCGTGCGCCACAACTACTGAGCCTGCGCTCTACAGCCCGAGAGCCACAACTACTGAGCCCACGTGCTGCAACTACCGAAGCCCACGCGCCTAGAGCCCGTGCTCCCCAACGAGAGAAGCCACCACAAAGAGAAGCCCGCGCACCACAACAAAGAGTAGCCCCCGCTCGCTGCAACTAGAGAAAGCCCGCGTACAGCAACGAAGACCCAACACAGCCAAAAAAAAAAAAAAAAAGTAAATAAATAAATTTTTTTTAAAAATCACATGTAAGCTTTTTAAAGACACCAATGCCCACGCCCCACACCTCAGAGATTCTAACTTAACTGGTCTGAGGGTAGGACTTAGACATGGTACGTTTAAAAGCTCCTCAGTAGAGGATGCAGCTTGATCATGTGTTGGTTGTATTATTCCAGCCTGGGTTTCTAAAATACTTCTTTAGTTGTTAAATCATTATATTTCTCACCAACTGGAACCTTTAAGAAATTTTCCACAAGCATAAACCTGCTGAAGACTAGAATTCATGGAATAGCTATAAACAAAATGAAGCCCATGAAAACTAAGAAACTCTGAATAGAATTCTCCCCCCGCTCTTCCAGGAGATTCCTGCCAAGGGTAGTGAATTTTCACTGGCATATACTCTCAAGCTTAACGTGATTTTTAAACAAAAGCACACAATTTTAAGGTGGCTACCTACACTTCAGTCCACGGTCAGGAACTAAACAACCTACTAGCCTACGGAGGGACTCAACCCAATGTCATAACCTAATTAGTCTTTTATGCTTTGCCTACACACTTCCCCTTGTCTCTCCATCAAGGGTCCATGTGAGGAAGTTGTGAGGAAGCCTTAGATAGCACACTCCCCCAGTCACAAGGGAGGGAACATGAGGCAAGAAATCACTGAGCATGACCCAGTTTATTCCCTCTTCTAGTGACAAATGCACAGTAGACCACTGCATATATATGGAGATACTCTCAGTTTCATCTACTATTTCTAAACTAAAAGCACTAAGTCAAGTAACTAATTACCTTTTGTGGAACTCAGTGACACCAACACTTCCTACCTTGTTTATGCTCTTTTAATTAGGTCCTAGTTTAAGTGGGCCATCCTGCTGGCTATTTTCATCTACCACCACCCTAGCTCCTTCTCTTCCCTGATAATTTCATTACCCTGCTCCCTTACCAGCTGTCTTCTGTCTGAGTTTACACTTTTAGAAGCAGAAGATCAAAGGACAGGAAGAGTGAGAGATTTGGGTATTTCTTCCCAGTTCCCTCCAAGCCTCAATACTGCGGACATAGCTGCGTCCCTCTACAATTGCAACTTCAGCTCTCACTGGGCTCTGGTAACTGCATTTCCTCCCCTTGCCCTATAATCCAATGGACGGGAATGGCTTCTCACTGTTATTAGTCTTAGCATACTTCAAGATCCCTTTTTCACTCCCTTAACCCCTTAACAGAACAGGTGGTTCTGTTACTATTGAAACCCTGGCCGTGCCATGTTTTGTAGTGCAAAGTATTTTTAAAATCTATAAAAGTTTGAATCACTTCTGTCAAAAGATGATTACATAATTTGTAATGAAATACAAATAGCCAGAAAAGGAAGAATGAGAATCAATTAAAATAACAACAACATGAACCAAAAATGGTATCATTCTGCTAAATTTGATTAGAAATAAAGAATCTAGAAAGTTAAGAGGGAAGTGATGAAAAGTGGATGGCACAACACTAGTGAATATTTTTGCCAGTGTGACTTTGGTCAAAAAATGGAATAGAGGAAGACACATCTGAGCATTAGACTAGAGTCTGTGACCGGAGTCTGATGAAATGAAATATATAGAGAAGGTAGAGAAAGGCAAGATATATGTCAAAGAAAGAGGAAGACCATCCTCAAAAGACTGGATGTAACTGCAAATGATCTATTAAAAAAAAAAAAAAAAAAGAACGATTTCAGGATAAGAAATTACCTCTTGGGAATTCTCTCGTCAGAAGTGAACATGAGGATATCAAGACTTGATTCATGAGTAAGGCCAAAAAGATGACCTAATCAGGGGAAAGATTTCTGGCGTTTTTCTAGTAAACTTTAATATTTTAAGAGTACATCATCACAAGGAGCTAAGTTAACCTTATATAACTCTATTTAGTGAAGGCAGTTTGCTATCACTGACCTGCGTACACAGTGCTCCTATATAACCCAGCACCAAACAGACACACAAAGTTGCCTTACGTTTCTGACTAGAGGGTCTAAAACTTTCTGGGTCCTCAAGAATGGGCCAGAGTGATGTCAGCTGAGTAAGACATCCCCCACTCGTATTCCCCCTTCAACAGTAACAATTTCATGGACAAAAGTGCCTTGTGGGAGCTGTGGGATCCAGCATCATACACCAAGGGACCCAGAAGGAGTCTAGCCCACCCATGCACTGGGTAAGAAGCATATAGACCTCAGTCCTGGCTGTGGACCCTGAGGTGGCCCGTGAACTGGCTCCAGTTGGACACAGTCTGGGAGCCCCTGGAGAACAATGACTTAGACAGTCACCCATGAATGACAGAACCTTTGTGGAAGTCCAGGAGTCCCAACAGAGAAGCTCCAAACACACCATCTGAGCAAAAAAGTCCAACTTTGGACACATTGGCGAGTGTAAGAGGAACAGTTTCCCTTTACCCACCTCATCCCTCCCCCAAGGCAGCACAGCTCAGGGCCAAGAGAAACCCTCTCCGTACATGATTTCTGCACAGCGGAAAGTGAGAGCATGTGAGTGAGTCTCTGGCCTCCCCAGCTGTGCAGGACCTTGCTAAAGAGGTCTGTTTCTCTCTCACTCTATCCAGAGAACTGAGTTGTAAGCTGCACGACCAGAGGATGGGAAGTGGGTGAAAGAACGGCGGCCAGGACTCTGAACATATCACAGGGATGTAGATCCTACTAACTGCATGACTGACTCCACCAGGAGGCCTGACCACGAGTTGCCAAGACACCTTTCCCATGGATCCCCCTCAACTGGCCCATGGGCACCTCACCTCCACAGGCACCTCCTCCACCCCACGGCCAGCTCCTCGTGTGCACTCCCCATGGCCGGGAGAGCGAACTTCGGCAGACAGGTAGAGAGCAGGCCCAAAAAGCCAGCCTGAATCTATCTATAGGCCAGGGAGAGACAACAAAGTTAAGCTTTTGCACTTCCTTTGGGAAAGCAAAAGGAAAGCTGTCAGTACTTAGCCTGGTGCACTGCAGGATCAAGAGAAGGCATACAAGCTTAAGAATTCTGCCACAACAGGCAGCAAGAAGTGTGGAGAAGGTGTATCCATAGGAGGTCTGAGAAAAACAGAAAGAAAATATTCAAATGGCCAATAGCTACATGAAAAGATATTCAACATCACTATCATCAGGGAAATGCAAATCAAAACCACAGTGAAATATCACCTCACACCTGTTAGAATGGCTATTGTCAAAAAGAAAAAAGTGCTGGCAACGGTGTGTGGAAAAAAAAACTTTTCCTCATAAAATTAAAAATAGAACTACCATGTAATCCAGCAATCCCACTTCTGGGTATATGGCTAAAGGAAATTAAATCAGTGTGTCAAAGAGATATCTATAGTATTCCCATGTTCACTGCAGCATTAGTCACAATACTCAAGATATGGAAACAACCTAAGTGTCCATCTATGGATGAATGGATAAAGAAGATGTGTTACATATACACAATGGAATATTATTCAGCCATGAAAGAGAAAGAAATCCTGCCATTTGTGACAACGTGGATGGACCTTGAGGGCATTATGTTAGGTGAAGTACGTCAGAAGAATACTGTATGATATCACTTATATGTAGAATCTGAGAAAGCCAAACTCATAAAAACAACTGTAGAACGGTGTTTTCCAGAGTCTGAGGATGGGGAGATGGAGAGATGTCAGTTAAAGAGTACAAACTTGCAGTTATAAAGCTGAATGAGTTCTGGGTAGCTAATGTACAACGTGGTGGCTATAGTTAACAGTACTGTGTTATAAACTTGAAATTTGTCTAAAGAGTCAATCTTAAATGTTCTTACCACCAAAAAAAAAAAAAAAAAAAAAACAAAAAGGTAATTATGTGAAGTTACAGAGGTGTTAACTAACTCTATTGTGATAAGTACTTCACAATATATGTGTATCAAATCATCATATTACACACCTTAAATTTATACAGTGTTGGATGTCAATTATATCTCAATAAAGCTAGGGGGAATAAAAAGAATTGACCAGGTGGAGAGAGCAACAGCCCAATTCCAGATAAATGAAAAGACAACAAACTGAAGTCCAGAATGTAGAAGTAAAACAAACAGAAGCTTTTGTTTTGCCAAAGGCTCAGTGCTTTATAAGGCCATCCTTTGGTTTCTAAAAATCTTATGTTAGGAAGTGGGGCTGAGCATGCACATATGTTTGAATGTAACAAAACTATCAAATTTTATAACTAGAAAGACTCTAAAGAATCATTTAGTCCAAACTTGCCTATCAAAAATAAGGAACTGAGGTTCACAGAAGTGAAATGTCCACAGTCACAAAAAATAGAGAAAAAAAAGTCAGAACCAGATTCTGAGTTTCTAGAGTTCGGTCCCCGTGCTTCACTCACTATACCAGACTGTTCATTGAGGAATACATACAAGTATATAAACCCAGAGGGCAAAAGGATTTCCAGAGGAGAAACTAGAGCTAGCAGACTTGGCAGTCTATTCTCATTCAGGTTAGCATATATGCACAAATCTAAAAGACCCAGGTGAACACAAAGGAGAGAAAGGAAGAAAAACCATTTTCTAATATTTAAACGTCTGCGATGTTGAATATGGAGGCTGTTTGTATATGAGGAAAAGTTTCTTTCTTTCTCATTTTTTTTCTATTATCTAAAACTATATATGTATTCAGTGAAAAGTAAGAAGGCTATTTACTCAATACTCAATACTAAGTTCTGTCTCTCAAAAATGTTGGTATGATGATGAGAGTCATACCATACCAGGGAATTCACTTGTTTTCCTCTGAATTACCTAAAACCACTTATAGAGATGTGCTAAAGCCACCTGTGCTTCCAGCTGAGTCAGGCATATTTACATCCTTGTAAATTCTAAGTGTGCATTTTTTTGAAATTCTAAGAGAGACGGCTAAGCTCTTCGACCTATACTTAAGAAACTGAGTTTTATCAGACAGAGCCTATGATCTGACACACATTAGAAAAGCAGCTGAATCCTCAATGAAAAAGAAATCCTCAAGTAATATACATGATTTCAATATACCTATAAACTAAACTCCTTTTCAGTTCATAAAAGTTAAAACAATACACAATATCTTTAATAAAAATTAAGCCACAAGTAAACAACATAAAATGTGAAAGTAAACAACTTGACTTTTTAAATAAAGAAGGAAGACCATCTATTCCAAACAAGTACCCAGTAAAAAAAAAAAGGGCAGGGCAATGAGGCTCGCTCATATATTTTGAAAGATGAACACATACATGCCAGGAATAGCACTTTATTTATTTTTATATGAATAGATGTTCCCATAGTAACAAATGCAACTCATGAATTCTTCTTTTAGTTCAATGTAGTAATAGTAACAGGTTCAATATTATGTTGGCCAGTTTCACTTCTGCTAATGCCAACTGAAAAGTTTGCTAAGTGCTATAGGAAGCATACTGTGCAACAAGTGATTTTCCAAACCAGGAGGCCAAAAGGTGTCAAATTCAATATCCCAACATTCTTACCTCTAAAATAATTTCTAAAAATAAAATCTGATTTTAAAAAATCTCATTTCTATTAAAGAATAGAGAGGGAAGAGTGGGAGAAGGGGGAGAAGGGAGAGAAGGGGGAGGAGGGGGAGGAGGGAACGGGGAGGAGGAGGGGAGGAGGGGGAGGAGGAGAAGCAATAATCAGACACCTCTAATTAATCATTCTTTTCTTTCATGTTTTTTTTATCACCCATTAACATCGCAATGTCTCCTCAAATTGAAAAACTAAGGAGTTGGCTTAAATGCAAATAGAACCACAGAAGAGGCAACATAAATGAACAAATGAGTCCAGGTAGTCAGCGTTTGCCATAATTAAAGGGGTAGCTTCTTTCAGCCAAGCTCTAGCCACTTTCTGCAACGGGAAACGTAAACCTAATGATATCAGATCTTCCGGTTTTCAAAAGAAGTTGGAAATCTGCATTTTTATGCAAAAATCTCCTTACTTTTAAATATTGACTTTTTAAAAAATTTGGGGACTTCCCTGGTGGTGCAGTGGTTAAGAATCTGCCTGCCAATGCAGGGGACACGGGTTCGGGCCCTGGTCCAGGAAGATCCCACATGCCATGGAGCAACTAAGCCCGTGAGCCACAACTAATGAGCCCACGAGCCACAGCTACTGAAGCCTGCGTGCCTAGAGCCCGTGCTCCGCAACAAGAGAAGCCACCGCAATGAGAAGCCCGCGCACTGCAACAAAGAGTAGCCCTCACTCGCCGCAACTAGAGAAAGCCTTTGCACAGCAACGAAGACCCGACACAGCCAAAAATAAATAAATAAATTTATAAAAATATTAAAAAAAAAAATTGGCCCCAAAGCACATGCCTATAGCTGGATCTAGTCAGCTGGTCTCCAGTTTGCAACCCCTGGCTTATGCAGAAATTCCTGTCTTTACATCGTTCTAAGATATCATCACAGATCTGTGGTTACAGAAGCCCTGAGTAGAATGGGATTAGAAGGAACGGAATGTGCCATGTTCGCAGTGGATCACCACTCCCTGCCACCGCACCTTGGATGAACTCCTATGACAGCACTACCTTATTTGTGTAGAAGTCTGTCTACAACCACCAGACTGGAAACTTCTTGTAGGCAAGGCCACACCTTATTCATCTTAGTTTCCCCAGCACTTGGCACATGAAAAGCACAAAATAAATATACTTGAATTAATAAGTGAATGAATAAACAAACACCAAATGAATGTAATCTCTGATGTCAATCCCCCTCTAACCTTTTTTCTCCAACATGGAACTTGGTGAAAAAGAGTATTTCCAGTGACTCCACATTTCAAAACTGAGTTGCTCTATACCTGAGCAGAAGTAATGGCTGTATATATTGGTTAAGCCAATTTGGGGCAGACCTTCTAAATTTCAATTGCTGGATTAAAGCCAGGAAACAAGTATTTGAAATTAATTAATATTAATTTCTTCTTTGCCATATGAGACAGAAAAGAAGTCTCAAGAGGGTAGAAGGAGCAGGGAATGAAGAAGAAGGGAGTCTCCATTCTGTGACTGTGTGATAATAAAAGATCGTGTAGTCGTGTTATAGACAGCTTAGTCTCTACAGGTGTTGTGGTTGTTATTTTACCTGCACATGAGGAAGCCACTTTCTTTTCTACTGGATGCCTCCCTATAGATGACATGGCAAGTGGAGGTTTGAAGGGGGAAGAAGAGTGTCCAGGGGAGTTAAATGGTAAGAACAAAAAGGAAAGTTCATTCCATGCTGTTTCTGTGCAAATGGGAATGCTTTCTGCCCAGGTTAAAAGGAGGCCTGATTGGAAGGTGGGGGTGGGATAGATTGGGGTTGACATATACACACTACTATGTATAAAATAGATAATTAATGAGAACAGACTGTATAGCACAGGAAACTCTACTCACTGCTCTGTGGTGACCTAAATGGGAAGGAAATCCAAGGAAGAGAGGATATACGTATACGTGTGGCTGATTCACTTTGCTGTACAGCAGAAACTAACACAACATTGTAAAGCAACTATATGCCAATTAAAAAAAAAATTCTACAACTTCAAAGTGCAATTTAAAAAAACACACATGTAAGGATAAATAACATTAGAAATAAATGTACTTAAATATGAAAAAAAAATGCAGGCCTGATATACCACTGTCAACTAGCCAATATTTCTACTCTGCCTTCTCTCCTTTCCATACACACACTGTTCAATATGCTTTGGAGTCTAAACTTTTTCTTCAATACAGTCCTTGGAACAAAAATGTATACTCTGTATCTATGTACATCAAATTTATAATCTTGGCTATAAAAACTATTTCTGGGTAACTTTTAGAGAACAACTCAGTGGGCACTTATAGCTTAATTATCACCAAGCAAGTATGAACCATAAATAAGCTTTCTACCATATGTGGACTTTGGCAATGCCAAATGTGTGGACTTCATTTAACCACGGCAGAAGGCTTAAATTATCTGAACCAATACTTAGGTCCCATGAGCTGACAACTATGAATAATGTCCCAAGGATGATGTAAGAGAATATGTGTAATAGGAACAGCTTGGGAAAGCCATGATGCCAAAGTAAGCAGGTAAGTGTACAAAGAAGAAAAGCTTGAGGGCCTGGTTCTAGGAGTAAAACACAGAAACATACTTACCAGAATAGATGGTAAGGTTTCCTGAAGACTTGAACTTTGGGTGTTCCAAACTTGGTCTTCACTTTGGGGAAGTATAACTCCTCTCACTGAAGAAAGAGTAACATTAAAGAACATTTTTAGTTGAGACACAATTGTATTTGAGGTTCAGGGACAACTAAAAACCAAGTTTTTACTTTTTATAGCTTACATTTGGGTAGAACAGATGGGGAGCCGCTTAGAAAATGCTTGATACTTTATTCAAATATTTTACTTATATTAGCACAATCTGTCTAAATTATAAGACTCCAACATAAAATAAATATTCTCCCCAACATTACATTTAGGACACTCCTATATTATTTTCTTTCCTTTCTCAAGCAATTTTTTACTCTTTTCAAGATTCCTATGAAGTAGTTGCTCTAAAACTGATTTTTTTTTCATTTTAATAGGAAAGTTGAACTGAAATTCCAACTCATTTAGTTGATGCTAAAAATGGAGAAAATTATGCAAAACTATTTCCTTTTCGGCAGAAAGTGCCTTTGAAAAATGGGGTAAGACACCAGAGAGTTTATCACTATACCAATACTAAGCCATAAAGTTAACAGAGTAGATTGTATAATTTAATTCAATAAGATTTACTGAATCCTTGCTAGTTACCATGGACTTTGATGAGACTGAGGCTATAAACGTTAATAAAGCCAAGTTTCTTTTGTGGAAGTGTTCCCTATGCCACAGATAAATACATATTATAAAGCAATATGAGGGACATTTATATAATGTATGTGAACACAGACAAAAAAGAAAATGATTTTGTCTGGAGGAGAGAAGGAATCAATAAAAGCTAAAAAGAAAGGATTGTCAGAAAGGTGATCTGGTGCACCATAAAAGGTGCACCAAAAATAGGAGCAGAATCTCTCTTTATTCACCTGTTCACTGACATAAAGGGATCAAACAGAAGTCAAAGACCCTATTTTTGGAAAATATAAGTATTTTCCAAAATTCTTTTTCAACTGTGTATTCAGTTATCTTGTCTTCTATGGAAAACAAGTAGCATGAGATCAAAGATGAACATATCTTTTAAGATGACTGAGTCACCTAGAAAGCTGCAGCCATTCAGAACTCTGAAGTTGGCGTAACAAACAGAAATGGATTTTAGGAATAAAATTCTGAGCAATTGAAACGTACATCTACTGAAAGGTCAAAGCACCTGAATTAGTTTGTACTGGATATCCTAAAGCTTTTGTTAAACTTGCTTGGAAATTCTGAGAGAACTGCTGACCTCTTTTTTAGGACACCTTCTAGGAAGTAGCTCCACCCCAGGCTCCACATAAAAGGAAGACCTCACTATGTTGTTTATGGATTTAGTTTCCTAAACAACCTCATTTTGCCTATGGCATATCTTAATCCTCATGCCATTCTTCCACCAGAAACCCCTGATCGATCTACCCAAATTATCTGCATGGCTAAAGCGCCATTCATATCAGGATGGCTTTTGTCTCATGCAGTCTAGAGAGTGCCAGAACCATATATATTTTTGGAAATTAGTTTTCCCAGAATATACTGGAAAAGAAACTAAAACTGTACGAGGACTTAATGGTTATCCAACTTACCATCAATAAGCTGAAGGGAGTCAGGATCCAGATTCAAAGAGGAGGTCCCCAGCAAAAAATTCTGGTGCAGTGTCTCAGCAATATAATCTCTGAAGTTACTAATTGTATAAACAGCAGTGGGCTTATCATCCAATTCCACAAGACCATGGTTCTCCACCTTGTTGGAGTGAAGGCTAATTAGGTCCCAGGTGGTATTGCTGATGGCCTCACCATTGAAGGTAACGGTGTAGTGAACATCTATGCCACTATGGATGAAAAGAGAAACAGATTAGGTCCTGCCAAGGAAACACAAAGAAAGGAGCTTTGAACCCACCAAGAACAAACATTAGACCTAGAGGGCAAGTCTCAAAAAGCATGGATTCCATCACCATTCTCTGAAGACTCTGGGCAACCTTTAGCCATCCCCTTCTTCCCAGAGAACAGAGGGTTATAGACCTAAGAACATGGAAAGGGGTCTACGGAGGCCGCAGAGTCAACGCTGCACAACACCTGAGCGTATTCTTCCCCCATGTTCTCACCCCTTCAAAGCCAACTGCTCCTTTTCCCTATCAGCCTGCTTCCTTCTTTCCCTATTAGCCTTTTTCCTACCTGATTTAAAAAAACAAAACAAAACAAAACCCTCTAACTCTACTCAACAATGGGAAATCCTCTCATATCTCTTTATTACTGTTGCTGGATGAATTATGTACTCCACAATGGGGAGTGAAGCAATGAAGAAGCTTAATTACTATGAACTAAAACATATTTGCCTATTGTGAAAGGAAAATATGAAATATTTGGAGATAAAGCAAATTGATGACGTTTTTTAAAATATCATGCTAGAATATTTTCTAATATGACAGTTATCTAAGTCTCTCAGGAGACATACTTTTGTTTTATAGCACAGACAATTTACAGTCCTATAAAGTTTAATAGTGAATTGTAAAAAAAAAACTACTAAGATGTGATGGGTTTTTTGGCCTGATAGGAACGATAACTCAAAAGTTTATGATTTTACTAACCTGTAGGGCATTTAGCAATGTTGTATCTAACTTAACAATCCTTTCCCAATTAACTATATATACTTCTTTCAAATGCTCTAGAAACTAGCTCTCATTTTTCTGCTGGTTCCCTCCTTAATGTGCTGAATAAAAGTTTGACAAGTGCCAAGAAATAACTTTGTCTGGGAATGGGGCCTTTTCACTATCTTTCCACAAGCAAACAGATTTCTTGGAATAAAGGATAAAGTGAAAATAATTAGTAGGAGATGATATGTCATTTGATATTTTCTTAAATAGTCATTTTGAAGAAGCATCAGAATATAAAATTTTTAAGTCAACAGAATTACTCCTTCTAGACTAACTCAGATTTATCTAACAGCTAAAAACTAACATTTTTGTAAGTGCTTACAATGTGACAGGTATTTCACAGGCTTTAATCTCACTTAATATTCATAATAACCTTATGAAGGTTTTATTACCTTCAGATTATTACTAAGAAACCGAGCTTTAAAGAAGTTAAAAGACTTGCCTAAAATTTCACCATATATAAGGGATAGATGGAGTCAAGATTCAAACACGGATCTGCCTGACTCCAGCACCTGTATTCTGAACTACTTTGCTACACTCTCAGTAACTTTAATTAAATGATTACCAGAAAAAAGTCATTATGAGAATGGCTTTGCTCTACTCATTCTGGCTTCCAGCCAGTCTATGAGACACAGCCATCAGAGGCAGTACCCAGCAAGCCACACCAAGATCCCTCCAGAGGAAAGGAGAATACCACCCTCCCAAAGATAAACCACTGAAAGCAGATGTCCAATGGAAATAATCTGCCACCTTCAGACATTCTATAGGAGCAAAATGATGCCCAAAGCAAAGCACTCAAATAAATTAAGCACTTCCTCCTCTGAGCTCACTTATATAGTCCTTGATTATAGCCTTTGCTGTTTTATAAAAAGATTCTGTTTATAGTGACTGCCTTGTAGTCTCTCCTTGAGTTTCTATCTCCAATGTTTGGCTTGGTACCTGGCATTAAGTGCCTATCAAATTAACAGAAATCTATACCTGCCTGAATATAAAGAGAAAACTGAAGCCTAATTAAGGTATTCATATATCTCCAAAAAAGGTGTCAGGATAATGAGAAGTGCCTCACAGAGTCTAGAAAAAGGGTTAGTCAACTAATTTATGCTACCATTAGTGAAAAGTTTCTGATCAGTGTATTGTGGCTTCCTTGTAGCACAGATCCCTAGATTGGAGACAGCTACAACAGGCTAGCATGACTTTGATACTGGCCATTAGGATCACACAACTTCCTTTCTCTGATCTCAAGCTTGCAAAAGGAACTTTTGATTATAATTCCCTACAGATTGTCCTATGGGGAAAGAATGCATGAGCTAAGCCAATGCAATAATTAGTCAGTTGGCAGATATATTTCTTGCTTTAAATAGATCAGTTGGCATTGTATTTTGTGGTTTTGTAAGCATAAATTTGTCTCAAGAGACCTCTCCTTCCTGGGAACACCGGCAGTTCTGGTCTTGTCCAGGGCCTACAGGGGAAGCCATGAAGGTGTTACCCCTCACCTGCCACAGAAGCAGCCAGGCACGATATGATGTTCCTGTCCCACTCTACGGTCAGTAAGGTTTTCCTCCCAGATCTGATAAGCTACCACTTCCAACAGGGTGGTTTAGGGAGCTCTAAAGTGGTAATTGAGCATTTTGACACCCGGATGCCCTACTAAGTGGTGAGACATCTGCTTGTCATCTGTAAATTCCCTCAAACCCTTAATTTTTCATATCACAATATGTTGATTCATGAGTAATTCCTGATCTCCTTTTGTAAAGAAATAAATTCAGTAAAACATGCTAAAATAACCAAATGATGGCCCCAATGTGAAATAAAATAGTATGAGGGACACTTACTGGTCAGAACTTACCACACCACATGTGTCCCAAGCATTTAGGACACAATGCCTGGCTCATAGCAGTTCACTAAATACTTTTGAAAATAATGAAAAAACAAATGGTCAATTTTATTCAGTAATGCAGGCAGATAAGACCACTGAATTTGTGCCACTTAAATGACAGTATGTGATACTCCTGACTTAATCTGAAGGGTTTTTAAGTCTCTAAATATGAAAGAGTAATTTTTCACCCTAAAGAGCGTATTATCCTCATACATTTGTGTCTTCTGGGTAATGATTTTCGGGACACTGCTTCACAGCCAGAATGTAGCTCTGTGAGGATGTGCATGCTCTTTCCAAGCTCTGTGGGATGGACCATGCCTACATCTCCAGAAAGGTGAGCTTCTCCTTGGGATCTATGCCCAACCTATTAACATGTCAATATGGCTCTAAGACTCTAAGGCTCTAAGGAAGCAGTGATAAGGGAAAAAACGGAGACGAAAAGGCTGTGCCAGTTAGCACCTGAGCTACAAAGAAAATCAGACAAGGCTACAAAGAAAATCAGACAAGGAGAGTCAAGCCTTTACTGAGAGCCTACCATGTGCTTTGCATGACTTTTAAATAGCATAGGGAGAAGACCAAGAGAAATGTCCCTGGATCAAGAAATCTGTGCAAATCAGGCAGTCTGGGTTAGATGACTAGCCTTACTTTTTACTGGCAAAATATAATTTGTCTCCCAATGTTTCCCTTGGACTTCTAAAAATAACACTTCTAATATCATCTACCTTGTCTAGTAAGGATAAATTCTTTAAAGAAGATAAAATGCCTCACAGAGATACTGCAATTTATTACCAAGTTTTTGTCCTGGAAAGAGAACTCAAAGTAATGCTTGAGGTATCAGAAAACCATCTATTCTCAGATCCGAGAACTTCAGCATGACCCAGAACAGACTTAGTTCTGGCATGGTAAATGGAATACAGAGACATCTCAGGATGAGGAACAGAATAAAAGAAAGCCAAGAGAAAAACAAAGTACATAAGATGCAGAATGCACACTGGTGACAAAACATTATCTGACTGAAGAAAGCTATGCTGGCTCTCTGCACTCAGCAACTCCAAGTTAACCAACCATCACCATAGCATCATCTTTCATCTTCTAAACTGAAACAACTGCTATATAAAGGAAAGTTTCTCTGTCTGACTGCTATTTCCAGAGACATCAATCATGTGGAGGTGAAATTTACCCTTATTCCTCACCTCTAATGCCCTGATTGGCTGTTTGACGTGTGCAGGTTTTAAATAGAAAAAATAATGATATCACATCTCGTGACAACTGATCAAACTAAAGATATTTCAGAGAAACTCAGACATCCCTTCTTCTCTCATACTTCTATTAGGAAGAAGGTGCATACTTACAAGGCCAGGAGTTGAATTTTGAAGTGTGTATACCAGGCAGATATTTTGTTGATTCACTTCAAACGGGTCCTACTAACTTAAAATAATGTGTGCATCTTGAAAGAGGTACAAAGCAAATAGAAAATTTCACGTGTATATAAATGCTTATGGAGAGAGAGGGGTGTTACATATTATATAAATAGACTATTTTGGTGCCACACATTCATTCATACACAGCTCAAAATAAAAGTATACCAGAGTTATGAATAAACTCCACCAACTGGTTAATATCTGACAATACTGAACAATTTTGGAAACTGTACTTAGGTTAACAATTCTATCATAAAATCTAATGGTTTCATGTTGAATTGTCTGTGTCCCGATAGAGAACTTAGCACTCAGCAACTGAATACCATTCTTTGATCACAGGATTAACATCAGAATTCGGGTTGTTTTAACATTCTAATCTCCCCAAGAGGGCAGCAATTAAACAATCAGGTCTTTTGGTTGAATATTGACCATCACCACATATACCTATAATATAAACACACAGAGAAGTCTGCATATACTAAGAGTACAGAAACCCAAACCCTGATTACTTTGGGCAAAATGTCTGATACCTTCTAGTCACGTAAGTTACGGCAAATCAGTTTGCCTCTCTAAGACAAAATTTCCTCACCTCCAAAAGGAGAATGAATATTCTCATTTTCACTATCTTACAGGGATAGAAGAAAATAAAATGAAAAAACAAAAGAACCCGTACTTTGACATATCTCTGAAAGCACTTTTAATGAGACTGCGTGTTCCTAGATGATGGAGACCAACAGTTATTCATTTTTGCAGGCACAAGGTTTGCCCAATTAGCAGACACTTAGTGGATATTTGCTAAAATAATATAAATGAAAATGAGGAAGTCAGAAAGCCCTTTTCAAATATAAGATATTATATTTCTATCTTATATAAATGAAGGCATAATGACATGGATTGACCAGGAGTGTATTACATTTAGTGAAATAAGTCAGACAGAGAAAGATAAATTCTCTATGTTATCATTTACATGTGGAATCTAAAAAATAAAATAATCGAATGAATATAACAAAACAGGAACAGACTCACAGATATAGAGAACAAACTAGTAGTTACCAGTGGGATGAGGAAAGGGAGGAGGGGCAAGATAGGGGTAGAGGATTAAGAAATACAAACTACTATGTATAAAATAAATAAGCTACAAGGATATATCGTACAGCACAGGGAATATAGCTAATATTTCATAATAACTTTAAATGGAATATAATCTATAAAAATACTGAGTCACTATGTTCCACACCTGAAACTAATATAATACTATAAATCAACTATACTTCAATAAAAAAATAAAAATATTCTAAAAAGAAAAGATATTACAATGAAGAAATATTACCGTATCTCTAAACATCTCTGTACTTAGCTTATGAATTTGCTTCATGTTTTCTATATTATGGTTATCAATCTTTCAAGAGAAAGTAAATTTTAAATAAATTTGAGTTCAAAGATAAAATGACAAGCAACCTTCACAAGGGGGATTGACTATGTTTTTACATTATGCTTCTAAGAAGTTCCAGAGAGCAGCTGTTTTCGCAAATGAACTATTATAGATATCAGCTTTCTCCCTTTCATTTACCACTTAAAGTGACACTTGATTATATTATTCAATGACAATAGTATACTTGAAAGTGTTTTCATTAATGCCAGTTTTTATTCCAATTTTAAATTAAGTATAACTCAATATTTTAAAGTATTTGTCATAGGCTCTATTGTACAGCACAGGGAATATAGCCAATATTTTATAATAACTATAAATGGAGTATAAAATTTAAAAATTGTGAATCACTATGTTGTACACCTGAAACTTACATAAAATTGTAAATCAATTATACCTCAATTTAAAAAAAAATTTTTTTTAATTTAAAACTAAAAATAAATAAATAAAAATAGATTAAAAAATAAAAGTACTTGTCAGTCAGCAGCCTATGACAGAAGTCTGTAAACTACAGCCTGTGAGCTAAATCCAGCCCACTGTCCATGAGTTATGGATTTTATATTTTAAATGGTTGAAAAAAATCAAAATAACAATATTTTGTGACATGAAGATCACATGAAATTGACACTGCAGCGTCCATGAATAAGTTTTATTGGAACACAGCCACGCTCATTCATTTTCAATATATTGCTTACATCTACTTTCATCTGATAGTGACAGAGGTGAGTAGATGCGACAGAGGCTGTATAGTGTGAAAAAGTTTGAAATATTTACTATCTGACTCTTCACAAAAAAATGTTGGCTAACTCATCTGTAAGGAGATGAACAGTGATATTGGAAGTAATAAAGGAATTAAGCCACGCTCCCTTGGACCTCGGGCTACCATATTTTCTGAACTACCTCCTCATTAGGTGGACAGTATAGAAAGTGCCAAAAGTTACTCTACCTGCCATTTTCCTTAGGGGATCTGAAAACAAAAATGGAAAGTGTTAAGCAGAGTTTAAGAGCGTTATAATTGTCATATAATTCATGAAAGTACAAGTTCTTAATGTATTTCCTCTGAAATGTTTCTTTAAACGAAAATGCTTGTATATACTAGATAACGACAAATTCCTGTACATTGAAGGAAGATAGCAAAGGTGGAGAAAGTATTCTATTTTAAAATTGATAGTCTTTATTGTCTTCAAACTTGTTAAAAATACTTTTAAACAATTAATATATGGTTATCTCTTTATAAACTTTTTTTCAGTAGATCAGCAGAGAACTCTAGCTGTTGGCACTAACAAAATTGGGAATACTTTTGGGGGGATACAATGTGTTATGTGGTATTAAAATGAATAAAAGAAAATCAGATGGTATATAGTAAGGTTCTAAGGGGTTGGGAAAGGTCAGGACTGACTAACTTATAGGATATTGCATAGCCTTTAATATTTATTTATTTGATATTTATTTATTTAATGTAGTAGAACTTCCCATGTGCTATGCAATTTACAAAAATTAATTCATTTAATCCTAATGAAAACTTATTAAGGACCATGAACATCCCCATATTACAGGTAAAAAAACTGAGAAACAAAACAACTAAATAATTTACCCAAAGCATTTCAAAAGTATTTTTTAATAAAGCAAGATTAATATAAATTGTATAAATTATCTTTTTTATACAAAGGTGAAGTTAAGGCTTGTTAATTTATCCAAAACCATCCAGCCAGCAGTGCCAAAGGCAGGATTCAAACCTAGGCAAGTTGATCCCAAAGGCCAAGTTGCCTTTCAAGTGCTGCCAAATGAGAGAGGACTTCAAAAGCCTCACCTTCTCAGGCTCTCATGTGAGCTTTAGTCACAGCTGGAGGCAAGAATCCTGTGCAAAGGGCTAAGGCTGAACTGGGAGACAGGTCATGGTGTGAGAGTAGGTGGAGGGTCCATTTACCATGCTTGCCCCCGCCCCTGCACCAAAAATTAGCCAAGTGTCCTTAGATAAAATACTTAAATTCCCTGTGCTCTGGTTTCCTTATCAGAAAAAAAGGAGGATAACAGTAACTATTTCACAGCATGGCTGTTGGGATTAAATGAATTAATATAAATACTGGCACACTGTGCTCGTAAGTGCTTGCTATTATTTCTGGAAACCCCAGAGCTGTGACAAGACTATGCCAAAGATGCATACACTGTTAATTATGCACATGCTCTCCTGCAACCAATAGGTGGGCCACAGCTACCACCCACATGCTCCAAACCTTCAGAGGACTCAGTCTAGCACAGAGGTTACGAGCGAGAGCTATAAAGTCGGCCACTTTGTTTCAAAATTGCTCTTATGCTCTAACTTAAAAACTCTCTGACCTTGGGCTAATACTTCATCCTTTTAAACCTGTTTGCTCCTCTGCAAAATAAGTATTAATAATGATATTTTTGCTGCAAGAGTTGACGATTATGTGAGCTCAGGAATGTGAAGCGGCCAAAAGTATTCACTCAATAAATGTTCACAAGTATTATGCTGCAGGTCTTAAGTAGGGAAGAAATGTCTTAAAAAGGGGTGTCTGATTTACCCAGAACTGTTATATTGATGAACACATCCCTTCCAGAGCGGCCATACACTGAGACATCAAAGTCACCTTAGTGTAGCACTGACGAGCGTTAGGAGCACGCTGAGGTCACATCTAATCTGACTTCAGGCTCCCTTCAGTGCCAAATAAAAGCAGTGTGACTTGTCAGCAGCAAGCTGGTGACATGAATTCCTAAGTTCTTACCCTGGCCCAACTACAATTTAATATATCTCCTTGAATATATTATTTTGCCTTTTTCTGACTCAGTTTCTTCATCTGAAAAACCAGCATTAGGAATATGAATTTATAGGATTGACATATACACACTACTATATATATATAAAACAGATGACTAATACGGACCTACTGTATAGCACAGGGAACTCTACTCAATACTCTGTAATGGCCTATATAGGAAAAGAATCTAAAAAAGGTGGATATATGTATATGTATAACTGATTCACTTTGTGGTACACCTGAAACTAACACATTATAAATCAACTATACCCCAATAAAAATTTTAAAAATAAATAAATTTTTTAAAAAGGAATATGAATTTAACAAAATAGTATTGAATTACAGCATTCACATCATTTTGAATCATTGTTAGAGTATACATAATAAACACAAAAGGATATTCCATTTGAAATAAAGAGTTCTACAAAACATGTGCATTTTTAAAGTCTATTTACCTAAAGTCAAGTACATGAATGTCCTTGTAGCCCAGTAACCCAGTAAATGCATTTTCCACCTGTTAAAAATAAAAATAAACTTTATAGCTATGTAGAAATGTAAAAAAAGTACATAGAAAAAATGCTTTTAAGAGTCGAATATAAAGTGCACTGTTTACAACCATTAGAAGCGTGTACACACACATGGATGGATATATGTGGATCAGAAAGTTAAGAAAATTATAATTGTTACAATGTTAGAAAATAGTTTTTACATCACTGCCACATTTTCCATTTTCATTTTGATTTTTAAGGTTTTGATGTGCTTTAATATTAATTTTTTCCAAATTATAAAAAACACACTTTTATTGGCAAAGCACTGTTTTTTCCCTTATGTGATGAAATGTGAAAAAAGGACTGGTTTCAAAGAAACTGTAATAACATTTTTTAATGTAATTATATGGATTAGAAATCTGGCCATACATGAACATATATACACTACCAAATGTAAAATAGATAGCTAGTGGGAAGCAGCCGCATAGCACAGGGAGATCAGCTCGGTGGTTTGTGACCACCTAGAGGGGAGGGATAGGGAGGGTGGGAAGGAGGGAGACGCAAGAGGGAAGAGATATGGGGATATATGTATATGTATAACTGATTCACTTTGTTATACAGCAGAAACTGACACACCATTGTAAAGCAATTATATTCCAATAAAGATGTTAAAAAAGAAAAAAAAGAAAGAAACCTGGCCACAGCACACACGCTAACACACAGTCAGGTGCTCATTTCCTCTAAGTGTAAAATGTCTGGTGGTATCTGTTTCCTACTCCTACAACACAAGGGACTGTGAACACAGCTAACATAAGAAAGAAATCTGCAGACCTGGGCTTAGGCCTTG
The DNA here is from genome assembly GCF_002837175.3 of Physeter macrocephalus. Lineage (NCBI taxonomy): Eukaryota > Metazoa > Chordata > Mammalia > Artiodactyla > Physeteridae > Physeter > Physeter macrocephalus. The sequence goes on along the minus strand of NC_041214.2, from coordinate 111,871,772 downwards.
TTGACTGCTTGTCACGAAGGAGGTTATAAAGCAGTGACTGGTCAAAAGATCAATTTATGAGCATCACAACTGCAGGAACCAGTTTTATCACTGAGTTTTTAAAATCAAGCCACATAAATCAATATAAGCTTAGTGACTAGAGCAGGGGGAAATGCTAGATTGGACCAAATACCTAAAAAAATCAGCTATGCATAAATACATATTTAACAAAATCGAACATTTTATCCACAACATTTCAGAAGGTGACAATCTCACCAGATGAGTCACTAGGGGGCCGACACTAGAACAAGAGAAGTTGTTAGTGGACTTTGGGGACGTCTCTGGGCATCTGCTTTTAAAACCAAGTCCACATATAATCAGGAGAATGGGATTTTTTTAAAATCTTGGTTCACCGAAGATATTCATGCCTTGCAGATAAAGAATCCAAACATGTGAAACTTTTTAGCTATAATAATTGCCTTGTTTCATTCTCTGAAAGAAAACTGAGAAGTACTATTAATTCTTGGAGGATGGGGCTGGGGATAGAATCTGCAGGACTAGGAATCCAAAGACTGAGGGTTAGTCCCAGCAGTTTTTACTGGCAGAGTGGCCAGGCACAAGTCTTCTTTTATATTGATTAATGCTGCCCTGCCCACCAACCACATTAGCTTTTGTAAGATTAAAATGAATGTAGCTGAAAGTACTCCATTAATTGCAAAATGCTGTACAAGTGAATGTTATTATTAATACTAAACCCAACTCATCTGGGGCTTTGCCATCTCTTGATTCAAACACATATACGTATTCTAATTCATCATACCCAGTTAGCTATGTACAGGTACCCAGTTGTAATAAAGTCATTCCACTTTATTAACATCAAGATTAGTAACAGGTACAATCTACTGAGTGACTGCTATGTACCTGGTGCTTTGATATAATATTACTTCTAATCCTTTCAACAATACCAAGAGATACATATCTTTCCCATTATATGGTTGAGAAAATTGAGACTCTGTGATGTCAACTAATTTGTCCAGATCATGCATTTGGTAAGTGACTGAATCCAAATTTGTTCAATCCCCAATCTTTCTACTGAATTACATGCCTCATCCTCTTTCCCCTGATAAATATGGTTTTAAAATTGGGACCAGCACTGGGAAAACTGTGAGGCTCACCACAACTCACCTGAATTAAAATGAAGGGGACTCTGTATTGATATAAGGGAAGGAACACTTTCAAAGGAAGGAGACCTGATTTTACCTTCTACTCCTAGAAGCTGAAATGACCATGAACAAGTTACTTGCCCTCCTGGGTTTCATCTATAAAATGGAGATGATTACCCACACAGCTGCTGTTAGCAAACCGACATACAGCAGGCTGCAGAACGCAAAGCACTATGCGAGGACACTGTGTTGATTCCGTGTCTGTTGTCAGGTATCCACACTCCCAAGCCTATCACAATGACCTTTCCCTTTCTGATGTCATTCTTGGTGATGTCTCAAGTTTATCTTACTCTTCTCCTCATAAAAAAAAAAAAAAAAAAAAAAAAAATTTAACAGTTCCCAAGCCTCAATCCTCCCAAGCAGGCTTTCTTTTTCCCTGTGTCTTGCAATATTACCTAAGAAATAATACTGAAGGAACAATTCCTGTGACTGTGTCCTGAAGGGAGAGCGCTTGAGGGCCTCCTTCAGTTTGCAGTAAACATGGAGACAGGACCTTTCAGAGACATGACCCTGACTCTGCAGTTCCACACAAAGAAGTGGCTATTCATAGACATTTTATTCCAGGTAAAAGGACAGGGATATAGAAAAAGGCCAGAGAAGGAACGGATCCTTCATCACCCTCAAATCACCTCAAGCCAATAGCTACCTATACCTCATAAAGTCCCCGCTGGAAATGTTTTTTCAGAGTGTTTATTAGACTTTCTCTAAATATGTAGTCATTCAGCACAATTGTTTACCCAAACACTGAGGCTTATTAAAGGTTCCTTAATGCAAGGGCAGAGAGAACCAAACAGCTGATCCAAGACACTATCTGATGCCAGGTGGCCACTGGCCTGGCTGACATTTCTTCCACGCACCATACAGCCTCACAACTTGGCCACACAGCTAGGAAATTAATCGTCTGGTCTACATTCTGTGTCTGATGGCTGCAATAATGCTGCTTGGCTGAGAGATGCACATTTTTGTTTCTCGTCTAAACAGTGTAAAGAGAAGGAAATTAGTCCAAGGTAATGGAATTGAAAAACTTAGCCAAAGAGAACTCCATCAAGAGCGATGGAAAAGAAATATACAGGAAGGAATGATGTGCCCTCTCACTGGACAGAGAGAGGAGATGGGCACTCAGTGCCTTACAGTCTATACAAAAGCAAAGGCACACAAGAAGGGGGCCAAGAATGGGTCATTTTTAACTGAAAGAATCTTGAGTTCAAGTCCCTATATAGAATTCTTCCAGAAAGTAAAGTTGTGGGATGTTCTAATGCACAATTCTTTAAAGAAACCCCTTTTTTAAAATACTTCCAACCAAGGAACAGAGATAACAGGAAAATTTACTTTTCACTGGATGTCCTTTTGTTCTTTGAACTTGGTGCCTCATACTACCTATTATTAACTGTTCAAAATTTTTCAACTTAAAAAAAGAACAAATATAAAATTTAAAAAATTAAATTTAATGTTCCCTCAAGAATAACAACACACTAAATACTCATTTCTCCAAATATTGTCAAGTTAAAACCATGCCATAGAACACATTCTTCCTTGGCTGTGCAGCCAAAGTTGGAAATAGCATTTATTTGTTAGCAGATGGCAAATGCATACAAAATTTTGTTTCAGTGAAATAGTTCATCTTTCAGTGAACTTTTCACGGAGCTTTCTAAAGAAATGGCTAAATCACCACTCCCTGAATCAAATAGATGGAAAGCTTAAATCCAAAATCTACCTTTAACCAGTGTTGTTAATATGGGAAATTTACAACCCCAGCAAACTATCCTGTATACAAAAAGAAAAAAAAAGAAAAAAAAAAGAATAAAAACATACAAAAAAATCACCCACCTCTGAAATAAACTCTTCTACAAGGCGCTGGTGGTGAAAGCTGGAGGGATCCTGTAGTTCTTCATTGTATTGTTCCCCCAAAAGGTGGATACGGAATTCTGCAACCTGTTCCACTGCTGGTTTTGTGGATTCTTCTATCACATTCTCAATTTCATTGCTAATCTGGATTTTTAGAGAAAGAACAATAAATGTCAATGTTCACTCATTCAGTCAACAAATATTTATTGATCACCCATGATATGCCAGACACTGTGCCAAAGGCAACGTCTGATGATAACTGTTTATATAATATTTGACTTTGAAACTAACTGGTGGACTTTAAGACATAGACTAATATTAAAATTACTGTGTATTTGTACATTCCTTTGAATACACAATGACTGGTTCAGGGAAGGATAGAAAATTTTGTTAGTATATAAATAAAAGGAAAAAAATTTTAAAGAAGAAAAAGAGTTGAAATTATCATCTAAAAATAGTCTAGAAGGGTGGTTCTCAAACTTTTTGGTGTTAGGACCCCTTTAAACTCTTAAAACTCATTGTGGAACCCAAAGAAGTTTGGTTTTTGTGGGTTATATCTATAGATACACACCAAACAAAAAATTAAAAGAGAAATTTTAAATATATATATTAATTCATTTCAAAATAAGAAACTTTTTACGTGTAAAAATGAATAACATGTTTTGCAAAATAAAAAAATTAGTGAGAAGAGTAATGTTTATATTTTTACAAATTCTTTAAAGTCTGGCTTAATAGAAGATGGCTAGATACTCATATCTGCTTCTGCATTCAATATGTTGTTTTAGTTGAAGTACATGAAGAAAATCCAGCCACACAGATATATATCGGGTAAGGAAGGAATACATTAATAGCCTTTTCAGATAATCATGGATAATCTTTTCTGATACTGTGCCAAACTCAATAAGTGGAAGTTTTTTAAAGGTTAGTTTCTATGTGGAATCTGAAACCACACCAACAAACTTTTTGTACCCTGTAACATCTAAATCCAGGTCTTCCACAAGCCAAAGCTGGAACAATTTGAGCAACAAAATAAATAGTAGATTATAATACAAAGAATAAAAGAAATATCCATGAGTCTGTACTGATATAAATAAATAATTTAATAAATAAACGAGAGAGAAGTGGCAATAGTTCCTTACCGAAGAATCCCAATTAACAAATGTAGAAGGAATGAGGAAAATAGACTATCACTACTAGAACCCAACAGTAATAACTGTTGCATGCAAGATACACTTGTGCTCATCTAATCCAAGTCCCTCCATTTTAATACACAAGAAAAACAGGGATTCAGATGGAAGAATGGCTAGCCTAAGGGCTAACAGCAAGCCAATGGCAGAGTCAGGAAGAGAATGCTGGGCTTTTTCCACTGTATCATCTTTCTTCCCTGATGGATCATATAACCACAGACCTTCAAAATTTCACAACTGGAAAGAAACTCGAAAATTTCACCATCCTTTCTGATGCCTGAATTCTCTCTACAGTATCCCCTCAAAATATCCTTTCATCCTCAGTTTAAATGGCTCTGATGAGAAAGTCTTGGAAAGACTTTCAAAGGCAGGCCATTACATTTCCAAAAAAGCTCTCTCATGGTTGTAAAGTTCTTAATAAAACCCAAATATAGAGGCTTCCCTGGTGGCGCAGTGGTTGAGAGTCTGCCTGCCGATGCAGGGGACGCGGGTTCGTGCCCCAGTCTGGGAAGATCCCACATGCCGCGGAGCGGCTAGGCCTGTGAGCCATGGCTGCTGAGCCTGCGCGTCCGGAGCCTGTGCTCCGCGACGGGAGAGGCCAGAACGGTGACAGGCCAGCGTACCGGAAAAAAAAAAAAAAAAAAAACACCAAATATATTTCCCTGTAAATTCCCACTGATCTCAGCTCTGCAACCTGGAATGCGTATAAAAAGTGTAGTCCCCTTGTAAATTAGATAGCTAGTGGGAAGCTGCCGCATAGCACAGGGAGATCACCTCTGTGCTTTGTGATGATGAGAGGGGTGGGATAGGGAGGGTGGGAGGGAGGGAGACACAAGAGGAAAGAGATATGGGAACATATGTATATGTATAACTGATTCACTTTGTTAAAAAAAAAAAAAAAAAAGTGTAGTCCCCAGACAGCCCTTCAAATAAGTATAGGCAGCTGTCATCTTCCCTGATTTTTCACTAGTTCCTTTCCTCTAGAGACTTCTCAAGCTCTTAATGTCTTCCTTAGAGTGTGGTACACATAAGTGAGGTCTGATCAATTAAAATATGGTACAATTAAAATATGGTACAACTATCACCTTCCTTATAGTAGATTCTAATTTCTATTAATGCAGCCTGAAAGTACACTTGCTTTTACTAGTTTTTTTCCCCTCAGTTCTCAGCTTTTTTCCCCATCATAATGCTGAGTCATGTTGAAACTAACAAAAACCTTTAGTCTTAAGGAATTTTGTACAAGACTTTGTCTTCTTCCATATTAAATTTTCTCTCACTAAATTTGAACAGAAACTTCCATTATTACTATAAAAGAAATATCCTTAGTAACCTTACTGCTACGGAATGCCTAAAATGCTAAATAAATATTTTTAATGTTTTTAATGCATAGCTGGTTTTTAAGAAAATAAAGAAAGCCCCAAGGGATCAAAAAAGATAGGTTAGAAAAATCCAGAGAGGTGATTCAGTAATCTATGTGTACATAGTGTATCTAGTGATCCCTTTTGACCTAGGCTTTAGTTTTAAATACCACAAAGGGATAGAATATAAATAGCAGGTCCAAACGTGTTGAAAAGTCAGATCAAAGACTCCTACATAAAGCAAGGATTTTAAAAACTCAATAGACAGTTTGAACAACAAATTAGACTAAGTTGAAAGAAGAAAAAGTGAACTGGAAGACATTTCTGAATGCAACACAGAGAGACAAAGAAAGTTATGAAACAGTGGTTAACTGACAGAAGGTATAAAATGAGGAGGTCAGACATATATCTAATCATACGAGGTAACAGCTGAAAATTTCTTCTATACACATTTTTGTGAAACTGCAGCATCCTCAATACAGTATTATATACTATTATATCATAGTTATGGTTAGAGCAGTATGTGATACAGTATTTGGGATACTATATAATACTAAATGATATAATGTTGGAGATACTATATACACAAGCATACCTCATTTTATTGAGCTTCCCTTTATTGTACTTTGCAGATACTGCATTTTTTAGAAATTGAAAGTTTGTGGCAATCCTGAGTCAAGCAAGTCCATCAGCGCCTTTTTTCCAAAAGCATTTGCTCACTTCATGTCCCTGTGTCACATTTTGATAATTCTCACAATATCTCAAATGTTTTTATTATTATTATATTTGTTATAGTAATCTGTGATCAGTGATCTTTGATGTTACTACTAGACTTCCTCAAGGCTCAGACGATGGTTAGCAGTTTTGAGCAATAAAGTATTTTTTAATTAAGGTATATACATTGTTTTTTTTAGACATAATGCTATTGTACACTCAACAGACCATAGTAGAGTTTAAACATAACTTTTATATGCACTAGGAAACCAAAAAGTTCGTGTGACTTGCATTATTGCAATATTCACTTTATTATGGTTGTCTGGAACTGAACGCACAGTACCTCTGAGATATGCCTGTAGCAGTATACTATACTACAGTATACTTACAGTGGTATACTATACAGTATATGGGATTCTGCAGTTTCACAACAATGGGGATAAGAGTGTGATTATGTTTATTTTGCTTTGGATTTGTTGTACTTCCTTAACATGAAGCTTTATGACTATTATAAATTTTGAGAAATTCTCAGTCATTATCTCTCATCATTAGATACAGATAGACAGAGAGAGAGCAATATCTTAAAAGTAGGACAAAAAAATAGTAAGATTACCCACAAGGGAATAAGAACTAAATTGTTAGTTGAGCTCTTAGTAGCAACAATAAAAGTTAGAAGATAGTGAAATAAAACCTTGAAAATAAAAAACTCAATCTAGAATTTAATACAGATTTTAAGTATCGTTCTAGAATAAGAGGATAATAAAGAAATTTTCAGGTGACCAAAAACTGAGATTGAACCAGTGAGATATTCTCACTAAAGTAATACCAGAAGCATATATTTCAGAAGGAAAATTAGTCCAGAAGAGAGGTCTAAAATGCAAAAAAGAGTTGTAAGAAAATAAAGTGGTAAACATCTGGGTAAATGTAAAACAAACTTTAACTGTATAAAATAAATATAATAAAATAAATTTTGGGGATTAAAAAGAGAGAGAACTAAAAGGGAAAGAACAAAAATACTGAAAAATAGCATATAAAATAGTAGGGTGATCATTTGAATCATTCTAAGTTCTAATGTTCCTGTATTACTCAGGATAAGGATAAAGATTCTAAAAAACTTAAATTTTGCTAGATTAAATACACATAATAACACACAGGGTAAATACTAACAAAACAGAAATAAAGTATATAATTTCTAAAATGGTATCTGGAAAATGTATTAGGAAAAAACTGAACTGTAAAACTGTACATTAGGCTTCACTTTGAACTAGAGGTACAGGCAATCTAATTCCTGTCATGTATCCCTGTACTATTTTGTTTTCCTACTGATTCTACAAATCACCTTCAAATCACCCTGTTTTAGAATGTTCCAATTGATTACACACAATGTCTTCATTTCTATTATAGTGAATTCTATCTCATTCTGTAAATGTTTCCAGACCTAAATCATAACTATTCTGCCTCAAGTTCAGAACTACAGTATCACTTTTTATTCAAATATTTATCAAATGCCAATATTTTCTAGTACCATCTAACTTGGACACAGTTGTACTAAGGGTAAATATATTGATTCAAGGATCCCAAACTACCACCAGCCTAGTTCAGTGACAGGGAAAGTGGTGGGGCAGAGTGGGGTGACTTAACCTGACTTCTCAGAAGTTAAAATGTCCAAGTTGGTAAGAGAAGGTGTAAGGTAACAATATTGTACCTTTCCAGTGAGTACGTTCAATCAGAGTTTGCTTATATTAAGTAATCTAGGATTTATGCATATTTAACAAAATTCCTAACAAAATGTTTCTATCTTCCTGGAAGTGTATACTTTTTTAAAAATTTTGAATGTGATAGAAAGCCAACTTAATGTTGTTTAGTGGACAGGTTACTATTAATAATGATGCATTTAAAAAGCATGGTATTTCTTTAAGCTACATAAAATCTATATACTTTCCCTCTGAAGAAGACTAAGTCCTGATTTATTAAGAGACAGAAGAACATAAGCAAAAACCCTCACAGTAAATTATGTACACAGCCCACAAAAGACAGTGGGCTTACCATGATGACAGCTCCCCAGGCCCCTAGTCATTTCATTTACAATTTGAAGCCATTCCTTGCCAAAAGCAGATTTACTTGGCTCTCTAAGGAATCACAGATTTTTTGTACTGGTTTTAGAATCTACATTTCCATAAAGGGAACCACCTGAAGTTTTGTGTAGTCTGGCAATGGACTATAAATCTCTCTTAATCCCTATTCTCCATGTTAGAAACTAAATAACAAAACAGAATATCACTCACACTCTCTTCTGGCCTCTCCAAGCTGCTCTCTGAGATACCTTCATAGAAGGTCACCCCTGGATATGGAACACTGAGACTGGCACCTAAGTAGAAAAACAAAGACATGTGCATGAATTCAGTCCATGACTAAATCAGAGTTCCTATCAGGAAACAAGAAACTGATTTCCAAGGCATTTCTAAACGTCATTTACTTTTTCATCCTAGAAATTCTGTGCATTCTAACCTCAAGACACATTTATCCAGGGTCTCCTCAGCACAACAAATAAATATGACTCATTCAACAAGCATTTATTGATACGTACTATATGTCAGGCTCTATGCAAGCCTCCAGGGATACAAAGTCCCTATCCTTAAGGAGCTGTCTAATAAAACTAACACTCTCAGACAGGGGAAGTGGGTGAAGGTTGGAATTGGCCATAAGTTATAAACTTTTTTTAATTGGGGTATAGTTGCTTTACAATGTTGTGTTAGTTTCTGATGTACAGCGAAGTGAATCATCTACATATATACATATATCCCCTCTTTTTTGGATTTCCTTCCCATTTAGGTCACCACAGAGCATTGAGTTCCCTGTGCTATACAGCAGGTTCTCATTAGTTATCTGTTTTATACATGGTAGTGTATATATGTCAATCCCAATCTCCCAATTCAACTCACCCCCCTCCCATAAATTATAATTACTGAAGCTGGGCCTCATTGTTGTATATGTTTGAAATTTCCAGCAAAGAACAGCTTTTTTAAAAAAAAAATTAAAAATAAAGAAAGCAACTACTAATTTATAGGAAATATAGAGGTCAAAGTAAATGCTAAAGTACACCACAGAATGCAATCTGAAAAAATTCTTACTCTGGAAAACTCTACAAGACAAATGACAAATGGTGGAGCTAGAAAGGTCCTACCTTTTGACATAAGCAGTGATCACAGGGTGTTTGCCATAAAACAATTGTTTAGGTTGTACATTTGCTTTAAGTAGTTTTCCGCTTTTGTATTATACTTAATAATTAAAGATTCTTAAGTACCCACATAAAATAAGTGAAAAAAGAATTAATTTTTCTTGAGACTCTTAAACAACACATAGAGAGAAACACATGGTATTTTTTAAATGTGAGCTGAAAAATTTGCTTCCTTTCAATTAAATAATAAATTTTAGAAGAAAAGTGAATAAAGGCACAAAAGCATACCTCCCAATGTTGAGGTATCACCAACAGGAACTGGAGATGACAATTCAGGGCTAGGAAAAAAATTGTTTGGAGTTATTAAATGATAGAAATGTGAGGGGTTATTTTGGGGTTTGCTTTCCAAAAAGGATTCACCAGATCTCCAAACAACGATTCCCAAACCAAAGTACTGAGTAGCAAATTAAAAAAAAAAAAAAAAAAAGTCTTTACAATTGATTTATTTTACATTTCTTGATGCTACTCAACCAGAATCACCCTACATAAAGTACTCCCTTACTTACTATTTCATAACACTGTTTTGTTTCTTCTCAGTTCTTATCACTATGGGAAATTATTCTGCTCATTTATTTATCTACTTTTCGATCTCTCTCCACGCCCTAATCCTCTAGAATGGCATTGTCTAATATGGTAGCCAGTGGACATATGTGGCAATTTAAATTAATTTAAAATTAAAGATTAAAGTTCAGAACTTTATCCACACTAGCCACATTTCAAGTGTTCAACAGTCACATGTGGCTAATGGCTACTTTATTGGACAGCCCAGAACATGTCCATCAACACAGAAATTTCTATTGAATAAGACTGCCTCAAGAATCTAAACTCCATGAGATTAGGGACCTTACCTGCCATATTCATGCTGTATCTCCACCCTAAAAAAGAACCTACCATTTAGTAGGCACTGAATAGATATTTTGGGAATAAATAAATAAATACTATTGGCCAACCAGTGTAGTGTAGAAGGCACTTGACATACAGTTGTGAACAAAACACCCATGGTCTATGAAGCTTACCGTCTAATAATAGAAAACAGATAACAAATACATGATTACAAACTCAACAAGTAGTACAGACAAGAAAGCACTGGCTGCTAAGGCGAACATATAAGCCCAAATCTCATCTCATTTGAGAGATCACAGAGTCATAAAACTTTTTAATATAAAACAAGTCAAGCTTAGAGAAATGATTTGCTATAGGCCACATTGCTCTCAGGTTTCAGGTCCCTGACTATCTTTTTACCATGTTGCCCTGCAACTGCAAGCAAAGATCAGAAGAGATCAGAGGATAATCTGAGAAAGCCCTTGCTCCAAAGAAAAGAAGGTGGGTTTCTGCAAGTCCAAATTTCCATATACCCCCAAAATATACAATTTAAATTATAGTAATTGAAAACTCTCTTCAACTTTCCACAAGTCAGCTTTCGAAGGTGACTTAATCACAGTCAAAATGTCTCCCTCTCAGACTTGCTAATAATGTCTCAGTGAGTCCCATCTTCACTTCAGAACCACCCCTTTAAATTGTCCCGCTGCTCTAAACTAGATCATGGTGGGGCGGGTTGCTCACAGCCACCAGATAAACATGGCACACATCTTGAAGCATCAATTTTTTACTCGAAAGTAAAAGCAAAGGCAGGGAGCTAAATAAAAACTGATATGGAATTTAAAACATCTTAATATTAAAACAAGTGTGGCTATAGAGTAGAATATAAAGTTTAAATGAATATTAAGATAAAATATGATAGATTCAAGGACATTTCATGACTGGAATTGGAGTGGGGGAGTCAACTAGGGCCATGTTCCCTAAAGCCCCAGGCTTTGGTAGAAAATTTGAGAAATATAGGTTAAAAAAAAATCTCACCATAAGGATTCTTCTGGTTTTAGAAATACTATCTAGAAAGAATAGCACATTAAACCAGTACACCTACCACTACTGATTATTTTTCATCCACTTGCAGGAAACTGCTTACTAAGTGAGCTGTCATCCAAAAGAACCCAAAGGAATAGGACATCTGGATAAGTCATTTTGATGAATGATGAGTAGAGGAAGACCCGGATGATGAGAAAGCACCAAGAGGCTTCTTGGTTGCAGGAGATGGAGCTTAAAAAACTAGGATTCAGATGCATTTGGAAGAGACATTAACATCATCAGGCTTGAACAGGATTTATCAACTGTCCACAAGGCAGAATCCCTCCCAATACCTTCACTTTATAGATGAAAAATCAAGGTGCAAATGGGTAAAGCAATTTTCTCAGGGTCACACAAAGACTTGATGACCCAAGGCCATACCTAAAATTCCTAACCATATCCAGTTCACTTTTCAATAATAATAGCAAGAATGACTACAACTAAATTTATCGTGTCAAGCATTGTGTTAAGTGCTTTATCTTGGTTAACTCACTTAATTCTGGCATCAATCTTAAAAGGAAGACACTATTATCCCCATTTATGCATATGAGGAAACTAATGATAGAAGAGATTAAGAATTTGTTCAGGGTCACACAGCTAGCCAATGAAGGAGCTGTGATGTAAAATAGGCCCATTTGATTCCAGAAACCTCACTCTTACCCATATTAATTCCACATCACATGGACTTTATGTGACCCATATTCCCTAGAAGAGCAACCAAGATGGTTTTACTTGGTCTTAATGATAGTGGTGTACATAAACTAAAAGACCTAAAAGTCAAAATGTGTAAGGACCAAGAAAAAGGAAGGGAAACCCAGTCACAGCTGGAGAGCAATCAAGTATGAAGAGCAAAGAGGTCAAAGTAAAACAAAGCACAATACTACAGCAACTAGACTAGAAAGTTGGGATGGCATGGCAGAGAAACCAGACATCACCTGGGGTTGGTCAAATTGTCCCCCAAATTAAAATCAAATTTAACCTAATTCTCTAAGTAAACACTCAGAATGGAGAAGCCTGCTCACTTCAGTAGAACTAGATCTCACTTACTAAATTCAAAATAACATTATTAGGCTTCCCTGGTGGCGCAGTGGTTGAGAGTCCACCTGCCGATACAGGGGACACGGGTTCCTGCCCCAGTCCGGGAAGATCCCACATGCCGCGGAGTGGCTGGGCCCGTGAGCCATGGCTGCTGAGCCTATGCGTCCAGAGCCTGTGCTCCGCAGAGAGGCCACACACAACAGTGAGACGCCCGCGTACCGCAAAAACAAACAAACAAACAAACATTATTTTAATGATGGTAAGTAGGCAACTCTCAGTAACTCAAATCGTTTGTCTAACACTCTTAACACTTAATCCCTCATCCTCCCACACTTCCTTCAAAAGACGGTAACAAGAATCCTTTCACATTTTCTCATTAGGTGTGCCTCCTGCAGGGATACCCTAAAATGTGACTCACAACAGAACTAGAACACAGAGTAGTATTGGGTTTGGAGACAGAAATGCTTCATTTCTAGGCCAACCCACAAATTTGAAGTTGGTCAGCTAAGACCTTTAGCTTAATACCAGCAGCAAACAACCCCCTACTGTCTCATTTTCTCAGTTTATCCAGCTCATAATTTATTCCTCACAACTACTACCTAATCATGTCAGTGGAATTCAGATGGAATTGTGTCAAAAGATATCATAGCCACATGGAATATATGTTTAAAAATACAGTAAAACAAGCCAACAATACTTTCATATCTAGATTACTACTCCCCTTTACAATTTGCTATACTTTGCTTTGCTCTAGAATCTGTTAACTGTAATGAGCATGTGACAACAAAGAACATAAGGCAAGGAATTAGGAATCCTGGGTTCTAGTCCCAGATGTATCACCAACTTCGTGTATAACTTGGGAAAATACCTCAGTTGCTCTGGGCCTCAAGAACTAATCTCTAAAATAGGAACACCTCCTGCCCCACCTACTTCACCAGGATGCTGATGAAAACTAAATAAAATATTATATGCAGAGGCATTAGGAAAAGAGGCAAGGTGCCATTGTTGGGAAGCACACAAGGAGCGGGGCGGGACCGCCATAGAAGCTTCTTTCTCTGCAGCAGGGCACCGCCTACACCAGCTCCAGGTGTGAGCTGCCGCTGCCATCTTGGACTCAAGAGGTGGCTCGGACCCGCTGCCCCCACCTTCCTCAGAGCATGTGCGTAGGGCCACGCACCTGCACACCCTCTATCAAGGGGATAAAGGACAGCACATGCTGAGGAAAGAGACGGCAAGCATTCAAACCAAAAACAGCCCTCACGCCAAAAAAATATTAAACCCACACGAGCTATGCAGGGATGATCCCACATATAAATAGCCCTCCAAGACTACAGTAGATAATTGTTTCTCCTAAACTCACAGAATGAGAGAAATATAAGTAAAATGAAGACCCCAGAAGGAACAAACAATGAAACAGACCTCTTCAGTCTAATAGACACTGAGTTCAAAAATGAGGTAATGAAAATGCTGAAGGAATTAAGAAAGGTTATCGACAGAAATTCAGATTACTGTAAAAAGGAACTAGAAACTGTAAGGAGGAACCAAGAAAAATTAGAAAATTCATTTGCTGAGACAAAAGCTGAGCTAAACGCAATGAATAGCAGAATGAATAATGCAGAAGAAAGAATCAGTGATCTGGAAGATAGAATAATGGAAATTACCCAATCAAAACAGCAGACAGAAAAACAAATGAAAAAAATGAAAGCAATATAAGAGACCTATGGGATAATACAAAGCATGCCAATCTATGCATAATAGGGATTCCAGAAGGAGAAGAAAGAGAAAAGGGGATGAAAAATGTATTTGAATAAATTATGACTGGAGCTAAGGGGAGATGTTTTCAAGATGTTTGGCTGGAGACAAGTGCTGGAGGAGGGCTTTTTGTAAAAAAACAGGTAACCTGGGAACACTTGAGCATGTTTAAATGCTAATGAGCAGTTAGTAACAGGAGAAGTTGAAGACTCAGGAGAGAGAGAGAAAAACAATGACAGGTTGATGTCTAAAGGGTAAGATGGGATGTGAGGTCCTGAGGAGGGTGGAAAATGCTTTTTTTTAATAGACTTGCCAGATGATAGTAGGGGGAAGGTTAAATTGGTACACAGTAGACTATTTGGTACAAGCCATATGTTAGCAGATAGGTTAGAATTCATGTAGAAGAAGCAATTTAAATTACAGACAAGTACTGTGGTAAGCAGAATAATGGTCTCCCAAAGATGTCCACATCCTAATCTGCAGAACCTGTGACTACGTTAGGTTACATGCAAAGGGGAATTAAGGTAGCAGATGGAATTAAGGTTGCTAATCAGCTGGCCTTAAGGAAGAGGGCATATTCTGGTTTATCCAGGTAGGCCCAATGTAAATGTGGAAGAAGGAGGCAGAAGAGTGTCAGAGTGATAGAATGAGGAAGTCTCAACCAGCCCCTGCTAACTTTGAAGATGGAAGGGGGTCATAAGTCAACGAGTGTGGGCAGCCTCTAGAAGTTAAAAAACGCAAGAAAACAGATTCTCCCCTAGAGCCTCCAGAAAGGTAACGCAGACCTGCCAACACCTTGAGACTCATGTCAAACTTTTGAACTATAGAACTGTAAGATAAATTTGTGTTTTTTTAAGCTACCAAAGCTTGTGGTAATTTGTTGTAGCAGAAATAGAAAACTAGTACAAGAATCTCAACATAGAAAATGAGAGTAATCTCAAGAAAATCATAAAAATAAATTTAAATATAGAAAAGTGATGGGCAAATTAAGGGTTTTAAGGGATGACTATAATATTTAGCTTAAAGAAAGAGGGGCTTAGTGAATTCCTACACCACTCCCATGGTTTCACTCCCAGTGTTACCTAACTCCAGGTCACCTCATTTCAGCAAGTACCATTTCAGCAAGTACCACAACTTTTCATCCCACCCCGACCTGGTCTGCTCTAGTTTCATGGGAAGGATACCAACTTTTAAATTCTCAAAATTCAGTTATATTTTTGTTCATCTGTATTGCTATTTTTACTCATGCCCTATTTTCTAAGGATGGTGCATAGTATTTTGAGTCTCCTCGTTTATCTAGGACATACAGTGCCTTATCAATAAAAATATGTGACACAGCAGTTCTCTATGATGTTTATTTATGAACGTTTCAACATGATTAACACATCAGGAAAACTAAGCATAATAAGCATTTCTCCTCTACACATACACAATATCATTACAAGAAATAGTAGGTGAATGCAGAAAACTGCACCCAGTTGAAGTGAGCTACGTAGGAATACACAAACTACACCTCAAACATCTTCCAGCTACCTCTGTTCACCTCATGTGTTATGTGTTATGACACCAATCCACATATGGTGTTACAACTTTCCATCCTATTTCAGATAACATTCCTTCCACCACTTTATAATAACTCACAAGCTACAATCTTTCCAATGTCCATTTTCACAGGTAAACTCCAAGGCTTCTTCCAGGTTAAGAGCCATATTTATTATGGTTTTTATATACTTCTTAACCATATAAGATATGTAAGATGTGCTATCATTTTTATTACGTACAACCATGAAGATTACTGGCACTGGTAGGACCCACAAGATATTTAGTCTACTGCATTGCGTGTTGCAATGGCAATCACAAGTAATCTCCGAGCTCTGGCTCTCAGAGGTGAAGAACACACATTTAAAGCATCACATGGCCCCACATCTAAGCAGGAGCTCAATCCCAGGCCCCAGCACAGACTCAGTGGTACTGTTAGCTGTATGAAGTGAGACCACAAGCAGTCCCACTTTCCTCCTGTTTACTCATGTTTGATTTGAAACTTACATATACCCCACTACAAACAACAGGTGTACTCCAGCTATGCTTTTTGCCTGGACTCTGCTTCCCAGGCTAGACCTCTGGACAGTGACTCACCTAGTTGGTTTTTCAATCTGTCCTTCCATCTAATTTGAGGCAAAATTCTGGACTCTGACCTGAATTGCATGCCCTAGTGATGTTTTGTAAAAAAAATCACCTACATGCCGGCATAATCTAGATATTTTGAGTATGGATAGAATTGGAAATCTTTAGTTCCTGTAGGCTCCAAATCCCTCACCTTCCATGATCTGCTTTGTCCTGCTACTGTTCAGGAGCCAGAAATGACCTTAATCCTAAGCCTAAAGGCCCACAGAGCCAAGACTCATACCACTGGAGGATTCATCAAGGTTGTGATATTCCTATGCTTCAACATCATAATCGTCATTACACAATAAAGTGACCCACACCACAACCCACCATTTAGTAAACCATCCTCCACTAAGGTGTACCATTTTAGATCAATATTATCATTAGCCTGTAAGCCTCAACAAGAGTAGATCATTTGGTATTCCATTTCCAAAAATCTATTTTCTCACCCAAGAGAGAAGACCAAGTCTGCCTCCTGGGAAGGTCAGACAGTAAACTAGCACAGTGGCTGCAGAGGTGGTCTGGGAAGGGAAGTGGCCTCAAGATGAGGAAAAGCATTTGAGACTTACCCACAGGCCTGGTCATTGCAGGAACTGGCAAGAAAACAGGAAGGAATCATCAAATGTGGGATGAGTCTGGGAATAGGTATGATACATGTCTGTTGCCAAGCATGAACTTAGGGAATAAAAGACACTCACCTGCTTACAGTTTCCTTTGTGTATGTCAGTTTCTAAGGAAAACAAAGATATAAAAATGACCATGTGAATTAATGACAGTTAATAAGCAGTAAACAAAATGTATTGCATCTAGAACACTAATGCCCTAACACAGAATCTATGTTATTATTCTCTATGGCTAGAGAAATAGTTAAAGCAAGGTATTAACGATGCCAAGTTTGTTTTGTGACTGCAAGAATGTCCCGACACTCAAGTCTCTGTGTATGTGCACAAAAGTCCCTGTGCTCTCTTAATGGGCACAGATTAACAGACTTCACCTGCTAATCATTCCAAAAAGATCTACAGGTAAGAGATTGGTAGAGTTTTACATTAACCTTCCATGGACTTAGAACCAAACTGTTTTGTGATCTAATACATTGATAGAAACTCTCATCATAGACCAATATAATCATGTGGATAAAATAACTATGAAATCTGATTCTCCAGAATTCAGACAAAAAGATAAATTGCCTGATAAATAGTTGGATTATTCCTCTGGGGCATTCCAAAGCAAATTGTCTCTAAGTTTCCTCTACATTAGTGGTTTTATTTTGAGACCAATACGATAAAAAGAACACTAATTTGGAATCAGAAGAATTCCATTTTCTCTTTCTTAGCTATGGAGGTAAATCCTGAAATCTCTCTGGTGCTGGGCCTCAATTTCCTAATCTGTAAAATGGAGAGAATATTACTCAAAATAATTCCCAAAATATTTATAAATAACTCACGGCTCTTACTATACAGACTCTCCTAGAATAATCTCAGCCACTATTTTTTTTTCTTTTTTAATTTCAACCATCCAGCAGCTTCAACTGTGATTTTATTTCCTTTAATTAATCTCTCTCAAGATACATATAAGCATATAGCAAAATCATCATTTTATCAGGTTATACTATTAGCTTTAAAATTTTATAGACCAGCATGGTGGTTATTTGTATAAATGCTGGCGTTCTGAGGTCTGATAAAGGGTGTCAACCACATAAATTCACCACCTATGTGTAAACAGTTGTTGTTATATTTAAAATCAAGCTAAAAAAAACCCAGAACGTATATATATGTAAAACTGAATCACTTTGCTGTACAGCAGAAATCAATACAACATTGTAAATCAACTATATTTCAATTTAAGGGAAAAAAAAGGTAAAATCAAGCTTCCTTCAGATTTTGGACAGCCAGTGATTGCTTCAGTAACGTTCTCAGCCACCCTTACGATTTCAATTACTACCTCAAGGCTGGTGATCCCTAGAGCTGTATTTATAAACCAGACCACTCTTCTTGGCTTCATACCTAAATATCAAGCAATTCACATTTCACAAATGGCTCAAAACAACACATTAAAAAGCAAACTCACTCTCCCTGTCAGCATCTACAAGCTGCTTCTCTGCCTGAGTGCTCAGTGGTAGTCATCCAAGCTAGAAGCTGGGAGGCTTCCCGGGCCATTCCTTCATCCTATCCCACTCCCATCCAATCCATCACAGAGTCCTACTAATCTTTTTCCTACTTATATCCCCTATGCTCCCTTTCTCTATCTCACGGTCTAGTTAGGACTCTCATCCCCTCGGCCCTGGAGTCGTGACTGATCTCTGCTCATCTTGTCCCCTCTAATCTATCACATGGCGTATAGAAACCATAATAACCATTTTACAATTCAAAACTGTCCAATCAGCCCCCATGACTTACCTACTTCAATGGTTTCCTATCAACTCTAAACTTGTTAAGTTATCTACCCCTCCAGTCTGGTCTCCTGTCAATTCTACTCTTCTGATATATTGGCCCACATATACATATACAACTAATAATAATAAAACGTAAGAAGTAAAACATTAAAGAATGAATAAAGAATTATGGAGCTCAAAGGATTATGGGAGCTAAATCTGCTAGGCTGGGGGTTGATTCCTCACAAAGGTTACATCTGAGCTGAGGACATGTAGGACTTGAACAAAAGGAAGAAGGATACAAAGGGCCTATCACACAGCATGAGCAATCTACCACATGTATCTAAACAGTTTCATTCTCTTGTCATGAATATATGCATGCAACATGAAAAGGGGAAGGTGGGCAGATAATTTGTCTATATGCATGCTTATTTATCCTTTGCGAAGAGTAAACTAAATCTAAAACAAGGAAAACAAGTAAGCAAATTCATTAATTAGAATCACATTTATACTTTACTAAACATTTATCCAATGACCTATATCCTCTATCTTAATTAGAATCGTTTCCACCACTCTGAATTAATTAGATGAAAAACTCTGGCAAGAATGTTCAACTCTCACAGATTTATATTCATAGCCTAAATATTTGCTGAGTATTATTTCCAAATATTTACATTTATAAACAAGCGTGAGGCTCTTGCTGGGTTAACAATGCTTATTATAATGGCCAGGGCTAGGGATACAAAGACTAAGCCACCCTGTGGTAGGTCACTTGAACAACCTAATTCAACAAAAAAGAGTAATGCAGGGATTTGGCATCTGCTCTTTCTTCCTTTAGGCCTGAGCTATGTATACGCGCTCCTACAACAGTCCAGTAATTTCTTCCCTTGTTACTACATTTACCTTCATAATTAAGCTTCTATGTTCCACAGACTGACTAAAATGTGTGCCCATTTCAAATACAGTTGTGATTCCATCCTCACACAAATCCATCCAGTAATGATATTCTTCACGCCCAGGAAGTCGATCCCAAAAAGTCCTGAAGGCTTCCCAGACAGCTTCCTGGCATACTGAAAAACAAACAGAGAGGTATTTTTACAGAAAGCACTTTGGGGTTCTCACAATAAAAGGGGAAAATGTGTGTGTGTGTGTGTGTGTGTGTGTGTGTGTAAGAGTGGCAGTATACGTAACTCTGGATTTTCTGCAGACCTAAAACTTCTCCAAAAAATAAAATCTATTAATTTTTTAAAAGATGTGAGAACTAAAAAGAAAAGAAAATGATATTCAGAAGAAACATACTGCTGTATTAAAATGAAAGCTAATTTAATGTATCTGCTAAGTTATTTCAAAGGACACTGAAAGGACACTAAACAGGCTGTCTGCACATTTTATACAGCACTAAGTGTATTGCTATCCTGTAACCATTTCAGTGTCCTGATGCAGGGCACTGCGCACAACAGATGGGATGAGAGAAGAGGAGGAGGGTGGTAAGGGAGAAAGACAGATTTAAGTGGACAGAGATCAAGGAAATTATTTTTCACCTCAAGAGGACTAAATGCTAATCTACCAGCATATCCAGATAGAGGCCCTGAACACCCTGAGTCAGAAGGATCTCAATTCTAGCCCTAGCCTCACTGTGTACTAGCTTGATAACCAAAAGTAACTGACCTAGCCAGTCAACATTTCAATGTACTCATCTCTCTTTTTTAATGAGATGAATAATAACTGCTTTACTTAATTTATCTGTGAGAGTATTTTATAAACTACATAGTGCTACATGAATATTAAATGTTATTATCATATTGGATTCTGGCTGTCCAACAGTTATTTGATGGAAGAAGAGTCTCAGACTAAAAAGAGCTCTTAGGCTTTAACAGAGATTAAAGTATATGAATATTGAAAGTTTCTCTATCAACTGATTTTTCAGGGTTAAATTGAATGAACCTTTGATTGCAAACTTAGTTTCTTTTTCAGTGAACTAATTAAATCCTTAATCCTGTTCTTTTGAACTTTTGACCCTACAGCATACAGAAGACTCCAACAGAGACTGACTGAGGCAGAGGTGACCACTTGTAGATTCAAGTTCTTCCTTTCTTCCTCTTTAAACTTCCAAATGACAGCTTAGTACACACCAGAAGACAATGCAAAGATGAAAGTCTCATTGGTAAAAACAAACAAAAAGCGAATATCTGCAAGATCTGGTTATGTAATGAGGTGATTCAAAGAAAGTATTAAAAGTACTGTGAGACCAAATAACTATATATCTATGAGAAAAAATAAATCTCAATAACGTCTTCACAATATACATAATAAAATAATTTGAAATATGAAAGCTAATACGTTGAAGGTCCGAAAAGAAAACACAGAAGAATATATACATGACCTGAAAATAAGCAAAGATTTCATAGACAGGATTCAGAAAGCAACAACTATAAAAGAAAAAACAAAAAACTGATATTAGAATTCATCAAAAGTAAAAACTTCTGATCAACAAAGATGCTATTAATAAAAATGAATAGGTAAGCCATACCTCTGGAAGAAAATATTCAAAATACATATATCTGACAAAGAACTGGTATTTAGGATATTTAGAGGATTTCTACAACTCCCTAACAAAAAGGCAAACAATCCAATTTTTAAAATATGTAAGAGACTGAAGCAGACACTTTACAAAGGACGAGATACAAAGAGGCAACGAGTATGTGAAAAAGTGCTGTCATTCATTCTTCAGAGAAATGGAAATTGAACCACCCACACATGAACCAGAGAGGCTAAAATTTTTTACATTGACAATATCAAATTTGGGCAAGAATGTGGAACAAACACAACACTCATTTTTGGCAAGAATGAAAAACAGTACAATGATTTTGGAAAAAGTACTGGTAGTTTCTTATATAACTAAATATACACCAAACCTATGACCCAGTAACCCCCCTCCTAGGTATTCCTTCAAGCGAGACGTAAGCACAGATCCACAGAAAGACTTATGTTCAATGCTAGAGCAGCTTTATTCATAATAACTTAAAAAAGAAAACAACCCAGGTATCCATCAAGAGGAAAATAAACATACAGTCACATAATGGAATCAAATGGAACAAATTACTAATTCATGCAAAAACATAAATGAGTCTCAAAAGGCTGAGTCAAAGAAGCCTTACACAAAAGAGTTCATACTATTCTACTTATATAAAGTCCTAGATAGGTGAAACTAAGCTATGGTTTAAAAAAATTAGAAGAGTGGTCACCTGGTAGTTGGAGTTGAGAAGGGGGAACTGTCTTGGAAGGGGAATAAGGGAACTTTCTGTGGTGGCACTATCCCCAAATTTAAGAGAGGTTTGGATTACACCAATGTGTGCATTAGTCAAAACTCACCAAATGGTATTCTTAAGATTTATGCTTTTCACTCTATGCAAATTCCACCTTCAGAAAAGTAAACAAATATTAAGCTCTAGTTAATGATATTCATGCTGAAGTTCTACAGGGAAATGAAATATCTTTATGAAATACATCTAAGAAATAGGATGTTTGGATAGATAGATATGTGATAAAGCAAATATAAAATGTTAACTGTAAAGCTAGGTGGTAAGACTATGGTGTTCACTAAACTATTCTTTCAGCTACTTTATATGTTTAAAATATTTTCATAAAATCTTAGAATAACATTATTGTGTGAGGAAAAATGCAGCTGGAGCATCCAGAAGTGTAGAAATCATACCAGGTTTCATAGCAGGCCTTCCCTTGGCATCTCTCATGAATTCACAGAAGAATAGCATAAGCTGCCTCCTACAAATTATGCTTTGGGGGGATGTCATTTCCTGAAAAAAATCTCCTAAGAAATCCACTTAAAAACTTACAGAACTAATAAACAAGTTTAGCAAGGTGTCAGGATACAAGATCAATACATATAAATCAGTTGTATGTCTACACACTAGCAGTGAACAAACAAAAATGAACCTAAGAAAACAATTCCATTTACAAAAGCATCAAAAATAATAAAATACTTAGGAATAAATTTAACAAAGTACAAAACTTATACTCTGAAAACCAAGAAACACCGTTGAAAAAGAATTAAAGACAACATAAATAAATGGAAAAACTTTCCATGTTCATGAATTGGAAGATTTAATTGTTAAACCCCCAACCCTGCAGATACCAAAACCCTCAGATACTCAATGCCCTTATATAAAATGATGTAGTATTTGCATGTAACCTATGCACCCCCCCCATATATGTTAAATCACCTCTAGATTACTAAAAATACCTAATACAATGTAAATGCTGTGTAAATAGTTGCCAGCACATGGCAAAATCTAGTTCTGCTTTTTGGAACTTTCTGGAATTTTTTTTCAAGTGTTTTTTTATTTTTAAACTTTTTATTTTATACTGGAGTATAATTGATTAACAATGTTGTGTTGGTTTCAGGTGTACAGCAAAGTGATTCTGTTATACATAGACATGTATCTATTCTTTTTCAAATTCTTTTCCCATTTAGGTTGTTACATAATATTGAGCACAGTTCCCTGTGTTATACAGTGGGTCTTTGTTGGTTATCCATTTTAAATATAGCAGTGTGTACACGGCAATCCAAAATCCACAGTTGGTTGAATCTGTGGTTGCAGAATCCACAGATACAGAGGGCCAACTGTATCTTCAAAATGATCTGCAGACTCAATGCAATCCTATCAGAACCCTGGTTTCTTTACAGAAATTAACAAGCTAATTCTAAAATTCATATGAAATTGCAAGGGACCCAGAATAGCATAAACAGTTTTGCCAAAGAATAACAAATAGATAAAATGGACTTCATCAAAATCAAAACCTTTTGTGCATGGTGAAAAAAAGACCTTTTGTCTTTTGTGAAAGACACCATCAAGAAAACAAAAATACTTTCAAATCATTTGTCTGATAAGGGACTTGTATCGAGAATATATAAAGAATGCTTACGATTCAATGAAAACAAGATAAATAACCCAAATTTTTAAAAGGCAAAGGATTTAAAGACATTCTTTGAAAGAAGATATTCAAATCCAAGAAGCATATAAAAGGATGCTCAATATTATTAGTCATTAAACAAATGCAAATCAAAACAAGATGCCAGTTCACACCTATTAGGATGGTTGTAATTTTTTTTTTTTAAGGAAATTATAGTGCTGGCAAAGATATGGAGAAATCAGAACCTTCATACACTGCTGGTGGGCACGGTACATCTATTTTGGAAAACAATCTGGAAATTCCTCATGTGGTTAAACATATGACTCAGAAATTCTACTCTTAGATATACACCCAAGAGAAATGAAAACAACCCAAATACCCATCAGCTGACAAATGGATAAACCAAAAGTGGTATATCCATACAATAGAATGTTATTATTTGGCCATAAAAAATAAACTACTCATCCATGCTACAACATGGATGAACCTTGAAAACATTATGCTAAGTAAAAGAAGCCAGTCACAAAAGACCATATATTATATTATCTCATTTATATAACAAATCCAGAATAGGCAATTTTATAGAGACAGAAAGTAGATTAGTGGTTGCTTAGTCCTGGGGGGAGGGGAAGGGGAGACAGAGTGATAAGAAAGTGATATCTAAAGGGTGAGGGGTTTTTTTGAGGTGAAGAAATGTTCTTAAACTGAGTGTGATGACAGTTACTCGTTTCTGTGAATATACTGGAAAACCAATGAATTCTATACATTAAATGAATTAATTGGTATGTTAATTATATCTCAATAAAACTATAAAAAATGAAATTCCCTCCAGAAAGGTAATACAGTTGACCTTTGAATAATGTGGCAGTTAGGGACACAGACCCTCTGCAGTCAATTCACATATAACTTTACAGTTAGCCCTCCTTATCCGCGGTTGCACATCCACATATTTAACCAACCCTGGATCTTATAACACTGCAGTATGTATTTACTGAAAAAAAAATGTGAGTAGAAGGGGACCCTCACATTTCAAACCCATGTTGTTCAAGGATCAACTGCACATCCTTAACTTATCCAATGGTTTTCCAATTGGGAATAATAGAATTCAAAACACTTACATTCTGATACAGGAGGAGAATTGGGGGGTAGACTGGAGTATTCATGCAGCTCAGAGAGTGGAAACCTAGACAGGACAGTACAGGCTGTACAGACAAGAGCAAAATCAGCACTATTTCAAGGAAAGAGGTACTAAGGAGGGCAAAACTCCACCACAGACAAATGCCACATACTTCACTATTTGGCCTATTTGTTCAGAAGTTCTATCCTTGTCAAATGATTTTCATGTAGCCTTTAGGTACCACTGGAGATAACTTTCTATTTTTGAGAAGATAACTAATCTACAAAAGCCTCTCTTCTGGCAGAGAAACTTGTCCTGGAAACGGGTGGAGGAAGGGTAAATATAATGACAATATTCTGAAGAAGGAAATGCCAGCATTTAATCTGTCTTTAATCCTGTTACTGGGACTCAGGCGGTGTATCTTATCTAGTACACAGAAATCTAGAATGGAGCAAAGTCTTTTTTTTAGGGTAATATAATTTCCTTTCAGAATCGTGGAGCCCAAAGCATGAGGAACAGTTAATTTGGTACAATAAGGCAAGAAAAAGAAATAAAAGGCATACAAACTGGAAGATAAGAAGTAAAACTATATTTGCTGATGAAACAATCACCCATGTAGAAAACCTTAAGGAATATATTAAGAAGCTACTAGAACTAATAAGTGATTTTAACAAAGTTACAGAATAAAAGATCAATACACATAAATCAGTTGTATGTCTATATGCTAGCAAGGAACAATCAGAGACCAAATTTTTTTAAAATAGTGTTAACAACAGCATGAAAAAAGTGAAATAAATCTGATAAAAAGATGTGAAGATCTATACACTGAAAATTACAAAACACTGTTGAAAGAAACTGACAGAGATCTAAATAAATGGAGGGATATATCCACAGATCAGAAGAGTTAATATTGTTAAGATTATAATTCTTCGCAAATTGATCAATAAATTCAACACAATCCCAAACAAAATCCCAGTAGCCTCTTGTGTACAAATTGGCAAGATGATTATAATATTTATATGGAAGACAAAGGACCTAGCATAACCAAACAAATTAAAAAAGAACAAAGTTGAAGGACTTGCACTATCTTATTCAAAGACTTATTATAAAGCTTACAGTAATCAAGACATTTAGGTATTGGCATAAAAATAGGCAAAGAGATCTGTGTAAGACAATGAAAAGTGAAGTAATAGACCCATCATATATAGAAGACTGACTTTCAACAAAGGTTCAGCGGCAAGGAAAGATAATCTTTTTAATAAATGATGCCGGAACTGATAAATTGATAAACTGATAAACCTGATAAATTGGACTTTATCAAAATTTAAAATTTCTGTTCCTCAAAAGACATTGTTAAGAAAATAAAAAGACAAACCAAACATTGGAAGAAAATTTATGCAAAACATATATCTGACAAAGAACTGGTATTTCGAACACATAAAGAACTCTTACAACTCAAGAACAGAACAATCCAATTATTTTTTTTAAGGAGCAAAATATTCGAATAGACTCTTCACCAAAAAAGATATACAAATGGCAAATGAGCACATGAAAAAGTGCTCAACACCATTAGCCATCAAGAAAATGCAAGTTAAAACCACAATAAGATGTTACTTCATATCTAGTAGAATGGTTACAGTTTAAAAAGACTGACTATACCAAGCGTTGCACAGATGTGGAAAAACTGGAATCCCAATATACAGCTGTTGGTAAAACTACAATTGTAGTAGTTAAGAAATTTGGCAATTTCTTAAAAAGTTAAACACAGAGCTATCATGTGACCCACCCACTACACTCCTATTAATCAAAAGCATATGTTCACACAAAAAATTGTACAAACATGTTCATGACAGCTTTCTTCGTAATCCCCAATAACTGAAAACCACCCAAATATCCCAAGATGTAGTATATCCATAAAATGGAATAATACCCAACAGTAAATGGTAACAAACTACTGATACACAAAAAAATCATGGATAAGTCTCAAAACAAACTGAGTAAAAGAAGCTAGACAAAAAAAAAAGAGTACACAGTATGAAGACATTGAATATGTGTAGAAAATGCAAACGATACATAGTAGAAAAGGCAAATGATACATAGTAATAGAAAGCAGATTAGTGGTTGCCTCAGCACTGAGGTCAAGGGAGGTGCTGAGGGAGGAAGGGATTGTAAAGGCACATGAGAAAATGTTTGGAGGTAACTGACAAATTCATTATCTTGACTGTAGTGATAACTTCAAGGATAAATACATTTGTCAAAACAAATCAAATTCTATGCTTTAAATATGTGCAGTTTATAATCCACCAATGTATACCCTAATAAAGCCATATATTTCTTTTTAACATCTTTATTGGAGTATAATTGCTTTACAATGGTGTTAGTTTCTGCTGTATAACAAAGTGAATCAGCTATACATATACATATATCCCCATATCTCCTCCCTCTTGCGTCTCCCTCCCACCCTCCCTATCCCACTCCTCTAGGTGGTCACAGAGCACCAAGTTGATCTCCCTGTGCTATGCAGCTGCTTCCAGCTGCATAAAATAGCTTCTAGCTATTTTACATTTGGTAGTGTAGGTATGACAATGCCACTCTCTTACTTCGTCCCAGCTTACCCTTCCCCCTCCCTGTGTCCTCAAATCCATTCTCTTCATCTGTGTCTTTATTCCTGTCCTGCGCCTAGGTTCTACAGAACCATTTTTTTTTTTTTTAGATTCCATATATACATGCTAGCACACAGTATTCGTTTTTCTCTTTCTGACTTAATTCACTCTGTATGACAGACTCTAGGTCCATCCACCTCACTACAAATAACTCAATTTTGTTTCTTTATATG
>NC_041214.2:111831676-111843901 GCF_002837175.3 Physeter macrocephalus | reverse complement strand
TATATCTTCTTTGGAGAAATGTCTATTTAGGTCTTCTGCCTATTTTTGGATTGGGTTGTTTGTTTTTTTGATATTCAGCTGCATGAGCTGCTTGTAAATTTTGGAGACTAATCCTTTGCCAGTTGCTTCACTTGTAAATATTTTCTTCCATTCTGAGGGTTATCTTTTCGTCTTGTTTATGGTTTCCTTTTAAAGCTATATTTTAAAAGGTCCAACTTCTAATATAGTTTTTTAAAGGGGGATACTATTACTTCCTACTCCAAGCACCCTAAATATCTCTTTAATTTCACAAATGATTAGGTTAAGTTCAGTTGCTTCTTGCTTAAATGGAGATATTTTTCAAATGTGTTATACCAACTAGCAACTGATACCAAATTATCTATGAAGGAAAAATTGGGCAAACCATTACACTGAATTAGCTTGGTGGAAAGACCAAAGATCCCTGGTTGGACAGTGAGTGGATCTTTTCCTCAAATCTCCAAACAATTGGTTCTAAGGGCATAATCCAATTATCTCTTCCAAATCTCTTCAAAATCAAGAGCTATGTTGAAATATTCATTTTTCCTAAATTTCAAAACATAACAAATAAAATATTTACTCTTTATCATGACAGTAACAGCTATATCAACATTGTTATAATCTTGATGTGCTGTGTCAACCATTTTAGCTTTGAGGTCCCTTTCCAATGATCTCATTCACAGAATCTGTATTTTAAAGTCAATTATTCAAGGAATGCTTTATTTTTCTTTTGGTTGGCTTCTTTTTCAATAGCGTCTCTTGAATGTATAAACACAACGGCAAAGAAATTAAAAGGCATAATCATATTCCTTAAATGATTGGTTATTTCCTCTTCACTATTTAACCAGAAGCTATCTAGGTATTCTGGTATTCTTACCTATTTTAAAGTAATATTACATAAAAATCCAGGTAGTAGACATCATATTTTGATAAATTACACACTCATTCTCATTCATCTTCAGTTCCTTTTTCTCTTCCCACTCTCTTTGGAATTTCCCACTTCTGACATATGCCCTACTCACAAAAGGCCAGGTCAATGGATTTCTATTTAAAAAGTGAAAGAAAAGTTTATTGCTTAGTAAGTTTGATAGTCCAAAATACAACCAAGAGATATAAATACACGCTGAAAAAAAAAGTTCTAACATACTGTGGCACTTTAAGAAACTAAAAAATCAAACATACAAATATATGTAATATCTGATATTAAATTTTTTATTTTAAAAGCATTTGCTTTGATAAGGAAGGAGGACAGAAAGGAAAAGATAGAGGAAAATAAAGAAGAAGAAAAGTAGCAGCTCAGACTGAAGGTTTATATAGCCCAGTCCCTGGTAAATAGTAAATGATCAATAAACATTTGTTGAATACATGCACGAATGAACAAGCCTGATTTCACTATCATTTCATTATCTATATCCACTTTAATTTACTAGCATCGCATCCATATTATGGCTTTTTATTGGCTCTTGAGCAGTAAAAAGCAAAGTTTGGGAATCCTTCAAATATCTAAGGGACATATTACGGTCAATTAAGCAATTCTAGTTAGTAAATAGAAGGAACAGAGAATGAATTAATATAATAAAAGGGTATGAGATCAAGGATAACACTGTTTAATTGAAAATAAAATAATTATGTAACAACCTAAATGGGAAAAGAATTTGAAAAAAGAATAGATACATGTATATGTATAACTGACTCACTCTGTTGTACACCTGAAACTAACACAACATTATTAATCAACTATACTTCAATATAAAATAAAAAGTCTTCCAACAAACAAAAGTCCAGGACCAGATGGATTCACAGGCGAATTCTATCAAACATCTGGAGAAGAGCTAACACCTGTCCTTCAGAAACTGTTCCAAAAAATTACAGAGGAACACTCCCAAGCTTTCTACGAGGCCACCATCACCCTGATATCAAAACCAGACAAAGATATTACAAAATTAGAAAATTACAGGCCAAAGCGCTGATGAACATGGACACAAAAATCCTCAACAAAATACTAGCAAACTGAACCCAACAACACATTAAAAGGATAATACACCATGATCAAGTGGGATTTATCCCAGGGATGAAAGGATTCTTCAGTATATGCAAATCAAACAAGTAATACATCATATTAACAAACTGAAGAATAAAAACCATATGATCATCTCAATAGACACAGAAAAAGCTTTTCACAAAATTCAACACTGATTTATGATAAAAACTCTCCAGAAAGTGTGCATAGAGGGAACCCACCTCAACATAATAAAGGCCATATACAACAAACCCACAGCAAACATCATTCTCAATAGTGAAAAACTGAAGCGTTTCCTCTAAGATCAGGAACAGGACAAGGATGTCCACCCTCATCACTATTATCCAACACAGTTTTGGAAGTCCTTGCCACAGCAATCACAGAAGAAAAAGAAATAAAAGGAATCCAAATTGGAAAAGAGGTAAAACTGTTGCTGTTTGCAGTTGACATGATACTATACATAGAAAATCCTAAAGACGCCACCAGGAAACTACTATAGCTAATCAATGAATTTGGTAAAGTTGCAGGTTACAAAATTAATGCACAGAAATCTCTTGCATTCCTAGTACTGCCCAAAGCAATCTACAGATTCAGTGCAATCCCTATCAAATTACCAATGGCATTTTTCACAGAATTAGAACAAAAAATTTTACAATTTGTATGGAAACACAAAAGACCCTGAATAGCCAAAGCAATCCTGAAAAAGAAAAATGGAGCTGGAGAAATCAGGCTCTCGGACTTCCGACTATACTACAAAGCCATAGTAATCAGGACAGTATGGTACAGGTACAAAAACAGAAATATCAATGGAACAGGACAGAAAGCCCAGAGACAAACCCACATACCTATGGTCACCTAATATATGACAAAGGAGGCAAGAACATACAATGGAGAAAAGACAGTCTCTTCAAAAAGTGGTGCTGGGAAAACTGGACAGCTACATGTAAAAGAATGTAATTAGAACACTCCCTAACACCATACACAAAAATAAACTCAAAATGGATTCAAGACCTAAATGTAAAGCCGGACACTATAAAACTCTTAGAGGAAAACAGAGGCAAAACACTCGTTGACATAAATCGCAGCAAGATCTTTTTTGACCCACCTCCTAGAGTGATGAAAATAAAAACAGAAATGAACAAAAGGGAACTAATGAAACTTAAAAGCTTTTGCACAGCAAAGGAAGCCATAAACAAGACGAAAAGAAAACCCTCAGAATGGGAAAAAATATTTGCAAACAAAGCAACAGACAAGGGATTAATCTCCAAAATATACAAACAGCTCATGAAGCTCAATATCAAAAAATCAAACAACCCAATCAAAAAATGGGCGGAAGACCTAAATAGACATTTCTCCAAAGAAGATATACAGATGGCCAACAAACACATGAAAGGATGCTCAACATCACTAATTATCAGAGAAATGCAAATCAAAACTACAATGAGGCATCACCTCACACCAGTCAGAATGGCCATCATCAAAAAATCTACAAACAATAAATGCTGGTGAGGGTGTGGAGAAAAGGGAACCCTCTTATACTGTGGGTGGGAATGTAAACTTATACAGCCACTATGGAGAACTGTATGGAGGTTCCTTAAAAAACTAAAAATAGAACTACCATATGACCCAGCAATCCCACTCCTGAGCATACATACATTTTCTCTTAGAGAAAACCATAATTCAAAAAGATACATGTACCACAATGTACACTGCAGCACTATTTACAATAACCAGGACATGGAAGCAACCTAAATGTCCATCAACAGAGGAATGTATAAAGATGTGGTAGATATATATACAATGGAATATTACTCAGCCATAAAACGGAATGAAATAGTGCCATTTGCAGAGACGTGGATGGACCTAGAGACTGTCATACAGAGTGAAGTAAGTCAGAAAGAGAAAAACAAATATCGTATAATATTGCTTATATGTGGAATCTAGAAAAATGATACAGATGAACTTATTTACAAAGCAGAAATAGAGACACAGATGTAGAAAACAAATGTATGGACACCAAGGGGGAAGGGGGAGTGGGATGAATTGGGAGATTGGGATTGACACATATACATTACTATGTATAAAACAGATAACTAATGAGAACCTACTGTATAGCACAGGAAACTACTCAATGCTCTGTGGTGACCTAAATGGGAAGTAAATCCAAAAAAGAGGGGATATATTCATACGTATAGCTGATTCACTTTCCTGTACAGAAAAAACTAACACGACATTGTAAAGGAACTATACTCTAATAAAAATTAATTTTTAAAAATGAAAATAAATAAAAATAAACTCCTAGTTTTGTTTCTTTAGGGTCCATTGTGAGAAGTGCCACCATTTGAGAGGTAAAAAGTTTTGTGTATACCAACTAGAATCAGCTTGAATCTGTAGAATGGCTAAACTATAAAATATAGAAATTGATCATATTTCCATGTATATAAAATAACTAATTAGCCAAGTAGGTAAGTATATCTTAGTTATATCTTTTGTGGGTATATTTAGACAAATTACTGTAATGCAGAAGTAAAAGTTATAATTAATTTATCCAGCAACATAAACTGGTATTTGTGAAGTGCTTCAAAAATTTTAAACCATGTCCTCTCTTAAAATAATGTAAACTTTCCTCTGAAGCTATATAAATACCATACTCTTCGCAAGTCCTTTTTCCATGGCTAGTAGAAAGACAATATTGGGCTCAGTTTCTATCCAAAGCATCACAAATTTTGAACTATAATGTTCAAATACAACAACTGTTTTAGAACTATGAATTTTGTCATGGAGCCCAAGGGTTTGAATGTTTTCTTACCTCGGACTTTAAAATATTTCACATGGTTTGCCATAGCCTCTGTAACATTTTCACCTGGGCAGGTTTTCACACCATTAGGAAACAGAGTAGATCGCTTTCTTCTGAGCAACCACTGTCTCTCAGTTTCTCTGTGGTCCATAGGTTGTTTCTTTTCGATAGATAGAGAAGAGTCTGTGGATTCTGAGTCAGTCAGGAGAAAAGAAACTGTACTCTTGGGTTCTTGGCTCTCTTCCAAAGATAAGTAGGTTTGTGCTACAGAGTGAAAGCATAAACAAAGCTTCTGATGATGAATGGAGACATAGAAAGAAAGGTAACAAATGAAGAAAAACTGACATTTGCACCACATTTGGATTTTGAACTCCATGCTCGAATTATAGACATGTGTGCTTAAGGAGCGGAGAAGTAAAGCATTCAATTTTTTCTCCATTTAATTCCTAGTCCTTATTTCAAGATTGTTAGTTATTGAAATCAAGTATACATCCAATTTCAACACAAATAAGAGGAAGTAAGCTTTGAACCAAGAATTACTAATGAAGAGGAAAATCAATATTATTGGAGAGATTTTCATACAATTTAAATGAAGCAATATCAAAGACTAGAGTAATATTTGATTCAATTTCTTACAGCAGTCATATCAAATAATGTTATTTTTAGAGAAAATATACTGCAGATCTAAAGATAAAAAATAATGTAGATTTTTAAATACCTGTTAATGATGGAAGGTTTCCTTCTATCAGGACAAATATTAGAATACCCAGAGAAATCTTCCCAAAATGAGGAAACATAATCATTTGAGCCAAAACCAAAAGAAAGAGGCCAAAATCCTTAATTGAACACCCAAAGGCCTGAAACTTCCAGTAACAAATTGTTACAGAAAAGGTCTAATATTTAAGTTTATGTTCAAAAACTGACAACCATTCCAAAATCATTATAAATTGGCTAAATAAAAATGGTGTCCTTCCAAAGTACCTCTCACTTCTTTTCTGAAATAACCAGCATGCTATGAAAGCAGGAGAGATAAGCTAATTAGGACAGATGGGGAGAGACAATTTCTTTACTCTAATCTAGCCAGCTAAGCTCTTTATTAACACTCTCCTTGCCTTTAATAAGCACTCCACTTAAAAATGTTTCCAAAAAAAATAATAATGTTACACATATAATTCACTGAATTTTACAACTTTTCTCAATCTATTAGTCAAACCTGATAGATTCACAAGTTCTCTGGGTTCTTCTACAACCTATGATTTTTAAGCATAACATGCCAGACTGACTATGCCTATGTCCGAAATACAGAGCTACATACAAAATAAAGTTAGTTTTCTTGGTGCCGTTTCTTGTAAATTTCCATCGATTAAAAAATTTGAAAATCTTTCACTGTAACCACTTACGTCTCCTTCCTTATCTATAAAATAGGATAGGAATCTTAAAGCTAACTCATGATAGAGATATTGTGAGCATTAAATTAGTTAACACACAGAAAATGCTTAGAAAAGTACCCGGCACCTACTAAGCACACAATATAAATGGTAGCTACATAATAATAACTTTGTTGCTTAATTTGCTATTAAACATGAGGCCCAGTGTCTTTACCTACATGAGTAATTCTTAACCAAGAAAGGATATCCTTTACCACAATGGGGGACCAGATAAAAATTTTGTTTTAGGGCAGTTGTTTTTATCAAATAAACCTAGTAGAAAGGAATTACATTAGTCAAAATCCCTGTGGAAGCTAGGATTTACTATCAAATAGCAATGAATTTATATCTTATGTACCTCTGGTGAAGTTCTCTGGGAAAAAAAATGTTTTGTAAAGCACATTTCTCTTCAGAATCCTAAACTAGCCCTGATTCTGATTTCTCCAGTTCTCAAAAGGGACTAACTCAGTTGTAAGAGAACAGACCACCTAGGTGGGTGCAAACCACACCAGCATAAGAAAGCCTCATACACATAGAACCAAGTCTTTTAACAGCCCCTGGGCAAAGTTTGCAAATTTCCATAAGGACAAGGTTAGTTACAAGAGACTCTACAGAGGGAAGAAGGGGCCCAGGTTTTCCAAAAGAGTTTTAAAAAGTTCTGGTCAAGGAGGGCTTCGGGGTATGCATGTCTACTCACAGTTCTCCCAGTCCAGACAGTTCAACAATTAGAGGTTATTTTCACAGTAAAAGATATATATATATATATTGAATACAACTGACATTTCACATTTATTTTAGCTTAGTACTTTTCCAAAGAAATAGTATTGAAAGAAAGAAAACACAAGATAATTTCCTATTAAGAAAGGGCTTAAGCTTGGTGTTAAGCCAAAAGTAATTAAAGCATAAATGAATAACTTTATATGACTAAAAAGTAGGTGACAGTGGAAAGATGAGGATAGAATGTAGATTGGAATCAAATTAGAAAGGGCTCTGTATGATAAGTCTAGACCTGTTTTCCCCCTAACACATACACACACAAAAGCTGATTTTAAGAGGTATTAAACTTTTTCTTTAAAAAAAAAAGAGCTACCATTTTTTTATCCTAAGAGTTGTGAGAAACAGTATTATCTTCTCTAAGAAGGCTTTCCTTGTCTAGTGACAACCCTCTTAACTCTCTACCACCTCTCACTATCTCTCTCTCTCTCTCTCTCTCTCTCTCTCTCTCTCTCTCACACACACACACACACACACACACACACACACACGAAGGCTGAACACCCTCCTGTGCTCCCAAAAAACTCTATGATTGTTTCTAACAGGCATATTAAAACTGTTCATATGTCCATTTCTCCCATTAGACTATACATGACTTAGGAATAAGAGTTGTCATTCCGTTTTTTCTACCTTGTACATTGCCTGATAGTAGTAGATGTTCAAAAAATGTTCCCTAGGGCTTCCCTGGTGGCGCAGTGGTTGAGAGTCCGCCTGACGATGCAGGGGACGCAGGTTCGTGCCCCGATCTGGGAAGATCCCACATGCTGCGGAGCGGCTGGTCCCGTGAGCCACGGCCGCTGGGCCTGCGCGTCCGGAGCCTGTGCTCCGCGAAGGGAGAGGCCACAACAGTGAGAAGCCCGCGTACCACAAAAAAAAAAAAAAATGTTCCCTGAACTATCAAAATTACATGTCTGTTAAAGCAGAATAAGCATCAATTATATGACATGCACTGAGTAACATACAATTTAAAATCTATTTCTACAATTTAAAATCTATTTCTAAGAATGGCTCACGTTTCTTAAGGAAAAAAATTACACCTCAATTTAATGAATTGGAAACATGTTTAATATAAAATGTTGATATTCTCAAAGCACTATTTCCATATGAATTTAGGAAAACGAATTTTAAACAATCTTCAAAACATGATAAAGAACAGTGGTGTCTTTGAAAAACATACAAACAAAAAAGTTAAGAAGTCACAAGGAGATGTATTAGATACTTGCTTTCCCAAAATTAGATATACAAAATAATTAAGTCATCTAAAAAATCCCCTCCCCCCACACAGAAATTGGGAATGAAACATGTTATTATAACCATCTTTATAGGAAATCTCCAAAGGACAAATATCTTTAACAATATAAAGATGATGGCAAGATTAACAGAAACTTAAGGACACTAAGGCTTAACTGACAACCTCAATTCACAGGATTTTGAAATAAAATGTTCTGACTTTTAGCTTCATCTTAAATTGCCTTTGCTTCACTGCTTTATATACAGTAACAATGTAAATCTAAGAGATGTTTAAAACAGAAGATTAAAAAACATTTTTCTTATCTGAGAAAATACAATATAATCATCCCCTCAAAATATTCCTGATAACATTAGAAGGTTATGAAGTGTTTAATCATATGTAATACCACCATCATCACATCAATTCAGAACTGTTACCTGAACATTTCATAAAAACTTATGCTCCATGGGGATCACAGGTCCTTAAAAATTACAATTTAAAAATACAAAAGCAATGAGAGCAATCTGGCTTTTGCAGATGAATACTGGGTAAACAGCTATAAAATTATGTATTTAGTCCTAACAATTAATATAGAAGACTTTGAGGATATTTTTTAAATTAAAGTTATGAAGTCACCAATTTTATCTTCTATACTTACAGAAACTGTGTACATATATTCTGGGATGTAAGAAAAGGATAGAAGTCAATATTTATATAGCTATACCTCAAATAAACTCAGTTGAGCTACATATACAATTTTTAAAAACCTATTTTGGATAGCTAAATTTTTCTTCCAAATTTCACTCTGAATGAATGAACTAAATTCTCAGATCCCCACACATGACATCAAAAGAAATGGAAAACAAACAACAATTAGAATAGAGTAATGGTTTCACTTAGCAACTGAGAAAAATAAGCTGCGCATTGAAAGAGTGAATTTTTATCACCTTCCTAACATTATGTCTTCTCTCACACTATACAGAAGGGATGCCGTAAATGGCATTTTCTGAAGCCTTGATACTAAATTCTTTAAAAAAAAAAAAATACACAGTATTCATATTGCATGCTTGAGCTGCAAAGAATAGAATTACAATATAATGTGACTTGTCAATGAATTTGACAAGCACTGGGGCTGGCACCAGGGAGGACCTAACTCCCTTCAACTCCCAGTTATGTGGAAGTACAGATCACATAGTTTTATTATCTATAAAAACATTCCCACATTACATATGCTATTGCATAATCCAAGCATATTTAATCAGAAAAATATCAAATATTTATGAAATTTTAATTTCTATCTAATGACTTTATCTATATCACCCCCATTTCCACTCCATCTATGAGATCCTAACAATTCTAATATTATATCTTATATATTTTAAATAATGTACAGTGACTTATAAAACTACTGCAAGTTATTTTCTTCTCTGTGAGCTGGCTAACACAAATGCTGATAAGCAGCTTTCCAGTAATCGTATAGAACATCTGTGTCATGTTTGTACAGATTAACTAGCTACTGCTGCCCTTCTGTTGCTGTAAATGAAGTTTCAAAATGAGCTCTCGAATATCTTCCCGTTTGGTCTTTATTACATGACGAGGAAACCATTTCTCCAAATGAATTGGAAGTTCAAAGTTAACAATAGGATCCTAATGAGAGAAAAGACAGAGTACAATCACTTTAGTAGTATAATTCAAATTTGTTTTAAGCTCATTTTTATAAGAAATGAGAAATTGCTAACTTTTTTAAATAACAGCTTTACTGAGATATATTTCACATAACATACAATTTGCCTAAAGTATTCAACTGAATGATTTTCAGTATATTCAGAGTGGTGCAACCATCACCACAATCAATTTTAGAACACTTTCATTAAACTGCTAACTTTTGAACATCAAAATTAAACATCATATGTTCTGCTACAATGCATATTTAAGTGAATTAGTGCAAAGAGAATTAGTAAACAGAGAATGGTTCAGTACAATGCAGAAGTCAGGCTGGTTTGAACACAATTTTTTCCAACATGTTAATATTTTGAAACTATTAAAATGAAAAGGAAGCCTTAGCAGTAAATGAAGAATCTCACATAAAAAATAGAAAATCCTGCAGAAGTACCTTCTTTTAGTCCACGAAATAGCCAATTTAGTGGCTTAAGGAACTGATATATTTTCCATTATGTTAAGCTTAATAAGGAAGTTGCAAGTTGCAACTGCAGACAATTCTGCCTGTGTTTAAAAAAATAAAAGAGTAACTGCTGAATAAGACTACCCCTAGATCATGTTTATAAATTTGATGAAACTATTAGAAGCCAGATGTAAGAAGGACTTACGTCTTAAAGAAGAAATTAAGAGTCCCAGAGTATAAAGCTCAAATGAAGGACTGACTGTGATTCTAGGGGCACATCTCAGTGGAGATTTAACTGTGCAAGTATTTTTATTAGAATTAAAATTGTTTTTCTTATGGCCTAGTTACAAAGTTCCACAGGGTTTGAATGGTCAACCTGAAACCTATTTTCTTCAATCCACACTCTGTTATATTAGTGCACAAATTTGTGATACACAAGATTTAGTGTTCTGAGGTTTTCCCCCCAGCAATCTTAACTGGTGCTACCACCTATATTAGAAGTATGTTCAGGCTTCCTTGGTGGGGCAGTGGTTGAGAGTCCGCCTGCTGATGCAGGGGACATGGGTTCGTGCCCCTGTCCAGGAAGATCCTACATGCCGTGGAGCGGCTAGGCCCGTGAGCCATGGCCGCTGAGCCTGTGCGTCCGGAGCCTGTGCTCCGCAATGGGAGAGGCCGCAACAGTGAGAGGCCCGCATACCGCAAAAAAAAAAAGAAGTATGTTCTACTGACTGAGGCTACATAAACTAGAATTATATAACAGACTCAGACTATGTTATGTAATAAGGCACTTTGGATATCTAAAAACAAAATCAAATCTCTTTGGAAAGAGTATTAGAAGGCCAGAACTGTCACCCTATAATGAAGTTCCAGTCTAGAATAAAAAAGGAAAAAAACCCAGCATAACATGTTTAGTGGTTTCCATAATGTGTACCATGTTCTATTGTATATTATCAATCCTCCCCAATTATACCAAAAGTTATAACTGTATACTATAACCCTCATGCTTTGAAAGTACCTTTAAGGATTCTCCAAACAAGCTTCTGGTCAAAAATACCTTTTGCTATACCCATCTTCATAAATAATACTGGTTATGACTGAAGTAATGAGCTAAAAGTTCAAAAAGCAGAGTGATCCGTTGCTATTTAAAATTTCTTTTTAACGTTGCTACAGTTCCTATAGAGTCTCTGATGAGCTAGAAAATAATACCCATACTTGTCATTGTACATATGTAGCTTATGGTTTTCTGAGCTTCTTCAATACACAAGTCTTTTAGTTTTGAAATTTTTTCTTCAAATTTGTGTCTGCCTTATTCTCTCTCTCCACCCTTAATCCTTCTGCAACTCCAGTCACATGTAAATTAGACTTTTTGACTGTATCACACTTGTCTCTTATGCTCTGTTCTCTTCTTTACATTCTTTTTCCTCTCTGAGCTACAGTGGGATACTTTCTATTGTCCTTTTTTAAAGTTCCCTCACCTGTCTTCTGCTTTATTCAGTCTGCTATCAAACCCATATAGTAAGTTCTTAATTTCAGATATATCATTATGCATTTTCAGTTCTAGAATGTCCACTTGACTTTTTTTTTAGCAGATTCCATTTTCATCCATTTTGTTTATCTTTGACTATTTTCTCCAACATATTAATCAAATCATTTTAAAGTTCTTATCTTCTAACTCCAATATCTGGGTTATATATGGTTCTATGCCTTTTTTTTTTTTTTATTTCTTGATTACCTCTAACATTTTCCTGCTTCTTTTTTTTTTTTTTTTTTTTTTTTTTTTTTTTTTTTTTTTTTTTTTTTTTGTGGTACGCGGGCCTCCCTCTGTCGTGGCCTCTC
>NC_041214.2:111801344-111831649 GCF_002837175.3 Physeter macrocephalus | reverse complement strand
CGAACCCGGTTCCCCTGCATCGGCAGGCGGACGCGCAACCACTGCGCCACCAGGGAAGCCCTTTCCTGCTTCTTTGCTTGCCCAGTAATTTGTGATTATATGCTGCTAATTGTGAATAAAAAACGTATTTATGTCTTTACATACCTTAAAGAAGCTTTCCACATATTGCAGTAAATATACTCCACAATCACTGCTATTATCTTGTTTAGGAACTTTAGGGCATAGGTCCACCATGTTTGTTTTGCTGAATTCACGATGAGTTTTTCGTTTAACTTCCCACTCTACCTCTAAATACCTTAAATCATCAAAAAGTAGAGTGACTCAAGTAGAAATTTCTTTACTATTATGCAACACTTTCACAAAAATGGAAAAACATTTGCTGCCAAATATATTGCCTCCAACCACATTTCAAAAGACTTAAACCTTAACAGCACAAATTATAATGGGAGGCTTCAAAAGTGCTACTTTAAATAAAATCATCTGAGTTTCAAACTAAAAGCCAGACTTTTTTCAACAACTCAACTTTCACAACTCATATACATAAGTCACTTATATTACAAAGTAAACTAATCAAATTATTTTTAAACTTTAGTTGCTAGTTTTTTCCAGATCCTGTAGGAAATTCAAAAATTACAAACACACATGCACACACAAAATAAGAATGTGAAAGAGTTCTTATTTTTTTCTAAAGTGTTACTTTTGACAACCACTAATATTTGCAATGCTCCTTTGTAAAATTATGTCTTTTGTTCAATTGTGAATACAAATTCCAAATTTACTTTTGATATAATCCTTGAGAAATATTTTACACATAATGGGGATATTTGTTATTAATTAGATTTACAGGCCTCATCTAAATAAATAATAAAATATAAGTCCTGATATAATCTTTTCAGTAATTCTTAAGGCAACTTAAAAATTATTGAGATTTTATTAAAATTGTCATTACTTACTCTCGTAAATTCTGAACTGTGTTTTGTATAGAAGCAGCTTTCAAGGAGTCTAGTATGAGAATGCACGGCCTATGAAAATCACAGGAAGAAATCAAGATGTATATATTCATATATGAAGTAAACCTAAGTATCTGAAAAGACTCTATTATTATAGCATGTACATACCTTTTACACATTTTCTTTGGTACTGACATATTCATCTCAGGACTCTGAAATAACATGAATTTTTACGACTTTGCAATTAAAGCTAGTGTGAATAAATTAATATTCAGTTACTCTTTTAAATGTTTCAAATAGGGACTTCCCCGGTGGCACAGTGGCTAAGACTCCGTGTTCCCAATGCAGGGGGCCTGGGTTCGATCCCTGGTCAGGGAACTAGATCCCACATGCATGCTGCAACTAAGAGTTTGCATGCCACAACTAAGAAGCCCATGTGCGACAACTAAGGAGCCAGCAAGCCGCAACTAAGGAGCCCTCAAGCCACAACTAAGGAGCCCACCTGCCACAACTAAGGAGCCCACGAGCCGCAACTAAGACCCAGCGCAACCAAATAAAGTAAATTTTTAAAAAAAGAAATAGAAAATGTTTCAAATAACTTTAAAATTAAAATTTCAAATAAGAGTTCTTTTCATCATCTAAAGTGAGCCAACTTCATTTTTTTTTAATTTATAGATTTCTTTTCTTATACTGGTGAAACTAGTTTATACACTTTTACATGTGACCTCAAGAAGTTATGGAGCTTTAACATGGCCTAAAAAACAACCTGGAACTTGAATTACTTCTATTCAGAGTTGCCATCTTAAGCAAAGATAAAGAAGTTAACTGAACCTGCCCTTATACACATTCTCTTAACTCAGTATATGATATCAATAGAGATAGACTTCTTCCCTTTGAAGCACAAGAAGCAGATTATTAATGTATACTAAGGGACAAGAGATGGGGTATTTTGTTATTTTTGTTGATAAATTTAAGAATCAATAGATTAAACTTTCTTTAATATGCAGAACTTCTCAGTACCTTTATTATTCTAATATAACAGTGAATCTCTAAGAGAGGAATAGGACACAGGGTTTACCCAACTTAACTGACCTTAGAATCCTTTTTATCATAAACTGCATCTTAGAACAAGTATTCCATGGAACCCAATTTGGGAAACCTGGCTCTAGAGGCAAGAAGGAACTCCCCTATTCTGCCGCTGTGACATCAGAAAAGGAAACCTCCTTCCTTCTGCCCACCCTGTACTGCTGACAGGAAAGACACAGGCCTATGCCAGGGAGGCTGCTGCTGTCTGTATGTATTAAAAAATAATTAGGTGGCTACCTTAATCAATTAAGATACCAAATCTAGACCATGAATATCAGTTTAGAGGTCCATTTAAAGAAAAGTTAACAGTAACTATCTTAGCCTCAGGAGTCATATGGATTGACCATGAGTCTACTTTGAATGATTTTTACCAACAATTTATAATAATAGAAAGTGGAATATAAAATATAGGTAATTAATTACTCTGAGTACAAAAACTGATGACATAATGAAGAATAAAAGTATATTTTTCCATAGAAATTGAAAAAGTAGTCAACCAAGATGATCAGATAAACTATAAACAAACCTAGGGAGTTTAAAGTAAGCTAAACAGATGCAAAAAGAATGATAATTTCTCCTGTTCTCTTTTCTACCCCAACGAAATACTCCAAAGAATCATAAAACAGCATAATTTAATTATGGTACACCAATATCCATCATAGCCCACCTAACTATGCCCTATTTTCCAGATAAAATTGTTATATTCATGAGTTTTCCTTCCTTTACATTTATAAAAACACACTTACTTGAGAATCTTCTGTACCCAAGGATAGTGCTGAAGAAGTATGCAGATCATTATCTAGTTAGAAATAACAAAACAGTTATGTGTGTTTATTTTATGTCTAATACAAAGTATTTAGATAAGTTTAAATTGTAATTTGTATGCATAGTAGTAATTAAAGGGAAAAAATACCTGGGAACTATTTAATTTTTTTTTATGGTTAATGTTACAAAAAAATTCAATCAATGGATAAAACTGCCAATGCTTAATTGGCTGTCATCACACAATACATACACCCCAGAGCCAAAACTTGAAATACCAGTTAGCTGGGGCCAGTTTTCTGTAAAAAGACAATCTTCATAGATTGCTTACTTATCAAAATCTCTGCTGTTTTAATGTGGAGGATGGTTAACTTGCCTAGTAATAATTCTTCTAACATATGATCATAGAGTGTTGCATAAATACACTTTTGCAGCATAGGAGGATTAGACAAAATATAAAGTAATCAGTTGCTTTATCAGTCTTTCTCCCCCACAAGAGATAGGTTTTGGCCAGTATTAATGGTAATGGCTATTATTAATTCTGCGTGCTGCTTAGGCTACAGCTATAAAATACAATTTGATTTTTTTTTCTCAAAGAAAGTAGGCTTATTTGCTTACTTAAGATTTGGGCTG
Source organism: Physeter macrocephalus (assembly GCF_002837175.3). NCBI lineage: Eukaryota > Metazoa > Chordata > Mammalia > Artiodactyla > Physeteridae > Physeter > Physeter macrocephalus. The sequence goes on along the minus strand of NC_041214.2, from coordinate 111,828,218 downwards.
TAACATAAGAAAAATCATGGAAGAATTATGAGACCCGATATTACCTAGCCAAATTACTAGTGTCAACAGGAATTGTGTTAACTTATATTACGAAAAAGGAAAAAGGGGAGATTTCAAGCTATGCCTAAAGATTCATGGCATGAATTCTTAGAAAGATTATTTTATAAAAACTGCTATGATAAAACTTGATATAACAGTAAAACCTGACAATTACATTTTGTTTATACATGAGTCTGGGTATCTATCATGAAAATTTCAGACATTTCTTCTAATAAACTAAATGATAAGAAATAATTATACTATCCTTTAACTTCATATTGTTCTCTATCATCATTTTACTGTTGCCAACATTATTAAAAACACATTAAGTTTATCACCTATTGTTTTGTTGTCATGTTGGGATTGCTGAGCCTGGGAGTGCTGGGATATAGTTTGTGGAAAATCTTCATACACAGCTTCTTCTAACCATGGAAAACAAATGACTGCAAGATACCAGTGAGACCTGTTGAAAAAGAAATATAATCTTAATAACACAAAATCTAAAGATGCAGAAGAATATGCTCTAGAACTATAGCTGAGAAGGTGGGTATAACAAACATCAATTTTGAAGAAGTCCACTGTAGTATCTGAACACGCATTCCAAAACTAAAAAGCACTAAGACTTCTTAGGGTAAAATCTGAGTAAGTCAAACTTATTTACTTTTATATAATTAGTGTTTCCTGTTGAGAATCTACTTTAATAAACAAACAAAGAGACTTATAGCATCACCTTTTTTCTGTTAGTGCTTAAATAGCTTGTTCTCTTAAATATTTGAAAATTTATCCTAAAAGCTTTTGATTTTTTGTTTAGAAAATCTTTTCTTGAGTCCCACCTGAAAATAAACTGAATGTCTAAGCCATTATAGTCTTGTGGGCATTTGTCATTTTTTTTCCCCACTATTTACAATATTAAGTACTGTCAAATCAAAATCCAAGATAAACTCATTATTTTAGCTACTTCTTTAGAAAAAAATTAAAAATAATACCTGGGTTTATCTACCCATACTTTTTACTGATTATTAATCTAAAAATGCACAAAGTATTTTTCTGCACTCTCCGATTTTTTTTTTTAATAATCTGAAATACTCACGACTCATTTACAGGCACAAAGATGTAATCTTTATTAAAGATGTTTATGTGACGAGTCCATGTTCTTACTCTCTTATGTCTTCTCTGGGCCATTCTGGGAACAAAAAGACATATTTGATAGATAAAAAATTAAAAATTTAAGATGAGGATTTCAGGGGTCTTTTTTATACACTGAGAAATGCTAGCTTTAGTTTATTTAACCATCTTCTTCAAGGTATATAATATTTAACAAACTAGAAAATTATCTCATTTTATTAACTCCTGGCTGTTTTTAAATATGATCACTATTTATACACAATAAAGTAATGGATAAAAGAAAGACAGCAATTCATAAAATGCTTTACAGATTCCAAAAGTGTCTCAGAAACTGAATATAAATAGCTATACCTATTTATTCTATTTAGTTCCACCTGGGCTGATATAAAATATTATCATTCAACCTTAACAGAATTGTCTAAATGTTATATCTGTGACAAGGGAGATGTTAAAACTTAATGGAAGAGGAGGGATGAGGTATATAGTCTTAGATTTTTAAAGATGAGACTTATCTCCCTTTATTTCATTTATAAGAATATTATAAGACAATGAGTTAAGCATACCCATTATCCATCCTTTATTTCTTTGACAAATATTTATTAGGTTCCTAAGAACAAATAATGAAAATCACTCACACAGCCCTAAAAGGATTTACAAAATAATGAAGACAGAAAAAAACTACAACAAATAATTAAAATATAAGTGTCATAAAGGATACAAAGGAATTATGGTGATGGCATCTAGGAAAAACATGAAGAAAAGGGTTGGGACACACGAATAATAATTCCTTTTCTTTACCTCATTAGGGAAGTTAAAGAAGGAAGATATCAAACCAAGTCTGGATGTCAAAAAAGGTTCTAGGAAAGGGATAGCATTTCACAGTAGCATAAAGGAGATGGTGATATGTGACTTCTGGCTCAGTCCCACGAAGGACCTCTTTTTAGTCAGAAAATTAAACAAATCATTAAGTTCTTCCTCTTTTTAGTCAGAAAATTAAACAAATCATTAAGTTCTTATACATTTACATACCAAGTAACACAGGAAACAGACGTCTTTGCCCTATCCAAATGAATATCTAACCAAACTCACAGGAATATCTAACCAAACTCACAGGAGTAGACATTGGGAGTAAGATGGGGCTAAAAGATGTGGTAGGAATTAGTCACTATGCAAAAGATTAACTTCATAAATAATGAGTCATATGTTTACCAAATTTTCTTATTTCAAAATGACCCAACCATCACAATGATTATAAATTATTATTTTTACCTAGTGCAGAGTCTCTTAATTTGTTTTCCATCTGAAAGATCTTAAGGATAGACACCTGGTTTTCTTTTGTCTTGTTATGTTGCTGTTTGGTAGATTTCCTGATTATGCTAACCTTATTTGATTGGGAATATATTAGATATTGGATGGGGCAAGGATGACAGGAGAGAATAAGGGGGCTGCAATATAATCGCTTATTCTCTGTTCCTAACTGTATGGAAAATCCTCAACTAATGTCTAACAGTTCTCTCCCCACTCAATAACATACATTATTATCTTTTATTTTGAGTTCCTAGTATGTTCTAAGAACTGAGCAAAATGCACCAGGCATAGAGTAGAAAATAAGACAGATGAAGTCCCTGACCTCATGGAGCTTGTATTTTAGAATAAGAAACACAAAATGAACAAACAAACAAAAAAATGATTAGAGATCATGTTGTAAAATAAATTAAAAAGTGCCAGAAGAAGAAATTTCTGTCAGAAAACAGGAAAGAGCTTAAGCATATTTGAAAACTGAAAGGAGGTAGGCTGAGCTGAAGTGTGATAAATGAGGGGAGAGAATGCTGTGAGATGAGTTTAGGGACATGGACAGAAGCAGATCTTGCAGGATCTCATAAACCACAGTAATGACTTTGTGAATCATTTGGTCTGCTACTTCCTAACACTAGTAGTTTGAGCTTCCTGTAGGATTTATTGGCCATAAATTATGCTTTGTATCCCTTGTCACTTTGCTTCTGGGTTCTTTTTTTTTTAACTGATTTGTAGGGATTCTTTGTGTGAATACTAATTGTATACATATCAGGCTAAGCATTAGTATGAGTATTTGTGTGTGTGTATATGTATGTATGTGTTCATATGTATATGTGTATATATAAATATATATTATGCATAAGATACATATAAGATCTATCTTACACTGGAAGATGCCACTCATCTAATTCAGTTTTGTGTTTTTTTTTTAAGATGTTGGGGGTAGGAGTTTATTAATTAATTTATTTATTTTTGCTGTGTTGGGTCTTTGTTTCTGTGTGAGGGCTTTCTCTAGTTGTGGCAAGCGGGGGCCACTCTTCATCGCGGTGCGCGGGCCTCTCACTATAGCGGCCTCTCTTATTGCAGAGCACAGGCTCCAGACGCACAGGCTCAGTAGTTGTGGCTCACGGGCCTAGTTGCTCCGCGCTCAGTAGTTGTGGCTCACGGGCCTAGTTGCTCCGCGGCATGTGGGATTCTCCCAGACCAGGGCCCGAACCCGTGTCCCCTGCATTAGCAGGCAGACTCTCAACCACTGCACCACCAGGGAAGCCCACTCAGTTTTGTATTATGTTTAAATATGATCATTCATATATCTAAATTTTTTCTAATTTTTTAATTTAAAAAATTTTTTTAATACAGCAGAATCTACCTTTTCATTTCCTCAGTTTCTTCGTGGGTATGCCAAATACATAATCTCCACACTGACTAGTAATCTTAAAACAAAATGTGGGATTAAGTGCATGGTGCCAACCATCTGTTTCTATACTCATAAAATAGAAGAGGAGGGCATCAGAAATGTTAAATATCAAATTTATTTAATAAATCTTCCCCTTCAATATATCCCTCTCCATTAACCCTGATTATCAGGAATATTTTCAGACTGTGATTTTCTCCTTAGTTGACCCTGGCAGGCCTTGTCTACCAGCACAAATTCTAAATCCATAAAGACACTCAAAATATAGATGACTACACATCCTAGTTTGTCTAGGGCAGCCCCAGTATACATGGGTTGCCCAGTGTAGCTATTAATAGAGTCTCCTTTTATTCTCTCAAGTGTCCCAATTTAGGCCATAAATTATATAGCTGCAATACTAAAAACAACAGACAAAGCTTGAACTTTGAAACTGGAAAGCTATATCCAACTTCGGATAACTTATCTAACTTCTTTAAGCTTCAATTCATAACAATAATGGCATTTATGTCATAAGACTACTGTAGAATCAAACAAAATAACTTTATGTTCACTGCCATGGCTCCAAGCAGGTACTCAATAAATGTTAATACTCTATTCCTATCCTCCTTCTCCAACAATACAACAAATTCTGACAGTTTACCCATTTAATCATCTTCTTACTTGCTTATTATTCCTATTATTTTAAAGGGATGAAACAACTCTCACAGCAATTTTTTCAAAGGCAGTTCCGTACAACAAAAACATCTCTGGATTAGAGGTTAAAAGATAAAGATTTAAGTACCAACCAGTTCTGTCACTTACCAGGGTTCTGCCAATCTTTATTGGCCTGCTTCCTCATCTGAAAAATGCCTTACATACCTAAAAGCACTGTTATGGGAAGAAATAATGTACAAAAATGTACCTTGTAAAGTGGTAGACAAATGCTTACATTAACTTTTTAAAAAATAAAAACTGTTAATTTTATCATGGGCCTACCATATAGATTATCACACGAATTGTTAGGGGCAGGGAGAGGGGTGAAGTGGCTCCAGGCTCACAACTATCCAAGTTACTGCTAAGATATAAAAATTACTCCTTCTTCCTTTTTGCCTAGCCCCATCCACTGCTCTATAGGTTTTAGAATTAATCCAAAAAATGTCTGGACAGAAATTCAGCTGAATTGTGGGAACATGGTATTTTATAATGTTACATCAGTTTAATTAAATAGTAGTATGTTAGTGAGGGTTCAACCAGGAAAACATAAATCTCCCTATATATTTAAGACAGATAAAATGTAATGCAAATAATTGGCTACAGTGGTGATAGAAAAAGCGCAATGCCACAAAAGGCAATCAGTGAGGCAACCAGAGCTTAGCCTAGTAGGACAATGCTACACCCTTATGCTGAAGGGCAAAGTGAAGAAGTAGTACCTCCAAATGGAAGCTGGAGCTCTATCACGTCTGTCCAGTGAAAGAAGGACCCACAGAGGAACTAGAACCACTACCAGAATAACTGCCCAAGGCAAAGAGGGTAAGGAAGGAACATCCTGACTTCTTTCCTTGCCTCCCAACCTCCAATATCCCCCACAGAACATGCAATTGGAAATGCAACCTGTAAGAGTCAGCCTCCCTGTGATAGGGAACAGAACAGTGGAAGGGTAAGAAATGCCTCTCAGAGCAAACAGGCCCAGCACCTGCAAAAGTGGTAATACTGCTCACTCTAGGAAATACTGTAAGAAGTTATTTCGCTAAGTCCATCAAAATAGTATGTTTTCCTCTTAAAACTTAAGTACACTGAAAGACTGACTTACGAAAGATTTGGATTATCTTCTGTTAAATTATTTTCCTTTCTTGTCAAGCATTTGTAGAAAAAGCTACTAAAAATGTGACTTCGTTCAACAAGTTCATCTGACACCTTCTCCAATATAAGATACCTGCAAAGTAACAACACCACAAAAGTAAATTATTTTTAGATTTTATCCGGTCTTCCTCCAATTATCTGTGTTCAGAAAATCTTCATTTTTATGTCCTATTAGAGTCAAAGCAATCTTGCAATTTGCTCTGATTTCAGCTTTTTTTGTTGTTCTTTAGTTACCTCACCTTCTACCAAGATCAATTAAAGCAGAAATTTTCCACATATTCATTTACTTAACAAATATTTCTCAAATTCCTAATATGTGCCAAGTACCATATTTATACTAGCGACATAAAATGAGAGGGGGCAAAAAAAGTTCCTGCCCCCGTAGAGCTTACAATCCAGAAGAGTGACGGTGAAGGAAATATTAATCAAATAATCATGCAATCAAATACAAAACTGAAACCATGACACTCCTAAACAAATCTAGAGAAATTTTAATAACTCTGCGACATGACTAATCTCTAAATCCTTAGTCCATTTCTTTACTAAAACAATTCTTCAACACAAGTTTATAATTAAATCACTTAGTGATTAAACTTCTCATAATTAGAGAACTCTACTATTGTTAATAGTTTATAAAGGTTCAAAAATGATCTTGGGGCTTCCCTGGTGGCGCAGTGGTTGAGAGTCCACCTGCCGATGCAGGGGACACGGGTTCGTGCCCCGGTCCGGGAAGATCCCACATGCCACGGAGCGGATGGGCCCATGAGCCACGGCCGCTGAGCCTGTGAGTCCAGAGCCTGTGCTCCGCAACGGGAGAGGCCACAACAGTGAGAGGCCCGCGTATCGCAAAAAAAAAAAAAAAAAATATATATATATATATATATATATATATATATATCTTGGAATTGCTTTTAAAAAAAGCATAAAAGACAAACACAGCTTGAATTTTTTTAAGTGTGGTTATTTGGAGGGTATACTATGTGGAAGGCGACACAAAGAATGCTTTTGGTGTGCTGCAAGTGTTCTTTACCTTAATCTGAATGGCAATAACATGGGTACACACATATGTGAACGTTCATGAGCTATACACTTAAAATTTGTGCACTTTCCTATTTGAAAGTTATTCATCAATATTAAAAATAAATAGAAAGTAGTTTAAAAAATAAAGTAGAATCCCCTCTGAAAAGAAGTCAAAGAGTCAGAGATACAGGCAGTTCAGTGAAAAGGAAGTATATAAAAATATTCTTAGAACTGAATTTGAAATAAAATTTTATGAGTTAATTCCAATAAAACATATCAAAATTAACATCAAAGATGATCCAATTCATCTCACAAAATATAAATTTGACACTATTTAGGGTTACAAAAATAAGTAAGATATAAGATGCTCAACCTTTAGAAGGAAAATAATCATAATGCTACCCAATGACTTTAAAATAAGGCAAAATATTATATGAACCATAAAAGAGATACAAATAAGGTATTATGAGAGTTCATAATATCTGTTTAAAATCAGGAAAAGTTTCCAAGAAGATAACCCTTGTGAGGAACCTTGATAGAGGAATAAAACTTCAACAGGTTAAGATAAAAAGAATATTCCACAAAGCAAGAGTAACACGGCATTAAGGCAAAAGAGTGAATAAGGATGGGCTTTGTTTAGTAAACTGTTTATAATTCAGTTTTGCTGGACTATGTAATAGGTGCAGGGTTATAAGTAGATGGCAGAAAAGACAAATTAGTATCATATTATCAAGACACTCAAATGCCTGACTGTGTTTGAACTCATTTTGACAGGTAGTAAGAAATTAATAAAAGTTTCTAGTGAGAATTGCATTCATGGAGTAAAGAATAATAATGTTGGTAATAATATACTTAACAGATAGGAAAAAAGAGACAAAGGATATAAAGAGACTGTTTTAAAAGAATAACAATTTAGTTAAGATAAGTAGTACTAAAAAGATCATGATGACAGAAGAAAGAGAATAAACAAATTTGAGAGACCGAATCTACTACTCAGGCAACTGAGTATGTAGAAAAGGAAGGGAGGGTGAAGAGTCAATGATAATGAAAACTTTACTCCCAGCCAAGATGGAATAATAGGGACCAGATTTACACTCCTATTTGAAACAAGCAAAAAGTCAGACAAAACACATGAAACAATAGATTTTAAAACACTGGACATCAAGCAACAAAGAACAGTGTGACCCTTGAGAATCGGTGAGCTCCGTAATTGCCTCAGTTTACTGCCTTGATAAGTTTCCAGGCTGCAGCACAGAAAGGAATAACCCAGGTGGAACATGGCAGATTCCCTGAGTTGAGGAGATGCTGAGAGTCAGGAGAGACTAAGGCAGCGAGAGTTTGTAGATCAGAATACTGGAAAAGAAAAAGCACTATAGACAGAGAACTCCAGACATCTGCAGAGAGCTCTCCTCAAGAATTTAGCAGAATATTGATCACTGCATGTACGTAAGGAAAATACCTAAGACGGGGGAAAGAACTATCTGAAAAAAGTAGAGGGAATGGTACCCAGCATTCACGCAGGTTGTGGGAATACTGCCTGCTGCCACCAGCCAGGCTGGAAAACCTCATAATTCATGAAGCACTGAGTAGAGTATTCAGAAGGGTCTTTCCTCAATAGTGGGGATTAATTTGTTGGTCTTGCTTAACAAACCTTAAAAAGCAAGATCCTTAAAAGCATCAAACTGTTTCCAAATAGTCTGTCTCAAAACACAATTCAAGAATATTTATGGGAATATACCAGCACCCAGTAAAAAAATCACCAGACATGCAAAGAAGAAAAAAAAAAAAATACCACTCATAATGAAGAGAAAAATCAGTCAATTGAAACCAACCCAGAACTGACAAGGACGCTAGAATAAGTAGAAAAAGACATTAAAACAGTTGTTATATAATAATTATATTCCATATGTTCAAAAAGTTAGAGACATGAAAGATATAAAAAAGACCCAAACAGAACTTCTAGAGATTAAATCTACAATGTCCAAGATGAAGAGTAGATAATAATGAGATTTTTGAGCCTATCCTTAGTAGAATAAGGATAACACTATTAGTAAAACAATAGGGCTGAAATAATATGATAATAATAAATTGGTTTGGGAAGGGTCAGTAAAATAATTAGGAGACATCTTGAAATGTTAGAAATGTAGGTATAGGGATAGAGTACAAAATGAGGGCTAGAGACAAATTACTGCTGCATGAAAGTTTCTTTCTTACACATTCCTTCAGCTTAGCTATATAAAAAGTTGAAAACTATTTTTAATGGAATAGTAATATGGATTTTTTAAATGACAGTTAACTTTTACAGCACTTAAAGACACAATAGAGAACTACAGAGTTGTTTCTTTCTGGTTCCCAAAGTGATCTGTAATTATATAAGTACCTCCTTCACTATAATAATACTATAGTCCAAGAAGTATCAATCAGGGACTTCCCTGGTGGCACAGTGGTTAAGAATCTGCCTGCCAATGCAGGGGACATGGGTTCGAGCCCTGGTCCGGGAAGATCCCACATGCCACGGAGCAACTAAGCCCATGCGCCACAACTACTGAAGCCAACGCGCCTAGACCCCATGCTCTGCAACAAGAGAAGCCACCGCAATGAGAAGCCCGCACACTGCAACAAAGAGTAGCCCCCGCTCGCCACAACTAGAGAAAGCCCACGCGCAGCAACGAAGACCCAACACAGCCAAAAATAAATAAATAAAATCTAAAAAGAAGTATCAATCAATAGCAAGCAAAAACAAAAACAAACAAAAAAAAAACAACAGTAACTCTTCTGAAGTATACAGTATCTATGGGAAGTAAAGGAATGAAACTGAATTAGTCAACACCAGAAAACTTTGGTAGACAAAAATTTTCAAATCTGAAATTTTGGCAGCTTATTTTTATCTAGTTAAAATACTTCAGAGATAAAGATATTTAATATTCACATCAAAACCTGTAAAACAAATGACAAGATCATTTATCATTGTACTTACTTAAGGTAGAAATCAATGATTACATCATTAAGAAACTCTCCTTCTTCTAAGCACTCCAGATCTTCATTAGTTACTCCTAAACCCCCTTTAGTAGGTGGTGGAGGATATACAATCAACCTTAAAAAGTAAAAATAAAATTAAAATATACTAATATTGAAAACTCTAGTGTCAAAGGGATTTGTTATATGGGACAATAACAGGGCAGTAGTATTCAATAACTAAAATGTGTAGGGTAAAAAATATTTGACATGATACAAGCAATTATATTTTCCTTCCTTTGTTTTCACAAGCTACTAACAGTACTCTCATTGAGTATCTTTTCATTTCCAATCCTTCCCATGTGGGCTAGTCTCAGTATGTGTCTAATCAATAGGTTATCTCACAGTCAATTACAATACCGTTGAGGATGTCTCTCGTCTGCACAATTTTTAACTTTCAACAAACTGAAGTAATAAACCATAGAAGATTCTCCTACACTCCAGTTTCCAATGCTAAGTTTGAATCCCCAAGACTAAAAGAGTCAACAGTCAAAAACAATGCTCTCCTACTGGTCGCTAGTCTACACCAGCAGCTGGACAATGAAGAATTACCATGGGAGCTTAGGAGGCAAGTTTCCCATAAAAAAGTGCTTACGATGCATAACTTAAAGAGAACATAAAGGATATAAATAATTAGAGCACAACCAGAAAGAAATGGAAAACAAAATGACAACTAATTAGGCATTTTTCCTTTGGCACCCTCTCTTAAAGCTCAGAAATAAGAGCAGTTGTGAGTTCTGACTATAATCTTGGAACAGACAGGGTGGTACTCATTGCACAAATATAGTCAATAATAAAGGTATAATATGTACTTGTTGAACTAGAAAGATTCAAGAAGATAAGAATCATCTGCAGTTGATTTAATCTTGGTAACCATGGCACCTAAATCAAATAACACAGGAAAATTTTAAGTGCTAAAAAGAAAGTTACTATTTTATTGGCTATTTCCCTATCCTGTGCTTTTTTTTTTTTTTTTAACAAAGAAAAGGAATCGTGTAGAGGAATAGAAATCACTCTCAAGTGCACAGACTCCATTATGCTGTCTTACCATCATGAGTAGACATATAAAAGACGAAATACGAACAAAGAAGTAACTTCTGAAAGGGAAGTTCTGATAAAGTACCCTAAATTGAGGCACACATTAATAAGCAATTTCACTTTTCCTATTATATATTCAGATACGGAATATATAATCTTAAAAACCATACACTTCTATTCAAATATTTTCAATAAATGCTTTAATCTTACCACATTTGACATCTTGGCTACCATTTCTGTTTTATTAACATAAAACTAAATGAAATGGCATTGATTGTTTTCTTAATAATTTTTTTAACTCTTTAATAATTATTTCTATTATTAACTGCCAGCAAGAAAGTAAAACTCAAAACATTTAAAAAAGAAAAGTACGTAAAATCAGCAATGTGAATGAAAACTACTAATTTGCCCACCTATTACAAACGGGATATGACACAGTACATACTTCTGAACAGGTCCAGTGTGCCTGACTTCTCGCCATTCTTCATCTGGATTCGATGTAATAGAAAGTGAGTAGCAACCACTACTTTGCTTCTGCAGTAAGGTGTAAGTAGGCTTGGCTGTATCTGTATTTGAGGGCTGACAGAAAATGGCAAAGAAAAAGGTCTTATACGTGCATAAACACGTATTAACTCTCAAAAAGACAAAGTCAAAAGTTAGACTGGTAAGAGAAAATGTGACTAAAAGAAATATTGATACATACCAATGAGTTATATATATACTCTTAGAATTTCTATAAAGATATAACTAAATCAAAATAATACTTTGGATCAAAAGTACTATACAATGATCAAAGTTTAACCTGAAGTGTTACTTACAGGTCTGGCTTTATAATTAACTTAGGAATCTGAAAACAGTGTTCATTTTGTTCAAAATGAACAAAAGAGGTGATAAATAGTAGGAAAAAATTTAAACGAGAGACTGAAAAGAGTTTATAAGAACATAAATTGATATTTTATTATTAAATGGAAAACTATGATACAAATTTGTATATACAATGTAATTACCAGGCAAAATTTTTACAACATTATGCAAAAGACAGTGGTGAAGTCTTACATCTTGACTTCCACTAATGTGGCTTTCTACAGACCTTTAAAAAAAGATTAGCCCCAGACCAAACCCACGAGTGTGTGTGTGTGTGTGCATGTGTGCACATGCCCATGTCACAGCAAACTTAATAAACGCTTTTCTTTCTAGAGGTATTTGGCAGAGATACACAAGCCGCATGTATATTAGCAACCTCCTATAAAAATAAACACAGCATTTTAAAACTTACCATTAATTGTTTCAAGATAATTTTAGACTTATATTGATAAAAGAATTGCAAAAAACAAGCCTCTCACAGATTCCTCTACTATTAACATTTTTTAAACCACAGTACAATTATTAAAACTAAGAAATTAATGTTGGTATGATACTATAAACTAAACTACAAACTTTATTCTGATTTTATTAGTTTTTCCACTAACAAATTTCTTTTGTTTCAGGATCCTACAATTCCTCAATCTTTCCTTGTCTTTCATGACCTTGATATTTTTTAAGACTGTTGGTCAGTTACTTTGTAACTGGGTTTGTCTGATTTTTCTCACAGTTAGACTGAGGTTATACAACATTGAGAAGAACAACACAGAAATGATGTACTCTTCTCCGTGCATGATGTGACAGGTATATTAGGTCAATATATCTTACAGGTAATGTTAACTTCGATCACTTGGGTTAAGGTGATATCTGCAACGTTTCTCCACTGTAAAGTTACTACAGTAGAGAAAAAAAAGGTACTTCTTTTTTGTAATTAATTAATATTTGGGGTGAGAGATTGATATTGTACACATATCCTGTTTTACCTTAAGTTTTCATCCATTAAATTTAGCATCCCTCCGTGGACCTTACCTGCAACAATCATAACTATGATTTTTCTAGAGGTGGTTTTATATTTCTCTTGTTCCTTTTACATTTATTAATTGCAACACTTTTCTAAGAAAGAATTGCCCCTTACCCACCTTTTTTTATGTTTTCATTCATCCATTCAGTTATTTATTTGTATCAATATAGATTAATTGGTATTACATCTTATTTTTTCATAATAATCACAGGCTATCATTACTGATTTTGTTGATCTAACTGTTCTAGCTTTGGCACTGAGAGTTCCTTTAGGTTGGTTCCTGTGCCCTTTTGACAAAACACAGCAATCTGAAATCATGCTCATTTCAAAAAAAGAATTTTTATCGAACTGCCTCCCTCCCCCTCACTAATTATATTAATCATATGCTAACCTGAGATATTGATTTCATCTTCATTTCTTCAGCAGTAGCAGCAGGGAAAGAACAAGTTGAAGCACAGTAATAATGAATAAAAGAGCTTTCTTTTGAAGAGAGGTTCTGAAATAAAGGAAGTGCCTGAACCCAAGACAATGGATAAGAAAGCTCTAATTCTCCATTGGCTGTACTTATTTCTGTCATAATGTCTTGCAATTTCAACTCTTCTCTCTGTGAAATAGAACTGTGTAGCTCAAGGAAAATGAATTCAATGGATTTTGCTATGAAAGAAAAAAGAAATCAGTTTTTATCAGTAGTGCTATTTTTCAAGGGGATTATAATTAAAATAATTATTAGTAACAGTAAGGTTGGTATACAACTCGACAAACTATTTTGTATGTTAGTTAATAACCCAAGCAAATTAAATCCCCAAACAGGCCATTAGTAACCTATAACCAAAACTCACAATTTTTAGACGCCCACTACATTAGAAATACAAACTCCACAATGGTATTGACTGCTGCATCTCCAGTACCTGGCATTTACTAGGTGCTCTTAAATGTTTGTTAATGAATGTATGAATAAGTAAATGAATGATGACTAAGCAATTATTTTCCTCTAGTCTTCTTCATATATCAAATCTACCAATTAAAAAAATTTCCATTCAAACATATCCTTCAAAATCATTTTCTCTCATCAAATGACATTCTCTCCTCCCATAATGATTATAAATGGATTGTGTATTTTTCCAACTTCTCTGCTATTTAATCATGAATTTTCCCAATTAATTTGGAAGTAATGAGGACAGCAAAATAATTTTAAAGACACAAAATTTAGTTCACTACTTAACATCTTTAATGTGCAAGGGAGTAGGAGGGGAAATGGCAGAGAGATTAAAGAGATAAGAAAGAAACTTACTAATTTGATTTACCCAATTCTAAACCAGACTCTTTTAGGAGTTGGAAACTAAACAAAGTTGGGAAATATCTCAAGATACTTACGTATTGATTGATAAGTGTTATTGGGAGCAACAGAAAAGTATTTAACCCAGTCTTAGAAAAATGATACATAAGTAAATAAACTGACTTATCTTTTTTAGAAACTATAGAAAATGCTGAAGATAAAGACTTCTGTATTTTATTTGACTTTGCCACTGATTAGTTCTGTCACAGTTCATTATGAAATAAGGGCAAGAAACTCTTAAGACAGGTAGCCAAGGATGTCAAGTGACTAAAAGATAAGGTAGTCCTTTTATTTTAGAAAATAATTTTAATTGGTTGAGTAAAATTATAAGGATAAATTAAATGAATAAAATATCTTACATAATATCAAGGGATAAATTATTTTGAATTCAATGAACTTATTTCAATTCAATGAAATAATTACATTCTACTAAATTATTTTAGAGGAAAATTACTTTACTTATAGGACTTCTTAGATTATCCTGAAATTTAGAAATCTTTTTATACTCACATTGCTGGCTTAATATAGAGTTTTCTAATTGGGTCTGAATCTCTTGAAGATAATTTGAGGAGACCCAAAGAAAGAGGATAGCATGACTTCTTTTACTGTGATCATCATCTTTATTTTTCCATAACCCAAACCGCTTTAAATGTGTAGTATCCACTAGCAATGAAATCTCATGCAGGGACACTGTAATAAATAAAAGATAACAAGGTAATAAATTAATCTATTTAAGAATACACTCCATATGCACTGTATGACTCCTCTTTAACACAATGTATTTTTTAAAAAGAATTATATGCAAGGTTTTTCAAAAATATCATTTCCAGTACATTTCAGTAAACTTGGCTGAAATACCTAAACAGTATTATTACAGTAAAAAAGATCACATAAATTAGAAAGGGCCAAACAATTTTTAAGTGATAATTAAATGTAGGAATTTAGCCTCTCACACTATATGATCTCAGACTATCTTATCAATGCAGAAAACTAAGCATAGTATAACTGAAAAAACTATATTATTGTATCTTGGTTAATACTATCAACCAAGACTGCAAATGCTATCATAAGCCACTTTAATGCCTATTTTTCTCCTCCTCAAACATCTGCATTCCACTACACAGACCAGCCATTACCCAAAGATTCCCCAGAGTAATATGAGCTTCTGAATGGTCTAGGATGAAATTTTTTTGGTGGCGCCACATGGTTTGCGGGATCTCAGTTCCCAGACTAGGGACTGAACCCCGGACCCCGGCATGGCAGTGAAAGCCCAGAATCCTAACACTAGGCTACCAGGGGACTCCTAGGATGACATTTCTTCTACAATTCTTCTAGGTTTTACTTCTCAAAACTTCTTGGTAATTGCTCTGAATTATCACTCTTTTTCCCTCTCAGTGAGCTAAAAGAATCTCCTCTGAGGACCTTATTTTTTAATTCAAAGAAATATAGAAAACTGGTGTAAAGAAGTCCTGAGGTCATCTGGTCCAACTTAAGAAAACAAGCAGCTGAACTAGGAATACAAATATCGGTTAAGTATAAACCCAAGATGGTTACCTATTTGAAACAAATCTCTTACTACTCCTCCTCCCATGTTTTCCTAGCTCCATGCTACTTAAAATGTAGTCCTCAGCCTGTGACACTAGCATCACCTGGGAGCCAAATGGAAATGCAGAAATCAGGCTCCACACTAGATATACTGAATCAGAATCAGCAGTTTAACCAAAAAAACCCAGGTAATTCATATAAACATTAAAGTTTGAAAAGCATTTTACAATAAGCATTCAAACTCATTAACTAGTCATCTTAATGTTCCCAAGATAGCCATTCTATTTTTTTTACTTTTTCTTATAAATTAATCCATTTTAAACATTTTCTCTTTATTTCTTTCATATTTCCTCCTTCCTTCCTCTATTCTTTTCTTTCCTTATTCCATTCTTCCAGGTCTTTTTCTTGTTCCCTTTCTGTATTTCTATTTCTCTTCTACACCTGTCCATATGCATGCCTCCTGACTTCCTCTCTTCCTATCCTGTCATGTCCTATACTAACCTACCTTCCCTCTTCTTTTACTCTCTATTTACTGGCTCCTTTTTCTTTTTCTTTTTTTTTTATTTGTATGCCTTTTTAAAATTGAAATATAGTTGACATATAATGTTAGTTTCACATTACTACATAATGATTTGATATTTGCATACATTATAAAATGATTACTATGGTAAGTCTAGTAACCATCTGTCCCCATACAAAGGTATTACAATATTACTGACCATACTCCTTATGTTGTACATTACATTCCTGTTGCTTATTTATTTTATAAATGGAGGCTTATACCTCTTAATCCCTTTCACTTATTTTGCCCAACTCCCCACCACCCTCCTCTATGGCAACCAGCTGCTTTTTCTTTCTCTTTGAGTCTGCTTCCCTTTTGTTTTTAGATTCCACATACAAGTGCGATCATACTGTATTTGTCTTTGTCTGACTTACTTCACTTAGCATAATACCCTCTAGATCCATCCATGTTGTCACAAATGGCAAGATTTTTTTATAATGGTTGAGTAATATTCCATTGTATATATACATAACACCTCTTCATCCATTCATCTGTTAGAAGACATTTATGTTGCTTTCACACCTTGGTTACTGTGAACAATGCTGCAATGAACACTGGGGTGCATGTACTTTTTCAAATTACTGTTTTGTTTTCTTTGGGTAAATACCCTGAAGTGAAATTGCTGGATCGCATGGCAGTTCTATTTTTAATTTTTTGACCAAACTCCCCACTATTTTCCATAGTGGCTGCATCAGTTTACAATCCTAATGTGTGCCAACAGTGGAAGAGGTTTCCCTTTTCTCCACATCCTTTCCGGCACTTGTTATCTACTGTCTTTTTGATGATAGCCATTCTGACCAGTGTGAGGTGGTATCTCACTGACAATTGGGATTTCACTGACAATCAGTGATGTTGAGCATCTTTTCATGTGTCTATTGGTCATCTGTATGTCTCCTTTGGAGAAATGTCTATTCAGGTCCTCTGCCCATTTTTTAATAGGGTTGTTTGTTTTTTTGATGTTGAATTGTATGAGTTCTTTGTATATTTTGGGTATTAACCCCTTATCAGATATATGATTTGCAAATATTTTCTCCCATTTAGTAGATTGTCTTTTCATTTTGTTAAAGGTTTCCTTTGTTGTGCAGAAGCTTTTTAGTTTGATGTAGTTCTACTTGTTTATTTTTGCTTTTGTTGCCTTTGCTTTTGCTGTCAGATGCAAAAAACTGCCAAGACCAATGTCAAGGAGCTTGCCCCCTATGTTTTCTTCTAGGAGTTTTATGGTTTCCAGTCATACATTTAAGTCTTTAAACCATTTTGAGTTGATTTCTGTATATAGTAGAGGTAGAGGTCCAGTTTCATTCCTTTGCATGTGGCTGTCCAGCTTTCTCAACACCATTTATTGAAGAAACTATCCTTTCCCTATTGTATATTCTTGGCTCCTTTGTTGAAAATTAATTTACCATATATATGTGGGTATATTTCTGGGCTCTCAGTTCTGTTCCATTGATCTCTGTGTGTGTTTTATGCCTATATCATACTCTTTTGATTACTATAGCTTTGTAATACAATTTGAAATCAGGACGTGTGGTGCCTCCAGTTGTGTTCTTCTCAGGACTGCTCTGGATATTTGGGGTCTTTTGTTGTTCCATACAAATTTTAGGATTTTTTTTCCTATTTCTGTGAAAGACTCCATTAGAACTTTGACAGGGATTACAGTGAATCTGTAGACCGCTCTGGGTAATATGGACATTTTAACAATATTAATTCTTCCAGTCTGTGAACACTGTAACTCCTCCATTCTGAAAACTGTCAGTGAAACTGGCAGCAAAGACAAACAGATTAAGTTAAAAGTAAAGAGTGAGAACCTTCAGAAAAACTTCTCAGCATTTCTTCCTCATGCAGCTCACAGCCCCAAATAGTTGATACTACTTCTGTGAAATCTAGATAGTTATTACTAATCCAAATGTTCCAAGCTCTTAGTATGAAAGTTAAATATTCTTTAGGAAGGCTGCTTTAAAAAGATTCCCTTTAGGGGCTTCCCTGTTGGCGCAGTGGTTGAGAGTCCGCCTGCCGATGCAGGGGACGCGGGTTCGTGCCCCGGTCCGGGAGGATCCCACATGCTGCGGAGCGGCTGGGCCCGTGAGCCATGGCCGCTGAGCCTGCGCGTCCGGAGCCTGTGCTCCGCAATGGGAGAGGCCACGGCAGTGAGAGGCCCGCGTACAGCAAAACAAACAAACAAACAAAAAAAGATTCCCTTTAAAAAGCCAGGGGGCATTTAACACTATCACAAGAAAAATTTACCTCATTACCAAATTTTCCCAAAATATTTAGTTTATTCTGTTACAGGGCTATGACAGACACTGAAAGTAGGAGTTGCCTCATTTTTCCTACCTATTGTTAGGGATTTTAGTAACAGGACCCTAATTTTATGAGGAAGCAAGATATCCACCTTTTAAAAACTCTATTTCCTAGCTTCCTTTGCAAATAGATGTGTGGTCATTTGACTACATTCTAGCTAAGAAAATATAAGCAGAAGGTTAGGTGGTATGCACACCCAAGAAGACTCCTTAAAAGGGAAAGAGATAGGTGGTATGTATTCTTTCTACAATTTTTCCTTTCCTCCTGCTCTCTACCTGGAACATTAAAACATGATGGCTGGACTTCTCTGGTGGCACAGTGGTTAAGAATCAGCCTGCCAATTCAGGGAACATGGGTTCGGTCCCTGGTCTGGGAAGATCCCACATGCCACGGAGCAACTAAGCCTATGCGCCACAACTACTGAGCCTGCACTCTACAGCCCACAAGCTACAACTACTGAGCCCGCGTGCCACAACTACTGAAGCCCATGTGCCTAGAGCCCGTGCTCCGCAAAAAGAGAAGTCACCGCAATGAGAAGTCTGCGCACTGCAACGAAGAGGAGCCCCCACTCGCTGCAACTAGAGAGAGCCCGTGCGCAGGCTCTCCAAAAATAAATAAATGAACAAATTTATTTAAAAAAAAAAAAAACATGATGGCTGGAGTATGAGCAGCCATATGGACCATGAGACAAACTAGAGGATGAAAGTCATGTGTCAGGGATGACAGAGTAAGAAAATGAAAGGAGTCTGGGCCTCTGATGACCAAATAAACACCATATCAGCCCTGTTCAGTCTACCTCTGGAATTCTTAAATGAGAAGAAAAAATAAACTATTTTCTTTAAGCCACAGCCAAACATAATTAACAGCTAATATAAATATGAATAAATCAATTTCTTCCCACAGCTGCTGCAGAAAAATAAACATTTAGACCCCTAGATTTCCCCACCTACAAAAACCTTTCACATGCATGCCTTGTTTTATTTATTTATTTATTTATTTATTGGTTGCACCGGGTCTTAGTTGCAGCAGGCGGGCTCCTTAGTTGCAGCTCTCCTGCTCCTTAGTTGTGGCATGTAGGCTCCTTAGTTGCGGCTCGCCGGCTCCTTAGCTGCAGCATGAGAACTCTTAGCTGCAGCATGCATGTGGGATCTAGTTCCTTGGCCAGGGATCGAACCCAGGCCCCCTGCATTGGGAGCGTGGAGTCTTAATCACTGTGCCACCAGGGAAGTCCCTGTGTGCCTTGTTTTAAAAACAAAATTTTTTTATATGGGAATTTAGCACAGACAGGATTTGAAGAAGCTAATATTTTCCTCTTCCATTATAAAATCGTAAACCCATTACCACTGACGAGTATTTTTCCACAATTTTTAATTAAAATCATCTTTTAAAGATCATTTGGAGCTGATTCACTTTGTTATAAAGCAGAAACTAACATACCATTGTAAAGCAATTATACTCCAATAAAGATATTAAAAAAAAAAAATCATTTGGGCACTTCCCTGGCCGTCCAGTGGTTAAGACTATACACTTCCAATGCATGGGGCCTGGGTTAGATCCCTGGTCGGGAAACTAAGATCCCACATGCTGTGCAGTGTGGCCAAAAAAGTATTAAAAATATATATATATATGTTTATATATTTTTTTTTTATATATTCATTTGGGATGGAAAAGCTGTAAAGAAAGCAATATTTGAAACAAAGTACAAAATATTAACGATGAAAACCTAAAATATCATTTTTGATGTTTGTTTGTATCATAAGAATTTGAGAGGTAGCTCCATTACAAAGGTCTTTACCTATAGATTTTAGTTAGATGTAGTGCGACTACATCAAACTACAAAGCTTCTACACGGCAAAGGAAATCATCAACAAAATTAAAAGGCAACCTACTGAATGAGAGAAAATATTTGCAAGTCACATATCTGATAAGGGGTTAAAATCCAAAATATATAATGAACTCATACAACTCAATAGCAACAAAACCCCAAACAATCTGACTGAAAAAAGGGCAGAGACACTGAAAAGACATTTTTCCAAGGAAAACATACAGATGGCCAACAGGTACACAAAAAGGTGGTCAACATTGCTACTCGTCACAGAAATGAAAATCAAAACCACCATGATATACCACCTCACACCTATTAGAATGGCTATTATCAAAAAGAAAAGAAATAATGAGTATTGGCAAGGATGTGGTAACAAGGAACTCTTGTGCACTTGTGCACTGTTGGTGGGAATGTAAACTGGTGCAGCCACTATGGAAAACAGAGCGTTCTCAAAAAAATTTTTTTAATGATCCAGGAACTCCACTTCTGGGTATTTATGCAAAGGAAGAAAACACTAATTAGAAAAAATATATATGCACTCCCATGTTAACTGCAGCATTATTCACAATAGCCAAGATATGGAAAAAACCTAAGTGTCCATCAATGGATGAATGAATATGTGATAAATAATATGTGATATATATACAATGGAATACTGTTCTGCCAAAAAAAAAAAAAGGAACGAAATCTTGCCATTTGCAACAACATGCCTTGAGGGCATTATGCTAAGCGAAATAAGCCAGAGAATGACATAACTTATAGGTAGAATCTTTAAAAAAAAAAAAAAAAAAAAGCTCATAGATACAGAGATCAGATTGGTAGTTACCAGAAGCAGGGGGTGGACAAAATGACAGAAGGGGATCAAAAGATATAAACTTCCAATTATAAAATAAATAAGCCATTGAGGATATAATGTTCAGCACATGGTGACTATTGTTAATAATACTGTATTGCACATTTAAGATCTATCGCATAGATCTTAAAAGTCCTCATCACACACAAAAAAAATTTTGTAACTATGTATGGGGATGGATGTTAACATGACTTATTGGGGGAATCATTTTGCAATATATACAAATATCGAATCATAATGTTGTACACCTGAAATTAATATAATGTTGTACGTCGTTTATACCTCTATTAAAGAAAAAGAAATTGAGAGGTAGCTCTGTTACCCAGGTCTTTATCTACAGATTATAGCACAGTATTTTATGAAATTATTTCCTCTTGAATCACAGGCCTCGGTTTTTTTAAATAGCTAATGTCATATTATTCCACAATAACTTATTAAAATTTCCTAATTAGGAATATCAGCATATTTTTATATATTATATATGCCTTACATATTCTTACTACTTATAGTAGCTTCCTAATCATTAGATTCATTATTATAACATACAGTTGTGGATTCTGTACATGGGTATCTGGGGAGTCCAACTAAAGTTACTTCAATCTCATCTTCAGTCTTGAAACACAGGTTTCCTCTTCCCCAGCTCATTTCTGAAGTGCTATTTGTATATATTGTTTTTGTTCATTCTTCTCATAATTCATTCTCTAAAGAGACTATTGTCTGTTGCTTATTATTTGTTCTCTTAATGTTATTTATTCTGAAAGGTTTTTATTTGGAAAGAGAATGAGAAACTTGTCTGAGTCTCTATAAATTATAGGTCCATTTTCCAATCCACATTGCCTTACTCAGATAAGAAACAGTATAAAAAAAATCTCTCTTAATCCCTATGTAAAACCATTTTACATGTTTGTGTGCAAAACTAAAAATTTTCCTTATACTTCTTTACTTACAGTTTCTATTTTCATCCATTTTTATATATCAAAAATCTTGCTATCAAAACTACTTTTGTTAATCGCAAGAAATTGCCATGAGTCCCTTCATATTACTTGAAGTCATTAAAACAACAGTATAAAAATAGTATATTTTAAGTGTTATAAAACATTTTAACTCCTTTTGAAGCTGCTAAAAAAAGTGTTAAATTGAAACATATTATTAACCTTATTTTTACATAAATTCTACACGGGAAAAAATTATGAAAAACTAATTGCAGAAATATCTCAGAATTTTTGCTGACCAATTATTTTATACTCAAAATTACAGTGAAAAGAGGTCATAAGACAATGACAGCTTACCTTGAAATGGGATCTTAATATACTTTGTCGTGAACTAAAGGAAAAATACAAAAGCAAAATACGAGTTACCACTCAAGATGTGTTACTATTCAAATTTTTCAAAAATTTTTTTTTAAACCACAAGTACATAATCCAAGTCTATACTAAAAGTCTTAAGCCTTTTTCTCAATAAACCAAAAAGATGTTTCACTGTAAAGACTTAGTTTTATGGAAGTTTAAGAACCCTGTACAAGTAATTTCTCAATATGCTCATTTATAAAAACCAGTAAAGAGGGGCTTCCCTGGTGGCGCAGTGGTTGCGCGTCCACCTGCCGATGCAGGGGAACCGGGTTCGCGCCCCGGTCTGGGAGGATCCCATGTGCCGCGGAGCGGCTGGGCCCGTGAGCCATGGCCGCTGGGCCTGCGTGTCCGGAGCCTGTCCTCTGCAACGGGATAGGCCACAGCAGGGGGAGCCCCGCATACCACAAAAAAAAAAAATGCGAAGAAAACCAGTAAAGACTTCACTTAATATACTTTTCAAAAATGTTTCCTGAATGTTTTTTAAAAAATAAGACAAAGTCCAGAAGAAACTGCCAAAAGACCGCACAGGGTGTCACTGACCTTGGTAAATAAATCACAAAGCAGGATTTGATCCTTAGCTTTGCTGACATTCCCAGCATTCATTTTTCTTTGTTCCATGTTATAAATTCCCTTCTGACTAAGGTTTCAGCAAGGTTCCTGCTCTTTCTGCTCCTTCTGTTACAAGATGCTAAATTTTCTCTAGGTATCTTTTGTATATATCTGACCTCCTTAAGTGCTGGTTTTATAATAAAGTCTCAAGAGTTGTGGAGTACCTAAATCTTACATGTACCACCTAAAATAGATGTCCTTTGAAGTTTGTCAAATTAATTCATGCCTATTTATTTATTACATGGTTAGATTTCTCTTTTGATCAATACATTTATGAAATTGTTGACCAAATCACAGATACAGTCTGTGAGCACAAAACTGAAAATGGTCTTGGTACATGGGTACCTAAATTAACTACCAACAGAGTTCCAAATAAGTAGCAAACAATGTTTGGTGAAACCACAGATTTAGTAAGACTCCATTTTTTTTTTTTTTTTTTTTGCTAATTTAAAAATTATTTCATATTGTAGTTTCACAAATATAAAACTCACATTTCATAGTGTAAGTCATCCACTTAAGCAAAATTTGAGCAAAAGGACAAATGAGTTAAAAGCTGAGCAAGGGTTTCAAATGTTGCCTCTCTTATCTCTACCACTTACACAAATAGTAAGTAAACTTAGGTAACGTACTGAACCTCTCAGTTTTTGATAAGACCCTTAATCAAGGGGAGCTATTATCATTAGACACTAGCATCTGATTAAGTATGTTAGCTAGCTTGATTTATTCAAATACACCTTATTATTATGTCACCTTCACATAACTGCTATATATATATGGTGTATATTTCCCCTTGCTAAATTCTTTCAGGCATGTTTCACTGGGTCTTTAATCTCATAAAATATATCTTAGCAATTGTAAATAACTAGTTATAGAAAATGAATATAAGGAGTGTTTGCTTTTGAGATTTTATAGTCATTACTATGAAATTACGAATTAGAAGTAGTGCATCTATATATCTTTGGCCTCTTTCTACATGACTGTTTCATCCTTCCACCATAAGCACCCTTGTCCTATCAAACCTTTCTGTTTGGCAAGGATCACATACTCATTTACAACTTTTTTGATGACTAAGCCAAAATGTAATCTCTCCCAAAGGCAAAGCCCTATTTGCAGCAAAAACTGAATCCCCAGTTAAGAAAATCAGAAAGATGTTTTTGTGGCAATAAGGTAATCCCAAGTTCTCTGAAATCATACCACATCTACTTAAACTTAAAAATAAAGTTGAACATAAAAGCTATTTTATAGCTTCTTACAACAGCCAGTACAGTTCTTTGAACATAATATACACTTAATAAACATTTTTCCTACTATTAACAAAAGTGAGATCTAAAAAATTAAATGTGCAATATTCTCTACACTAAAAAAAGGTAATAATAACTTAAATGTCCCACTATAAAAAAAAAAAAGAAAAACGGCTCTAACTTATGTAAGAGTTTCCCACTACAGGTATTTCTCTGGCTCAGCTAAACTGTAACTGTCATGACAGTGAGAACAATATCTCCAGTGTCCATAACAATATTTAGCAGACACCCATTAAACATCTGGCAAATGACTAACTTTAATTCTCTAATATATTACCCCCCCCAAAAAAGTTCTTTAATTTCTAAATTACAGAGCATGATGAACTCTGTCTGAAAAAGAATATATATTCAGTTTTTTGAAAAACTTGAAAGTTTTAAGACTTTTTCCCTTTTCCTGTTTTATGTTATTCATTATATTTTTAATTTTAAAATTGCTTACAGTCTCTCCATAGCAACCTACCTGTTTTAATTTTTGCAGACTTCTTCTCAACCTTTCTTCACATGCATATATTTTACCTGCATAAATTTACTAAACTACTTTCCTATAATTAGACATTTAAGTTTTTTTATTTTAATCATAGTTTAAGTGTTCCAACAGACATGAGACAAATTTTTAAGACCTACTTTATGACATTTATTGAATATTTACAGTACTTTATTATTTGTAGTAGCAAAATTCCGGGACAACTGAAATGTCCAATGGTCAGGAATTAAGGACAATCCAAATATTCCAAAATAGGTACATGAATTACATTAATTTAATATGATTACGGTGAGCTACAAAACAGTATGTATAATGTTATATCCTTTGGTTTTAAATATATATGTATCTAATATGAAGAATATGGAATGATATACACTATAGAGTTAATGGTAATTGTCTCTGGATAATCAAGATTACAGGTGTTCATTAAATTGTTCCTTTACTCATTTGTAGTTTTTTGTTTGGTTTTGGTTTTTGCCCATAACAAGTCCACTGACCATATAA
Source organism: Physeter macrocephalus (assembly GCF_002837175.3). Taxonomy (NCBI): domain Eukaryota; kingdom Metazoa; phylum Chordata; class Mammalia; order Artiodactyla; family Physeteridae; genus Physeter; species Physeter macrocephalus. The sequence continues at coordinate 111,802,884 of NC_041214.2, read as the reverse complement.
TAGCATAATTAATACATTAATTAATGAAAACCCCTTGCTGAATATTTATATTAAATCCCCCCCCGGCTAATCAGGTATTGTCACATATTTAGGTTACCCAACATTTTGCCATTACAAAGAACTCAACAGAAAAAACTGGTTAAACCTGAATTTAAAATGAAAAAGCTATAAACTGGCGGGGGTGGGGGGGAAATTGTGAAAAGTGAACAAAATTCCTTAAAGAAAATAACTGTAAAATCACTCTGGGCATAACAAAATTATTAATATCTGAAAACTAGTGATCAGAGAATATTCATTTTAAACAGAATTGCTGTGGTGCTTTCAATCAAAGCAATTTTAACTATATCACCAGCTACTGTTATTGGTACTTCCCAGAATTTGTACATGTTTACTCTACTGCAATTAGTTAGGTCTTCCCCCTGCATGGTCACCAAGTAAACATCTACTCTGTGTCTTAAATCATATGCTGTCCTCTCTATGAAGTCTTCCCTGATTCCTCCAGAGGTACTCACTCCCATATGCGCACTTCCTATACATATTTTCATAGTACATTTTACTATAATGTAAATATCTATTTACATTTCTGCCTGTTTCATTAGACTACAAGTTCCTCAAAAGCAGAGATTTAGACTACAAGTTCCTCAAAAGCAGAGATCAGGGCTTCCCTGGTGGTGCAGTGGTTGAGAGTCCGCCTGCCGATGCAGGGGACACGGGTTCGTGCCCCGGTCCGGGAAGATCCCACATGCCGCGGAGCAGCTGGGCGCGTGAGCCATGGCCGCTGAGCCTGCGCGTCCAGAGCCTGTGCTCCGCAACGGGAGAGGCCACAACAGTGAGAGGCCCATGTAACGCAAACAAACAAACAAAAAAAAGCAGAGATCATATCTTACCATTTTTATATTCTCTGCCTTATCCATAACAGAGTGAAATATTAACAAAACTTCTAGGAAAATACCTGAATTATAATCTGACATAGTCAATTCAATTCAACTAATGTTTATAAGTGCCTATTTAGGTTTGAGCCATTTATGTAAAGGGGAATAAAAGCACGACTCTTCATCACAAGATGCTTAAAGGCTAATGGAGAGGTTTAGGCAAGAACACAAACACACAGAATAAATCCTACAACAGATGTACAAACGAAGTGCTGTAAGTACATAGTAAAAGAAGTTGATTATGGCTAGGAAGGAGAAATCAGGAAAAGGTTTTCTGGAAGAGGAAGTATTTCAGATAAGCCTTAAAAGATTTTAACAGGCAGAAAAATAGTGAGAAATATAGAGAATGAGCAAAATCCAATATCGCTTTCATATACAAAATGTAATGAGTTAATACTGAAAAAAAGTGGAAAAATAGAATAGGAACTATTCTTGGGCTTCCCTGGTGGCGCAGTGGTTGCGCGTCCGCCTGCCGATGCAGGGGAACCGGGTTCGCGCCCCGGTTTGGGAGGATCCCACATGCCGCGGAGCGGCTGGGCCCGTGAGCCATGGCCGCTGAGCCTGCGCGTCCGGAGCCTGTGCTCCGCAACGGGAGAGGCCACAACAGT
>NC_041214.2:111752744-111801204 GCF_002837175.3 Physeter macrocephalus | reverse complement strand
GGGTACCACAAAAAAAAAAAAAAAAAAAAAAAAAAAAAAAGAATAGGAACTATTCTTGGAGATCCTTAAATAACAAGTTTGGGAATCTGGAGAACAATTTAAACCATCAAAATGAGATTTCTTCTTTTTGCTATTAACTCTATCCTAAAGAAAAATTTACTTTACCATCAAGTAAGTTTTAGAGCCCAAAGAATACCAATGTTACATATGATTTTTTTCATACATAATCCTCATTAGAGTAGCCAGATTACAGATATGATTTTAGGGCATTCCTCTATGGTTTCAAGATTTCACAAGTAAAGACATGTTTCAAAATAGGTATAATGACATATTCAAAATGTCCTATATAAAATTAATCTCAATTCTATTTTCATTTGCACTCAAAAAAGAGAAGACAATCTGCAAATGCCCTGTCCAAAAAGCAAAGCTAAAAAATTATATATATACTTACTGTAACACAACCTTTAGAAGTTCCTTTTACTTTACCAATATAAACAGAAGTAAATATAAAATCCAGTTGTAGATCCATCTCATTACTAGGTATAACACAGGAAATGTTTTCCATGACAGGATTATATGGACATAATTCAGATGAAGCCTAACAAGGAAAAAATTATAAAATGCATATAAACCTAAGTATTATATAAATGCTGACGATGATTTTCAAAGTCAAATACTTCTTTAAATTACTATTAATGAATCTGTGAAGGATTTTACACTGTTCTTACTGTGAAGAAATAGTTATCTAGATTTTTTTCCTTAAAAAGTATATGGTTGGACTTCCCTGGTGGTGCAGTGGTTAAGAATCTGCCTGCCAATGCAGGGGACACGGGTTCAAGCCCTAGTCCAGGAAGATCCCACATGCCGCAGAGCAACTAAGCCCATGTGCCACAACTACTGAGCCCGCGTGCCACAACTACTGAAGCCTACTCGCCTAGAGCCAGTAGTCCGCAACAAGAGAAGCCACCGCAATGAGAAGCCTGCGCACAGCAACGAAGAGTAGCCCCCGCTCGCCGCAACAAGAGAAAGCCGGCGCGCAGCAAGGAAGACCCAAAGCAGCCAAAATTAAATAAATTTTTTAAAGTATATGTTTACTTTGAGAAAATTACTCTAAAAAGCTGAATCCTAAATTAATTCCATAGGTCTAAGTTCCAGAAATACATCCTCCTCTGTATCAAAGCCATTTCAAAGTCAGTATTCTCTAATAGGCTTTATTCATTTTTAACTCCACAGAAATAAATTAAAATTTATATAATGTTTAGTTTAAAATGAGTTTTTAAATACATTATCTCTCTTAATCACCACAACCACCCCATGGGGCAAGTTTTTGTGTGTTTTTTTGTATTTTATAAGTAGAGTTAATATATGTTTGGATTGGTTAAGTGACCTGCCCATGGTAATGCAGTTAGTAAGAAGCAAAACTAAGACAAATGCAGGTTTCTAACTCCAGGTCAAGGGTTATTTCAAGCACAGAAAATTGCTTCCATAAACCGAGACAATGCTCTCAGCTATAGCACTTTTAGTGAGCAATGAAGGAATATAAGTGCCTAAGAACCGCCTGTTACATCAAATCTATATACTTTACTATATGCACTATGGCGGAGGATAGCCAACCAGCTGCCTAAAACCTCAAAAATCATACCACTTCTGCTCAAAAACTTCACAACTCTGCTTTTAAATTACAACAGACTACCAGGCAGTATCAGCAGCAGCAATTTCTCACCATCTCTTTGGAGTTTTAAGCTGCTTTCAGATGACTTTTTCCACTCCACATTTGCCTAGCTGTTACACATTATCCCTCTTTAACCTTAACATCACTAATAACCAAATAAATTACTACTAGAGCAATTATGCATGTGTACTCACTCTCCTCCTACCTCTAGAAAATTTGACTAATCCTCACCTGAAACATGCACATTACTCATTATTTTTAACCCAGCTCACAATGCCATTTACCTGCCTAAAAGAATTGCTTTTTCATTCTCAGCTTTTATTGCTTACTGCTTACTTATTGCTTCTTATCCCCTAAGTAAAAAAGGGGGAATCTAATCAACTACAGATGGTTCTAATCAGTCAAATAACTGCCTGTGTGTTTTAAGTTTTAAAATGAGAAGATGGATTAGAAAGAATTCCTTATTGGGCCTCACATTTGGTAAAGACTAACTGCCTCTTAAAAATGGTCAATCTATGTTTCTCATAACTTCATTTAAAATTGGAAACAAGGGAGGGTGTGGAGGTTTATTCTGCCTTATAGATTTTGGTAGATCTCTACATTATTTGCTGCTTGGCTGTGATCATATGCTGTCAGTTCTACAAGAGATGTCATTTTCCTTTAACATAGTCATTTCATACTGTATTGTCAATTTATATACTGCCAAGGGAACTGTAATTCATTTAGAATTTTGAACTCATTATCAACACTGTTTTAATTACAAATACAACTAAGCCATGAAGAAGGCTATTGGCCCAACTGGGCAACAACTGTTACATTTTAACAAAAATTCAGAACACAATTCCTGAGGTAATCTCTCTATGGAGTACCAAATGCAACAGAAACACCCGTGAGGTACTTCCCTGGTGGTCCAGTGGTAAAGAATCCACCTTACAATGCAGGGGACTCAGGTTCGACCCCTGGTCAGGGAACTGAGATCCCACATGCCACAGGGCAACTAAGCCCACACACCACAACTACTGAGCTCGCGAGCCTCAACTACAGAGCCCACGTGCCGCAAACTACAGAACCCACACGCCCTGTACCCTACGCACCACAATTTGAGAAGAGAAAAACCGCACACCACCACTAGAGAAGCCCACGCGCCGCAATGAAAGATCACGCATGCCTTAATGAAGATGACACAAATAAAACCCGACGCAGCCAAAAATTAAATAAATAAATAATAAATTTTTTAAAAAAAAGAAAGAAACACCCGTGAAACACTAATCAGCCCATCAGACTGTTTTCATGGAACTGACCAAATTCTTCACCACACTATATAGAATAACAGCCTCTGACATTATTCAAAAACAACCAACAGGGGCTTCCCTGGTGGCACAGTGGTTGAGAGTCCGCCTGCCGATGCAGGAGACACGGGTTCGTGCCCCGGTCCGGGAGGATCCCACATGCCGCGGAGCAGCTAGGCCCATGAGCCATGGCTGCTGAGCCTGTGCGTCCAGAGCCTGTGCTCCGCAGCGGGAGGGGCCACAGCACTGAGAGGCCCTCATAACACACACAAAAAGAACCACCAACAGAAGTTAACCATAATTCTGCACTGGTGGTCTACCAATAATCATTTCTTTAAAATAGGATAATCAGAGCTGATAATATGAATGAATACTGACAATAAATAACTTGAACCTTACTTTAGAGCTGTATATATGTCAAAAACACCACTGGCTGACATTAAACCAACAGACACTTCCACTTATTATTTTCTGTAAGAGGAAGAGACACAGTACTTACCAAACTGATAGGTTTGTGACACTGTTCTAAATGCTTTCATATGTTGTTTCACTTAATACTCAAAAAATAATCTTGTGAATTAGGTGTTATTATCATCATTTAGTATATAAGGAAACTCAGGCTTAAGGAAGTTAAGGGACTTGCCCAAATGACAGAGCCAGGATTTGAACACAGATCTGTATATCTCCAGAAGTCAGGTTCTTTCCTCTATCATGCTGCCTTAATAGCATGTGAGGGAAAGGAATAATTCCAAGTCACCATTGTACTGTAAGACCAGACAAATACTGGAAACTGTTTAATTCTAGAAAATGTTTTGATAAAGTACTTAGATGTCCAATGAGAGCCATGAGAATAAATATTCAAGTCAGAATATTTAGACTGAAAAAATAAAAATGGCCAGAAGAGGGCTTCCCTAGTGGCACAGTGGTTGAGAATCCGCCTGCCGACGCAGGGGACACGGGTTCGTGCCCCAGTTCGGGAGGATCCCGCATGCCGCGGAGTGGCTGGGCCTGTGAGCCATGGCCGCTGAGCCTGTGCGTCCGGAGCCTGTGCTCTGCAATGGGAGAGGCCACAGCAGTGAGAGGCCTGCGTACCACAAAAAAAAAAAAAAAAAAAAAAAAAAATGGCCAGAAGAAAAATGGTATTAAGCCTTTCACTTCAAATAAAGACAATTACATACTTCCCTCAAACTAATATGAAAGTTGTCTCAAAATTCAAACTAAGAAAATTCATAATTTTTATATAATATTCTGCTTGATGGAAACAAAAAATAATCATTAGTCAATGGTGTATATTTCACTGTTAATCTGTGAGAAGACAGAAATAAATTACCCGTACAGATTCACATGTAATCAGTGGTAGTTCTGACACTGCTTGCTCAGAAGTACTCTCACTTTCATTAGAGATGGCATGATCTTGCTTAGGTTGTAATTTAAGAATTTCTGAACTTTTATGTTCAACGGGTCCTTCTTCATCACTGGAAACAACAACTAAAAAGGTAAAATGTACTTTTTAAATGTGTCACAATAATCATATATAAAATGAGAACTTTGTAGTTTGTGCAATATATCGTTCATAATCTCACTGAACTGAATCATCTAACTTTATTCAATTTAGAAACTGGCCTATCATTCATTATCTAATTTATACTAGTCACATACAATGTTTCCACATCAGCGCTATTATTTGGCAGTTACCTGCAACCTTACCTTCTGGAGAACGAAGATATTTAAAAATGGATACAGCCATGAGGAGAACTTAGGACCAAATTCTAGTTCTAATAATGTTATTATGCCATCATTCTAAATTGTACTTTAAATCCTGTAACGTTAGTTGCTTTTAGGAGGGGGAAATGGATGGCTAGGGAAAGATGTGGGAGACCAGTCACTGGATATCCTTTAGAACCTTTTTTGTACCATGTGACTGCATCAAATACTGGAAAATTAAAAAATCAAAATTAATTAATTAAATCGAAATTAATGACAATAATTAAACAGCACTTAAACGCTCTGTACTTCAGCTTAATCAACCAAAATGACAATAATAATGGTCCTTACAGAAACTTATAAAAAACTACTGATGAGATTACAGTACACTATTCTAAAAAAAAAATTACTTCTGCTTCCAAGTACTCCATTCCTTACCTAAATCAATATTACAAAATAAATGAAGAAAGTCCCAAAACCCCAAGCCTTTTTTTCTGAAGTTAATATATTCCACAATGATGTAATAAATAACTTATTGCCTAGCAAAATTTGTTTGAGAGGAGAAAGAAAACAAATAAGTAGAGGAGAGAAAATTATTATCCTCATGTTACTTACTTGGTTCAGCAGAGATAAATGATTGGTTCCCTTCACTATGTTCACTTAAAACAGGTTTTTCTATTGTGTTCAATTCATTCTCATCCTTCTCGACCACAGGACAATTCCCCACAGTATCAGTAGAAATAGAGCTCTCAAAAGTTTTAGTGGTTGAACATTCAGAGGTGATTTGGGGAGCAGCACTCAAAGCCAACTCCTGACTACAAAGTGAGGATAGTTTAGTAAAATCACTTTCTATGGGTTCAAGCATAATTTCTTCAAGCAGTTTTGGATCCTCCTGATAGTTTTCACTTGACTTTTCCAACTCAGTGGATACTGTTGGGTCATTTTCTTGTTCTTTCTGAACATAAATAAATGCATACAAAAATTAGCATTTTTCAAATTTGGCTAACATAAAGAGGTTTTTTAAGTTTAAATTCCTAAAGGAGAATATAAAAGTAAAAATTTTGTATCATTTCTATTACTATAGGGGTAGAAAACTACTCAATTATACTACATTACTCTTGCCAGTGTCTCTCAAATATATAGAGTTTGGTCTGTCCAATCAGATGCCTAAACATTTTTCAAAAGGATGGGAAGGAGAAACTCCCATATTTACAAGTGGTTCAGAGGTCTTCCACAGTCTTGTCAACTTTAAATGAGAGGCATTTTTTTTACAGTTTTATTTTGCAAAAGAGGACATTTGACATCATATGACTTTAGTAACAAAAAAATTTAAAACTTAAGAGGATAACAATATGAAAAATTATGAAAATCAATCACTGCCTTCACATCTCTATTACTGCATAAATCTAAATCATGTTCATAATTTTAACTCAAAGGCACAGCGAAGTCCTGAAATGCCTTGTGAATCAAAGGACTCAAAAAACTGTCTCCTCATACTTTTATTGTTAACTGCATACTAAGTCTTTGAAAAAAGTAATGTATACATTAATGTATGTATGGTAATTCTCTAAAACAAACTCCCTAAACTCTGGAAAAAGAGATGTCTATAGAAATCGGAAGTAAATTACTACTGATAAAATAAGTCAGGTAATAATTTCACAGAGCAAGTAAAAAAGCAATTGACTAGACAATATGAATAGTATTTGGTTATAATAAAGGGGGGAAAAAAGGAAACAGGTCTGAAAGATACACACCAAACTACTAACTAAGGGCTGGTTATCGGAGGAGAAATACTTTTAACATTTTTACTTGTTCATAATACAGTCAGCCCTCTGTACGCGCAGGTTCCACCAACCGCAGGTTCCACCAACTGCAAATAGTAAATATTTCCAGAAAAATAATTCCAGAAATTTACAAAAGGCAAAACTTGAATTTGCCATGCAGAGACAACTATTTACATAGCATTTACATTGTATTTATAGCCATTTACATATCATTTACATTGTATTAATTATTATAAGTAATCTAGAGATGATTTAAAATATACAGGAAGATGTAGATTATATGCAAATATTACACCATTTTATATAAGGGATTTAAGCATCTATGGATTTTGGTATGTACAGGGTCCTGGAACCAATACTATGTAGATACTGAGTGATGACTGTATTTGAAATTTGTTCCCATAACTGTATTACTGCAAAAAAGTTGTATTTAAAGTATTTTTTAAAAAATAAACAGAATCAAAAAAATAGGCAAAGAAAAGAAAGAAATATGATGATAAAAGCAGAAAGCCAGGAGAACATTATTTGGCCACAGTCAATTCATTTTTATCATAGCACAAATTATTTCATATGACATCTAAATACCTCTACTTACTGTCTGTTCTGCTGACTTATACAAAGAAGTGGGATTAAGAGAACCAGGTAAATTACTTCTAAGCCTTTGTTTTCTCTTCCTAGAAATCAGAGTGGGTTCCATTTTTGAATCAGAATATGTATTATCCTTGTTTCTGCTCCCCTCTTCAAGATGATCACAACCTCTACTTCCCCTATTGAGGTCTTAAAAAAACAGAAGAGACATAAATATGGCCAAAAAGTAAAGAAAGGATCCCATTTAGAAGAGCTCAAATAAAATCATCAAAATTACTATACTACTTTCAAAGCTAGTTTTTTCATAGTCCACTGCTAAATTCTCATACTGACATGGATGAATATAAGACATATTCCATTTTAAACTGCATACACAAAGCAAATGTTCATTGTACAAAAAATATAAGATATGGGAACTATATTAAAAGGTAGTATTCTTTAGTAACCAAAGCAAAGCAACCAAACCATGTTTTTCCTTTTCCCATAACTGCATTTTACTATGATACAAAAATAAAGGCTTAATAAAATTCTGAAAGTTAGTCTCTTAAAATGTTTTTTAAATTCACTGTGATTTTAGAAATTACAACTAATTTAGAAATTACAATTAATTTAGCAATTAGTTGTCTTTTTTAAATGTAAGTTTTATATATACTTTTTTTTAATGAAAAGGGACAATAATTTGAAAGAGTATTGATCACTGCTCTTTTAAAAGGAGCAAAAATACCTTTCCTCAGCAGGTGACTGTGATAAATAATTATTCATAAGGCTAACAATTTCCTTTATTTCTTTTTCTAAAAAAAAATCAAGACCCTATAATTTTAAACCTCCAATAAATTTATTACCCTACAGAAAAGGAAGTACTCCCTTTTTTAAGTCAAGAAAGCATTATTTTGAAACCCATATCAAGTATTAAGAAACCTGCTTAGTATTTCAGTTATCAAATATATGTGCTGTACAAAAATACCTTCCAAAAGGTTCTACCTAACTAACTGAGGGTTATCCTAACTAACTGAAGGTTATCCTGAATTATTTTGCTCTCTGAATCTATACCATACAAGTACCAACTCAGAGTTCACACAAAGCAAGTCCCAAAGCAGCTTGCTTTAATTCGTAACTTAAAATCTATGTAACACTAAATGGCCTGACCCCTCCATTCACTCAAAGTTCTTCAACACTATACACCTTCTCCTCAAACTATTCTTGCTCTTACTCTAGCTTTATAAACATCTAATAACTAACATTCATAATTTCTCTTTGTCTTTGTTTAAAAGGCAGGCATGGGGACGGGACTGAGGGCAAAAACTCCAAGACTGTCAACAGTCTTCCAATTTCCAAAGACAACACCCTTAACTCCCTCCCCCCAGGAAAATAAACTATCCCCAAATTATCAACACAGTATTTTGAAAAGCACAATAAATTTTATTTGTAATTCTGTAAACTGTAAAGGTAGTCAAAGATAATTTCTACTTATAAATACCATATCAAGTTAGCATTTCTAAACATAAATGCTACAGCAAAAACTGAAGAGGGATTAGCTCAAGATGGTGAAGTAGAAGGACGCGAGTGCATCCCCTTTTTATGAAAACACCAAAATCACAACTAACTGCTGAACAACCAGGGACAAAAAAACGCTGGAACCTACTAAAAAAAGAATACCCTACATCCAAAGACAAAGAGGAGGCCACAGCAAGATGGTAGGAGGGGCGCAACAGCAATAAACTCAAATCCTATACCCGCCAAGTGGGCGAACCAAAAGTGGAAAACAATTATACCACAGAAGTTATCCCACAGGAGTGAAAGTTCCGAGCCCCACATCAGGCTTCCCAGCCTGGGGGTCCAACAACAGAAGAAGTCCCCAGAGAATCTAGCTTTGAAGGCTAGTGGGGTTTGATCAAAGGACGTCCACAGGACTGGGAGAAACAGAAACTCCACTCTTGGAGAGCACACGCAAAGTCTTGTGCACACCAGGACCCAGGGAAAAAAGGAGTGATGCCGTAAGAGACTGGGCCAGACCTCCCTGCTATAACTGAAGGGTCTCCTGTGGAGGTGGATGGTGGCTGGGGCTCACTGTGGAGGAAAGGACACTGGAACCAGCAGTTCTGGGAAGTACCCACTGGTGGGAGCCCATCCAGAGGCCGCCATTAGCCCCACCAAACAGCTTGCAGGCTCCAGTACTGGTTCACCTCAGGCCAAACAACCAATAGGGTGAGAACCCAGCCCCACCCATCATCAGACAAGCAGATTAAAGTTTTACTGAGCACAACCCTGCCGGCCAGAAGGAAGAGACCCACCTCCACCCACCACCAGTCCCTCCCATCAGGAAGCTTGTAGAAGCCTCTTAAATAGCCTCACCCACCAGAGGGCAGACAGCAGAAGCAAGAACTACAATCCTGCAGCCTGTGGAACGAAATCTACAATCACAGAAAATTAGACAAAATAAGGACTTCCCTGGTGGCGCAGTGGTTAAGAATACGCCTGCCAATGCAGGGGAACGGGTTCGAGCCCTGGTCCGGGAACACCTCACATGCCACGAAGCAACTAAACCCATGTGCCACAACTACTGAGCCTACACTCTAGAGCCCGTGAGCCACAGCTGAGCCCGCATGCCAAAACTACTGAAGCCCATACAGCTAGAGGCCGTGCTCCACAACAAGAGAAGCCACCGCAATGGGAAGCCCATGCGCCACAACAAAGAGTAGCCCCCCATCGCCCCAACTAGAAAAAGCCTGTGCACAGCAACAAAGACCGAATGCAGCCATAAATAAATAAATAAATACACACATACATATATAAATTTATTTTTAAGAAAAAAATTAGACAAAATGAAATGGCAAAAGTATATTTCCCAGATGAAGGAACAAGATAAAACCCCAGAAAAACAACTGAAATGGAGATAAAAAACCTTCCAGAAAAAGAATTCAGAATAATGATGCTGAAGAAGATGCAGGATCAAGGAAAAAGAATGGAGGGAAGGATGGAGAAGATGCAAGAAATGTTTAACAAAGACTTAGAAGAACTAAAGAACAAACAGAGATGAACAATACAATAACTGAAATGAAAAATACACCAGAAGGATCAATAGCAGAATAACCGAGGAGATAACAGAACAGATAAGTGACCTGGAAGACAGAATGGTGGAAATCACTGCCGCGGAACAGAATAAAGAAAAAAGAATGAAAAGAAATGACAGTCTAAGAGACCTCTGGGACAACATTAAACATACCAACATTCACATTATAGAGGTCCCAGAAGGAGAAGAGAGAGAGAAAGGACCTGAGAAATAATTTGAAGAGATAATTGCTGAAAACTTCCCTAACATGGGAAAGGAAACATTCACCCAAGTCCAGGAAGAGCAGAGAGTCCCAGGCAGGATAAACCAAGAAGAAACACACTGAGACACATAGTAATCAAACTGAAAAGAATTAAAGATAAAGAAAAAAATATTTAAAGTAACCAGGGAAAAACGACAAGTAACATACAAGGGAACTCCCATAAGGTTATCAGCTGACTTTTCAGCTGAAACTCTACAGGCCAGAAGCGAGTGGCACGATATATTAAAAGTGATGAAAGGGAAGAACCTACAACTAAGAATATTCTACCCAGCAAGACTCTCATTCAAAAGCTTCACAAACAAGCAAAAGCTAAGACAGTTCAGCACCACCAGACCAGCTTTGCAACAAATGCTAAAGAAACTTCTCTAGGCAGGAAAGCAATTTAAGACAACCTATACATGTATAGACTACTATATCTAAACCTCATGGGAATAGCAAACCCAAAAACTACAATAGATACACACACACACACACAAAGAAAATGAAAAAGCAACCCAAACACAACACTAAAGATGGTCATCCAACCAGAGGAAAAGAGAACAAGAGAGGAAGGGAAGAAAAAAGACCTACAAAAACAAACCCAAAACAATTAAGAAAATGGCAATAGGAATTTACATATCAATAATTACCTTAAATGTAAATGGATTAAATGCTCCAATCAAAAGACATAAAGACTAGCTGAATGGATACAAAAGCAAGACCCATACATATGCTGTCTGCAAGAGACCCACTTCAGACCTAGGGACACATACAGACTGAAGGTGAGAGGATGGAAAAAGGTATTTGATGCAAATGAAGATCAAAAGAAAGCTGCAGTAGCAATACTCATATCAGACAAAGTAGACTTTAAAGTAAACACTGTTATAAGAGACAAAGAAGGACACTACATATTGATCAAGGGATCAATCCAAAAAAAAGATATAACAATTGTAAATATATATGCACCAACAAAGGAGCACCTCAATATATAAGGCAAATGCTAACAGCCATGAAAGGGAAAATGACAGTAACACAATAATACTGAGGACTTTTAACACTCCACTTTCATCAATGGACACATTATCCAGACAGAAAATCAATAAGGAAACACAGGCCTTAAATGACACATTAGACCAGATGGACTTAACTGATATTTATAAAGCATTCCATCCAAAAGCAGCAGAATACACATTTTTCTCATGTGCACATGGAATATTCTCCAGGACTGACCACATGCTGGGCCACAGAGAGCCTTGGTAAATTTAAGAAAATTGAAATCATATCAAGCATCTTTTCCGACCACAACACTATGAGATCAGAAGTAAATTACAAGACAAAAACCGTAAGGAATTCCCTGGTGGCGCAGTGGATAAGAACCGCATGCCAATGCAAGGGACATGGGTTCAAGCCCTGGTCCAGGAAGATCCCACATGCCGCGGAGCAACTAAGCCCACATGCCACAACTACTGAGCCTGCGCTCTAGAGCCCACGAGCCACAACTACTGAGCCTGTGTGCAACAACTACTAAAGCCTATGCACATAGAGCCCGTGCTCCACAACAAGAGAAGCCACCACAATGAGAAGACCACGCGCCACAATGAAGAGTAGCCCCCGCTTTCCGCAACTAGAGAAAGCCCGTGTGCAGCAACGAAAACCCAACACAGCCAAAAATAAATAAATAAATTTTAAAAGAAGAAAAAAGAAAAAGAAAAAAACTGTCAAAAACACAAACACAGGGCTTCCCTGGTTGCGCAGTGGTTGAGAGTCCGCCTGCCGATGCAGGGGACACGGGTTCGTGCCCCGGTCTGGGAAGATCCCACATGCCGCAGAGCGGCTGGGCCCATGAGCCATGGCCGCTGAGCCTGAGCATCTGGAGCCTGTGCTCCACAACGGGAGAGGCCACAACAGCGAGAGGCCCACGTACCACAGAAAAAAAAAAAAAAAACCCACACAAACACATAGAGGCTAAACAATATGCTACTAAACAACCAATGGATCACTGAGGAAATCAAAAAATACCTAGAGACAAATGAAAACAAAGCACAATGATCCAAAACCTATGGGATGCAGCAACAGCAATTCTAAGACGGAAGTTTATAGCAATACAAGTTTACCTCAGGAAACAAGAAAAATCTCAAATGAACAACCTAACCTTACACCTAAAGTGACTGGAGAAAGAAGAACAAGCAAAACCTAAAGCTAGTAGAAGGAAAGAAATCATAAAGACCAGAGCAGAAATAAATGAAACAGAGACAAAGAAAACAATAGCAAAGATCAATGAAACTAAAAGCTGGTTCTTTGAGAAGATAAACAATATTAATAAACCTTTAGCCAGACTCATCAAGAAAAAAAGGGAAGATTCAAACCAATAAAATTAGAAATGAAAAAGAAGTTACAACTGACACTACAGAAATACAAAGGATCATAAGAGAGCATCTATAGGGCAATAAAATGGACAACCTGGAAAAAATGGACAAATTCTTAGAAAGGTACACTCTCCCAAGACAGAACCAGGAAGAAACAGAAATTATGAACAGACCAATCACAAGTAATGAAATTCAAACTGTGATTTAAAAACTCCCAACAAACAAAAGTTCAGGACCAGATGGCTTCACAGGCAAACTCTATTCAACATTTAGAGAAGAGCTAACAGCTATCCTTCTGAAATTGTTCCAAAAAATTGCAGAGGAAGGAAAACTCCCAAATTCATTCTGTTACCAAAACCAGACAAAGATACTACAAAAATAAAAGAAAATTACAGGCCAATATCACTGATGAATATAGATGCAAAAATCCTCAACAGAATACTAGCAATCCGAATCCAACAACACATTAAAAGGATCATACACGACGATCAAGCGGGATTTACCCCAGGGATGGAAGGATTTTTCAATACCTGCAAATCAGTCAATATGATACACCACATCAACAAATTGAAGAATAAAAACCATATAATCATCTCAATAGATGCAGAAAAAGCGTTTGACCAAATTCAGCACCCATTTATGATAAAAACTCTCCAGAAAGTGGGCATAGAGGGAACATACCTCAACATAATAAAGGCCATATATGACAAACCTACAGCTAACAGCATACTCAACAGTGAAAAGATAAAAGCATTTCTTCAAAGATCAGGAACAAGACAAGGATGTCCACTCTTGCCACTTTCAACACAGTTTTCAAAGTCCTAGCTACAGCAATCAGAGAAGAAAAAGAAATAAAAGGAATCCAAATTGGAAAAGAAGAAGTTAAATTTTCACTGTTTGCAGATGACATGATACTATACATAGAAAATCCTAAAGATGCTACCAGAAAACTACTAGAGCTCATCAATGAATCTGATAAAGTTGCAAGTTACAAAATTAATACACAGAAATCTGTTGCATTTCTATACGCTAACAACGAAAGATCAGAAAGAGAAATTCAAGAAACAATCCCATTTACCATCACATCAAAAAGAATAAAACACCTAGGAACAAACCTACCTAAGGAGACAAAAGACCTGTACTCTAAAAACTATAAGACACTGATGAAAGAAATCAAAGACGACATGAACAGATGGAAAGATATACCATGTTCTTGGATTGGAAGAATCAATATTGTCAAAATGATTATACTAACCAAGGCAATCTACAGATTCAGTGCAATCCCTATCAAATTACCAATGGCATTTTTCACATAACTAGAACAAAAAAATCTTAAAATTTGTATGGAGACACAAAAGACCCAGAACAGCCAAAGCAATCTTGAGAAAGAAAAATGGAGCTGGAGGAATCAGGCTCCCTGACTTCAGACTATACTACAAAGCTATAGTCATCAAAATAGTATGGTACTAGCACAAAAATAGAAATACGGATCAATGGAATAAGATAGAAAGCCCAGAAATAAACCCATGCACCTATGGTCAATTAATCCATGACAAAGGAGGCAAGACTATATAATGGAGGAAACACAGTCTCTTCAATAAATGGTGTTGGGAAAACTGGACAGCTACATGTTAAAAAAATTAAATTAGAACATTCTTTAACACCATACACAAAAAACTCAAAATGGATTAAAGACCTAAATGTGAGACTGGACACTATAAAAACTCTTAGAGGAAAACATAGGATGAACACTCTCAGACATAAATCACAGCAGTATCTTTTTCGATCTGTCTCCCAGAGTAATGGAAATAAAAACAAAAATAAACAAATGAGACCTAATTAAACTCAAAAGTTTTTGCACAGCAAAGGAAACTATAAACAAGACGAAAAGACAAC
The DNA here is from genome assembly GCF_002837175.3 of Physeter macrocephalus. Classification (NCBI taxonomy): domain Eukaryota; kingdom Metazoa; phylum Chordata; class Mammalia; order Artiodactyla; family Physeteridae; genus Physeter; species Physeter macrocephalus. Next base: position 111,786,594 of record NC_041214.2, on the reverse strand, counting down.
CCTCAGAATGGGAGAAAATACTTGCAAATGATGTGACCGACAAGGGATTAGTCTCCAAAATTTAAAAACAGCTCATGTGGCTTAATATCATCAAAACAAACAACCCAATCAAAAATGGGCAGAAGACCTAAATAGACATTTCTCCAAAGAAGACATGGAGATGGGCAAGAGGCACATGAAAAGATGTTCAACATTGATAATTATTAGAGAAATGCAAATTAAAAGTACAATGAGATGTCACCTCACACCAGTCAGAATGGTGATCATGAAAAAATCCACGAACAATAAATGCTGGAGAGGGTGTGGAGAGAAGGGAACCCTCCTACACTATTGGTGAGAATGTAAATTGGTGCAGCCACTATGGCGAACAGTATGGAAATTCCCTAAGAAGCCAAAAACAGAGCTACCATATAGTCCTGCAATCCCACTCCTGGGCATATACCCAGAGTAAAACATGGTCCAAAAGTATGTATGCACCCCAATATTCATTACAGAGCTATTTACAATAGCCAAGATTCGGAAACAACCTAAATGTCCATCGACAGAAGAATGGATAAAGAAGATGTGGTACATATATGCAATGGAATACTACTTAGCCATTAAAAAGAATGAAGTAATTGCCATTCACAGCAACATGATGGACCTAGAGACTGTCATACTGAGTGAAGTAGGTCAGACAGAGAAAGAGAAATATGGTATGATATCGCTTATATGCAGAATCTGAAAAAAAAAAGTTACAAATGAACTTATTTACAGAACAGAAACAGACTCACAGACTTAGAGAACAAACTTATGGTTACCGGGGGGAAGGGTGTGGGTCGGGGGACAGTTAGGGAGTGTGGGACTGACATGTACACACTGCTATATTTAAAATGGATAACCAACAAGGACCTACTGTACAGCACAGGGAACTCTCCTCAATATTCTGTAACAACCTAACTGGGAAAAGAATTTGAAAAATAATAGATACATATATACATATAACTGAATCACTTTGTTGCATACCTGAAACTAACACAACATTGTTAATCAACTATAATAAATATAAAACTGAAAGTTAAAAAAAAACTGATGAAAGAAATAGGGCTTGAAAAAAACTCTATTATACAGGAGTTTTCCTTCTAACAGTTTACTAATTGCACATCAGCCAAGACTATTGCATGGGAAACAGGAAAAAATTTATTAGGTAGAGCTAGACATTGTAAAAACAAGACTCTACCTGATAACAAATACAGTTTAACTTGCAAATATTACTAGCATATAAAATTAAAGAGGTAACAAATTCCTACAAATAAAAGATGTTAAATATTTCCAATGTGTTATATTCAAAAAAGCAAATTCTACAAGGCAAACTTAATGTACTACAAAAGAAAAGTACATCTAGTGTGGGGAATATAGTCAATAACTACGTAATATCTTTGTATGGTGACAGATCATAACTAGATTTATCGTGGTGATCATTTTGAAATGTATAGAAATATTGAATTACTATGTCATGTAACAGGAACTAACATAATGCTGTAGGTCAATTATAATTCAAAAACAAAGAAACTCAGAAAAAGAGATAAGATTTGTGGTTATCAGAAGCAGGGGGAGGCAGAATTGCAAGACGGCAGTCAACATGTACAAACTTCTTGTTATAAGATAAATAAGTTCTAGGGATGTAATGTATAACATGATAAATATAATTAACACTGCTGTGTGTTATATAGGAAAGTTGTTAGGAGAGTAGATCCTAAGAGTTCTCATCACAAGGAAAATTTATTTTCTATTTCTTTAATTCTGTATCTACATGAGAAGATGGATGTTCACTAAATTCATTGTGATAATCATTTCATGATGTATGTAAGTCAAATCATTACGCTGTACACCTTAAACTTATACAGTGCTGTCTGTCAATTATATCTCAAAAAAACTGGAAGAAAAAACTGTTTACAATGGTATACCTGGGATTTAATTCAGAACTCTCATTAATTTATGGGCTCATGTTAAACAATTGGTATTAGACACAATTATCTATAGAATGAAAATACGGTGAGTTTCAATAAAGTTTCAATAGCTAATTTTCTTAAAAACACTTTACTTAAGAGGAGAACCTTCAAGGATACTAAAAAACTATAAAGTGTTTCTTTTATCGTGCCTTTTTTTCCCTGCTGTAAGTCTAAAATTCCACTGTGACTTTGAAGGAATACTGAAGGGCACAAATTAGAAAGCTTTTTATTTAACTATTCCTACTCTACCCAGGAAAGCAATGAAGGTTTAACAGTGTCTCGAAAGTATCTGAATTGAGCCCACTTGTACAAATATAAGCCCACTTATATTTTTATATTGTGATTAAAGATAATTATTTCTGGGAAAAGGACAATTTATAAAAAAATAATAATAATAAGTGTCCTTCATTATATGCAGATAGTACTTAGTGACCAATTGAAAGATTATGTCTACACAGTCACAATACTTTAGAGATTGCTCTCATAAGAGCTGCAGCTGGTTTCTTATATACATCAAAGATATTAGTCTAGTTTCCTTTTAGGTTTTCCTCCTCTATGAAAAAGACTATTTAAAATGTGAAAACAGCTGTGTTCCAAATGAAGTACAAAGAATTTTTACATAGTGTCACTGAAGGACCCCGTTTCTTGTGAATAATTTATAAAATCATTCAGAAAACAAAATATCTCAACTAGTTTGAAGCTATCAATAATCCAAGAGACCCTTGAAGATGTTAGTTTCACATTTGACTAATGTATAAATTTGTTTTGGTGAAAACTTTTTAAAATTATTTTACGATCTTTATAAAAAGAAACAAAAAGGAAAAAAGAAGTCAATTAATTAACCCGACAGGCAAGGAGGCCTACAGTGAATTTTCAGAAGTCTGGGATGTATTTACCTTTAAATTTGGGCTAATAGTGGCTTGTATTGGCATCCTCCTAGAGTCGAGAGAAATTCTAATGAATAAAGAATGTATTTCATTGTAGGAGGATAGACAGTGGGAAGCTAATAATAATAATCAAGTTAGCAGTAATATCATTTACTAGACATATCCATGGGAGTGACATTTAGAAAGAGTCAAACTAACATTATAACTTTATAGCTATATGCCCTGCCCCAACAACAAAAAAAAGAAAGAAAATAATAATATTCAAATTTAACTTCTGGATTTTTGTAAATAAATCGAGATGTATACTACAGATACAAATGGTAAATTTAGCAATTTTCTTTGTGTCACTAAAAAATCTCTTTACTTTCATGTACAAATAAAGTTAGTTAAAAAAATATTATTAAAAATGTAACAGACAAAAATTCAATTGGCAACAGTTTTCTGAGGTTCACAAACCTTTAGGTTGAGTATCAGACATTACAAGAGAAATGCTATCATCATCTCTTCGCTTTTCTTTAGTGTGTGCAGCCTGCTTTGCATAATTATTGTCTGTCTGACTTGGTTGTGAACTCCTGCAAAACAAAATAATATTATACTCAATTCTTCTAAACACAAATGAATTTAGAAGCCAGCTGACATATATTCAAGATAAAAATAACAGGTTACAAATGGCATACTATATAGCAGAGGATGTGATCTGAACAGTAAAAAGAATATTAAAATATGACTTGAGAACTAAGTTCTCCTTCCTGTTCTACCTTTAAATTCTCCATGTTTCTTTGGAAGGAAAAAACAAGATAAGCACGACACAGAATTGTGCACATGCAAAATGAACAAAGAATAATACAACTATTAAATACATAGAAGAGGTCTAAAAAGTAAAAATTCCACGAACACAAGTACACGATAATCACACTTATGTGTAATCAAAAAATAAGTCAAAGGTAATTGTTAATATGTTTCAAGCATGGTTCACATATCAAAAGTTATGTACAAAATAAAGTTTGGAGTGTAGTTACAAATTTTACCTACAGAGAAAATAATTTAAAATATAACCTACTGGTTAAATACATAAAATATAATACTGTATGAAAAACAAGTTTTGGATGATGAGCATAATATCACTATTAATGAAAATATAATACAATGGTAGTAGGGGATTTCAATACCTCACCCCACTTTCAGTAATCATTAGATCATCCAGACCAAAAAAAAAAAAAAAACATCAAAAAGGAAACATTGGATTGAACCATAAACTTGACCAAATAGACCTGACATGCATTTATAAAACATAAACACAGAACATTCTCCATGATAAGTCACATGATAGGCCACAATGCAAGTCTTAGCAAATTTAAGAAGACCAAAATCTACAAAACATCTTTCCCAACCAAAGAGTATAAAATGAGAAATCAATAACAGGAGGAAAGCTGAAAAATTCACAAGTATATGGAGGTTAAACAATATGCTACTGAAAACCAACTGGCCAAAGAAAAAATCAAAAGGAAGATCAAGAAATATCTTGAAACAAATAAAAATGTGAGCATAAAATGTCAAAATCTATGGAATGTTCTACGAGGGAAGTTAATAACAATAAACGCCTACATTAAAAAACAAGAAAGAGGGCTTCCCTGGTGGCGCAGTGGTTGAGAACCCGCCTGCCGATGCAGGGGACATGGGTTCGTGCCCCGGTCTGGGAAGATCCCACATGCCGCGGAGCGGCTGGGCCCGTGAGCCATGGCCACTGAGCCTGCGCTTCCGGAGCCTGTGCTCCGCAATGGGAGAGGCCACAACAGTGAGTGGCCCGCATACGGGGAAAAAAAAAAAAAAAAAAACAAGAAAAAACTCCAATAAACAGCCTCACTTTACACCTCTTGGAACTAGAAAAAGAACAAATGAAGCCCAAACTAAGCACAAGGAAAGAAACAACAAAGATCAGAGCAGAAGTAAATAAAATAGAAATAAGAAAAACAACAGAAAAGATAAACAAAACTAAGAGCTAGTTTTTTAAAAAAATAGAGTTGACAGGGCTTCCCTGGTGGCACAGTGGTTGAGAGTCCGCCTGCCGATGCAGGGGACACGGGTTCGTGCCCCGGTTTGGGAAGATCCCACATGCCGCAGAGCAGCTAGGCCCATGAGCCATGGCCGCTGAGCCTGCACGTCCGGAGCCTGTGCTCCGCAACGGGAGAGGCCACAACAGTGAGAGGCCTGCATACGGCAAAAAAATAAAAAATAAAATAAATAAAGTTGACAAACCTTTAGCTAGACGAACCAAGAAAAAAAAAGACTCAAATAAATCAAAACAGATCATCAAGAGACTACAATAAGTAATTATATGCCAACAATACGGATAACCTAAGAGCTGGTTTTCTGGGGGCAAAAAACCTTTTAGCTAGACTAAAGGAAAAAAGAGAAGAAAAAGAGAGAAGACTTGTAAATAAAATCATTACAACTGGTAGCACAGAAATATGAAGTGTCATAAGTGACTATTACAAACAATTGTACATCAAGTCATATAACCTAGAAGAAATGGACATATATCTAGAAACATACAACCTACCAAACTGAATCATGAAGAAAAAGAAAATCTGAACAGATCAATAACAAGGAGACTGAATTAGTAATCAAAAACCTCCCAACACAGAGAAGCCCAGGACCAAATGGTTTCACCGGTAATTCTACCAAACAATTAAAGAATTAATGACAATCCTTCTCAAACTCTTCCAAAAATTTTAAGAGGAGGGAACACTTCTATACTCATTTTACAAGGCCATCACTACACTAATACCAAAGCCAGTTAAGAACAGTACAGGAAAAGAAAACTATACACCAAATACCCTTAATGCATAGAGATGCAAAAATTCTCATCAAAGTATTAGGAAACCAAATTCAACAACACATGTTAAAAGGATCAAATACCATGAGCAAGTGCAACTTATTCCAGAGATGCAAGAATGGTACAACATCCAAAAATCAATCAATGTGATAAATCACATTAATAAAATGAAAGATAAAAATCATCTGATCCCTCAAAAGATACAGAAAAAGCATTTGACAAAATTCAACATCCTTTCATGATAAAACCCTCAAAAACCTGGGTATAAAAGGAACATACCACAACATAATAAAGGCCAATGTCACAAACCCACAGCTAACATCATACTAAACGGTGAAAAATTAAAAGCTTCACCTCTAAGGTGAAGAACAAGACAAGGGTGCCCACTCTCACCACTCTTATTCAACGCAGTACTGGAAATCCTGGCTAGACAAATTAGACAAGAAAAAATAAATCAATAAAAGGCATCCAAATCAGAAAGGAAAAAGTAAAACTGTCATTATTTGCAGATGATATGATCTTATAGAAAGAAAACCCTAGAAAATCCAGCAAAAAACTGTGAGAATAAATGAATTCACTAAAGTTGCAGGATACAAAATCAACATACTACATCAGTTGCATTTCTATACACTAACAGTGAACTATCTGAAAGAGAAATTAAGAAAAAAATCCCATCTACAACTATAGCAAAAAGAATAAAATTATACTTATGAATAAATATAACCTAGAAGGAGAAAAACCTGTACACTGAAATCTATAAGATACTGATGAAAGAAACTGAAGACACAAATAAATGGGAAGATATTCTGTACTCATGGATTGGAAAAATTAATTTTGTTAAAATGTTCATCCTACCCAAAGCAACCTACAGATTCAAAGCAATCCCTATCAACACTCTAATGGCCTTTTTCACAGAAACAGAACAGTCTTAAAATTTGTATGGAACTACTAAAGACCCCAAATAGCCAAAGCAATCTTGAGAAAGAAAAACAAAGCCAGAGGAATCACACTTCATGATTTCAAACTATATTACAAAACCATAGTAATCAAAACTATATAGTATTGGCATAAAAACAGACACATAAATGAATGAAACAGAATAGAGAGCCAGAAATTAATCCATGCATATATGGTCAACTCCTGTATAATAAAGGTACTAAGAATACACAATGGGAAAAGGAGAGTCTCTTCAATAACTGATGTTGGGAAAATTTGACAGCCACATGCAAAAGAATGAAACTGCATCAATATCTTATACCATATACAAAAATCAACACAAAATGGATTAAACACTTAAATGTATGGCCTGAAACCATAAAACTCCTAGAAGAAAACATGAGAGTACATTCCTTCACAATGATCTTGGCAATGATTTTTTGGATTAAACACCAACACAAAGGCAACAAAAGAAAATTTAAAAGTGGGACCAAAAAGCTGCACAGCAAAGGAAACCTTCAACAAAATTAAAAGGCAACCCACGGAAGAGGAGAAAATATTTGTAAATCATGTATCTGATAAGGGAGTTAATATCCAAAATATATAAAGAATTCATACAACTCAATCAAAAAAGTAGAACAATTTCATTAAAAAATAGGCAGAGAAACTGAACAGAGTTTTTCCAAAGAAGACTACAAATGACCAACAGATACATGAAAAGGAGCTCAAAATCCACTAATCATCAGGGAAATTGTATCAAAACCACAGTGAGGTATAATCTCACACATGTGAGAAAGACTATTATCAAAAAATAAGAAAGAAGTGTTGGCAAGGATGTGGAGTGCTGTGGGAATGTAAATTACTGCAGCCACTATGGAAAACAGTATGAAGGTTCCTCAAAAAATTAAAAATAGAACTAATATATGATCCAGCAATTCCACTTCTTAGTATATACCCTTAGGAAACAAAATCACTCTCTCAAAAAGATATACACACCCCCATGTTCACTGCAGCATTATTTGCAACAGCCAAGACATGGAAACAACATAAGTGTCCATCAATAGATGAATGGATAAAGAAAATGTCACACACACACACGATGGAATATTATTCAGTCATAAAAAAGAAAGAAATCCTGCCATTTGTGACAACATGAATGAACCTTGGACAAAGACAAATATTGTACAATCTCACTTATATGTGGAATCTAAATTTAAAAACAGACAAACACACACCTAGATACAGACAACAGATTGGTGGCTGCCAGAGCCAGGGGCATAAAATGACTGAAGGTGGTAAAAAGGTACAAGTTTCCAGTTGTAAGAGAAATAAGTCCTGGGGATGTAAGGTACAGCATGATGACTATAGATGACAATAGTGTACTATATATTTGAAAGTTGCTAAGATAGTAGATCGTAAAACTTCTCATCAAGAGAAAAAAAACTGGGACTTCCCTGTTGGTCCAGTGGTTAAGACTCTGCGCTCCCAACGCAGGGGGCCTGGGTTCGAGCCCTGGTCAGGGAACTCGATCCCGCATTCCGCAACTAAGAGCCAGCACAGCCAAATAAATAAATATTTTTTTAAAAAAAAGAGAGAGAAAAAACTGTAACTATGTGCGGTGATGGATGTTAACTAAACTTACTGTGTTACTCATTTTGCAATATATACATATATGAGATCGTTATGTTGTACACCTAAAACTAATACAACATTCTGTCAGTAACATATCAATAAACTAGTTTTTAAAAGCAAATTGATAAACAATTGGGAAAGCAATTTGGTACTAATTAGAATAGCCATAGAATGAATTCAATCTTTACCAACAATCTTCTCACCCATGATAACTATAATTAACAAAACAACTCATTACAGTATTACTTAAGTGGGTAAAAATTTTGAAATAAAAAACTATATAGGGGCTTCCCTGGTGGCGCAGTGGTTGAGAATCCGCCTGCCAATGCAGGGGACACGGTTTCGAGCCCTGGTCTGGGAGAATCCCACATGCCGTGGAGCAACTGGGCCCGTGAGCCACAATCACTGAGCCTGCGCGTCTGGAGCCTGTGCTCCGCAACAAGAGAGGCCGCGACAGTGAGAGGCCCGTGCACCACGATGAAGAATGGCCCCCGCTTGCCACAACTAGAGAAAGCCCTCGCACAGAAACGAAGACCCAACACAGCCATAAATAAATAAATAAAATTTTTTTTAAAAAACTATATAAAATTATTAACCTATAGCATTCCTTTATAGTAGAATATATTATACAGTAATTACTCCATTTTCAAAACTATTTAACAACATAGAAAATTTTTAAATTTTATTGAAGTACAGTTGATTTACAATGTTGTGTTAATTTCTGTTGTACACCAAAGTGATTCAGTTATATGTATATATATTCTTTTTCATGTTCTTTTCCATCATGGTTTTTTTTTTTTTTTTTTTTTTTGTGGTATGCGGGCCTTCCTCTGTTGTGGCCTCTCCCATTGCGGAGCACAGGCTCCGGGCGCGCAGGCTCAGCGGCCATGGCTCACGGGCCCAGCCGCTCCGCGGCATGTGGGATCCTCCCATACCGGGGCGCGAACCTGGTTCCCCTGCATCGGCAGGCGGACGCGCAACCACTGCGCCACCAGGGAAGCCCTCCATCATGGTTTATCACAGGATATTGAATATAGTTCCCTGTGCCATACAGTAGGATCTTGTTGTTTATCCATTCTATATACAATAATTTGCATCTGCTTATCCCAAACTCCCAATTCTTCCCTCCCCCACCTTCACTTAGAAATTTTTACATTTATAAAAGTACTAAAAAATCAGACACCAAGAATAAATCAAAGATCCCTGTACAATAAAATATGAAGTACATACCAAGTGACCTCAGGAAGATTGCAGAGTAGGAAACAGCTACCATGTTCTCACCTAGACAACAACTGCACTGGCAGAATCTGTATGATGTAACTCCTTTGGAATTCTGCAGTCTACGGAAGGCTTGCAACTTCCAGTCAAAAGGTTCAACAGTAAATTGCAGTTAATTTTGGTCAATTTAGGCAATTTGGATGGTAGCAGTTACCTATGCCCAGCTTGGAGGCAAGCAGCAATGCCCAAGTTCCTAGAACAGTTTGCGCAGGCTTACAATTACCAACATGAGCAATAAGGACCTCATCCTCCAAATATTGGGAATCTGTATTCTGATCTCTGATTGCTATCTCTGATCCTAGATAAGCAGACACAGAGACAGGCAGCCATTGCCGCAACAACCACCACCATTGTTGCAACAATCTCCCCATCCAGCTAAAACAACTTCCAAGAGATTTAAAGAACTAGCACCTATTTTGTTTTATTTCCTCCCTTCATTTTTCTCATTTTCTCCTTATGGGAACCAAACATTTAAGGACTAGGACATTAAAATGTAATCACATGTACAAGGAAATTTAGAAAGTCACAGACATAACCGGGGAAAGACACAGGTTCAGAAAAAAACTGAAAAGACCTTTTGTTTATATATCAGGATGATCCCTGGAACAGGGACATGTTACAACAATTTAAAAAACTAACAAACAAAGGGAAAAAATCCAGCAAACGCTGGGGAAGGGAGAGAATCTGATTTTCATACTTGGCATCTTATAAGATCCAAATGTCAAGTTTTCAACAACAACAAAAATTCATAAGACATACAAAGAAACAGGAAAGTATGGCCAATTCAACAGAAAAAAAATTAATCAACAGAACCTGTCCCCGAAAAAATCCAGTTGGCAGACTCAGTAGGCAAAGACATTAAAATGACTATCTTAAAGATCCTCAGGGACTTCCCTGGTGGTACAGCAGTTAAGACTCCATGCTTCCAGAGCAGGGGATGCAGGTTTGATCCCTGGTCAGCCAGGGAACTAAAATCCCACATGCTATGTGATGTGGTGAAATTTTAAAAAAAGAAAAAGAAAAAAATATTGGACAAAAGTCCAGAAAATGACTTACAACAAAATGAAAATATCAATAAAAGACAAAATACACAAATGAACCAAAAGGAAATTCTGGAGCTAAAAAAGTATAATAACTGAAATGATAATTTATTAGAGCTTCAAAAGCAGATTTGAGCAGGGAGAAGAAACAAGAAGAAACGGTCACTGAACCTGAAAATATGATCATGGAAATGGCCAAATCTGAGGAAAAGAAAGAAGAAAAAAAAATTTTTTTATAAATTTATTTATTTTTTAGCTGTGTTGGATCTTCGTTGCTGCGCACCAGCTTTCTCTAGTTGTGGCGAGCAGGGGCTACTCTTCGTCGCGGCGCCCAGGCTTCTTTTTGCAGTGGCTTCTCTTTGTTACAGAGCATGGGCTCCAGAGCGCAGGCTCAGTAGTTGTAGCCCATGGGCTTAGTTGCTCTGCGGAATGTGGGATGTTCCCAGACAAGGGCTCGAACTCATGTCCCCTGCATTGGCAGGCAGATTATTAACCACTGCGCCGCCAGGGAAGGGCCAGAAAGAAGAAAAGTTTAAGAAAAGTAAACAGAGCCTAAGGGACCTATGGGACACCAAAAAATGGACTAATATACACATTGTTGGAGTCTCAGAGGAGAAGAGAAAGGGGCAAAGATATTTTTGGAATAAATATCACTAAAGAATTCCATATTTGATGAAAAACATGAATATAAATACCCAAAAAGCTCAAGGAACTACACTGAATGAGACCTACACCAAGAAATGTTACAAACAAATTGTCCAAAGACAAAGGCAAAGAGAGAATCTTGAAAGCACCAAGCAAAAAGTGACTCATCACACACAAAAGATCCTCAATAAGATTATGAGCAGATTTCTCATCAATAACCATGCTGGCCAGAAGGCACTGAATTGGTATATTCAAAGGACTAAAGGAAAAAACTGTCAACAGGAAATCCTATATCTGGCCAAACTGTCCTTCAAAAATGAGGACAAAATTAAGACATTCTAAGACAATCAAAAGCTGAAGGAGTTCATTACCACTATAAGAAAAACCAGCCCTATAAGAAAAACTAAAGAGAGTCCTTCGTGTTGAAATGATAGGATATTAGACAGTAATTCAAAGCTAAATAAAGAAATAAAGATAATTGGTAAAAGTAAATTCATAGACAATTATAAAATCAGGTATTGTAACTCTGCTTTGTAACTTGCCTGTTTACTTTCTACATGATTTAAGCCAGGGGTCCCCAACCCCCAGACCATGGACTGCTACTGGTCCACACGGCCTGCTACGAACCAGGCCACACAGCAGGAGGTGAGCAGTAGGCAAGTGAAGCTTCATCTGCCACTACCCATCACTCCCCATCGCTCCCCATCGCTCGCATTACGGCCTGAACTATCGCTCCCATTACTGCCTGAACCACCACCCCCCACCCCTGTCCACGGAAAAACTGTCTTCCACGAAACTGGTCTCTGGTGCCAAAAACGTTGGGGACCACTGACGTAAGAAACTAATGCATTTTTTTAAATTATTAGATTATGCTTCTGAACAAACAATTCATAAAGATATCATTTTATGACATCAGTAATTGAAAGGATATGAGGACAGAGCTATAAAGAAGCACAGTTCTGAATGTTATTGAAATTAGGCTGGCATAAATTCAAATTAGCATGTTATAACTTTAGAATGTTAAATGTAATCCCCATGATAACCACAAAGAAATCAGCTATAGAATACAGACAAAAGGAAATGAGAATGGAATCAAAAAGCTTCACTATGAAAAAACAAGTAAACACAGAGAAAGACAGTAATGTAGGAAATAAGGGGCAAAAAAGGTATAAGGCATATAGAAAACAAATATCAAAATCACAGAAAGTCCTTCCTTATCAATAACTGCTTTAATTGTAATTAATTCAACCCCAAACAAAAGATAAAGACTGGCAGAATGGATTAAAAAAATATGATCCAAGGGCTTCCCTGGTGGCGCAGTGGTTGAGAGTCCGCCTGCTGATGCAGGGGACACAGGTTCGTGCCCTGGTCCGGGAAGATCCCACATGCTGTGGAGCGGCTGGGCCCACGAGCCATGGCCACTGAGCCTGCACGTCCAGAGCCTGTGCTCCGCAACGGGAGAGGCCACAACAGTGAGAGGCCCGTGTACCGCAAAAAAAAAAAAAAGATCCAAGACTTCCTTGGCAGTCCAGTGGTTAAGACTCTGCGCTTTCACCACAGGGGGTGCAGGTTCAATCCCTGGTCGGGGAACTAAGATCCCTCATGCTGCATAGCATGGCAAAAAAAAAAAAAGATCCAGCTATAGGCTGTCTACAAGAGACTCATTTTAGATGCAGACCCAAATAGGTTGAAAGCAAAAATATGAAAAAAGATATTCTATGCAAATACTAGCCAAAAGAGAGCAAGGGTGGCTATAATTAATATCAGACAAGATAGACCTTAAATCAGAAGTTCACGGGAGAGAAAGAAGGACATTATATATTAGTACAAGGTTCAATACAACAAGGTGATTTAACAATTGTAAATACTTACACACCTAATACTATCAAAATATATGAAGGAAAAAATTGATAGAACAGAAGGGAGAAACAGATATTTTCACAGTAATAGTTGAAGACTTCAATACCCCACTCTCAACAGGAACAGAACAACCTGACAGAAGATATGTAAGGAATTAGAGGACTTAAGCAAATAAAATAAACCTATGAGACCTAACCGTCATATACAGAATACTCGACACAACAAGAGAATACACATTCTTCTCAAGTGTACAAAGGACATTCTCCATGATAGCTGTATTTTAAGACAGAAAACTACACCTCAACAGATTTAGAAAGATAAATATCATACAAGGCATCTTCTCTGACCACACAGGATGAAGTTAGAAATCAGTAACAGAAGGAAAACTGGAATATTCACATCTGTGGAAATTAAACAACACACTCTGAAACAACCAATGGGTGTAAGAAGAAATCACAAGGAAATAGAAAACGCTGAGGGATAAATGAAAATGAAAGGACAACATATCAAAACACATGGGATGAAGCAAAAGCAGTGCTAAAGGAGAAATATACAGCTATAGATGCTTACACTAAAAAAGAAGAAATATCTCATATCAACAACCTAACTTTACAACTTAAGGAACTAGAAAAAGAACAAACTAAATTCAAAGGTAGTGGAATTAATAAAATAATAAAGATAAGAGCAGAGATAAAAAGAGAATGAGAGGAAAAAAAAAAGAAAAATCAATAAAACCAAAAGTTCATTCTTCAGAAAGATCAATTAAATCAACAGACCTTTACCTAGATGGACTAAGAAAACAAAGAGAAGATTCAAATTAATAAAATCAGAAATGAAAATTAAAACATTACAACCAGTCCTACAGAAATAAAAATGATTAGAAGAGTACGATGAACAACTATATGAATTGGATAATGTAGATGAAATTAACAAATTCCTACTGACACAAAACCTACTACATCACAAAGAAAGAGAAAATCTGAATAGACCCATAACTAGTAAGGACATTGAGTCAGTAACCAAAAACCTCCCAATAAAGGAAAGCCCTGGAACTGACAGCCTCAAACAGTGAATTCTACCAAACTTTTAAAGAACTAACAGATAATCTTTTCAAACTCTTCCAAAAAACTGAAGATGATAGAATACATCCTCATTCTGTGAGGTCAAGCATTGCCATGATAGCAAATCAATTCAAAGACACTACAATAAAAATATAGGCCAATATCCCCAAGGAACATTGATGCAAAAATCCTCAATACAATACCTCAAATGGCTCATATGGTTATATACCTTAACTACATGGATTTATTCCCAGGATGCAAAGATGGTTCAACATGCAAAAATCTATGAATATAATACACCACATTAACAGAATAAAAGTGTAAAACCACATGGTCATGTCAATTAATGCACAAAAAGCACTCCACAAAATTCAATACCCTTTCCTAATAACTAAAAAATAAAATTCGACAATCTAGGAATAGAAACAAACTACCTACCTCAACATAGTAAAAACCATATATTAAAAACGCACAGGAAACATCAAACTCAACGATGAAAGATTGACAGCTTTTCTTCTAGGATCAAGAATAACACAAGGATGCCCACTTTTACCACTTCTAGTCAACACAGTACTGGAAGTTCTAGCCAGAGCACTTATACAAGAAAAAGAAATACAAAAGCATTGAAACTAGAAAGAAATAATCTGTGTTTGCAGATTATATGATCTTACATGTAGGAAACTCTAAAGATTACACACACACATACACAAACACAAAACTGTTAGAATTAATAAACAACAACAAAAAAAGGAAACTAAGAGAACAATCTATTTACAATAGCTTCAAGAAGAGAAAAAAAAACTTAGCACTTAACTTAACCAAGAAGACAAAAGACTTGTACAATGAAAACTATAAAACATGGCTGAAAGAAATTAAAGAAGACATTAATAAATGGAAACACATCCCATGTTCATGGATTGGAAGACTTAATATTGTTAAGATGTCAATACTACCTAAAGCAATCTACACACTGAATTCAATCTTATCAAAACTGCAGTAGCATTTCTTGCAGAAATATAAAAACTTATCCTAAAACGCATACATGACTTTAAGGAAACCCGAAGAGCCAAAAACAATCTTCAACAAATTTGGAGGTCTCACATTCTGTGATTTCAAAACTTACTACAAAGCTATAATAATCAAAACACCATGGAACTGGCATAAAGACAGATATAAAGATCAATGTAATAGAACAGCACCCAAAAATAAACCCTCGCATATGTGGCAGATGACTTTCACATGGCTGCCAAGACCATTCAGTGGGGAAAGGACAGCCTTTTCAACAAAGCATGTGGAGAAACAGAATATCCACATGCAAAAAGAATGAAGATGGACCCTCACCTAACACCCTACACAAAAGTTAACTCAAAATGCATCAAAGGCCTAAATGCATAAGCTGAAACTATAAAACTCTAGGCATAGGGGAAAATGTTCATGACACTGGATTCAGCAGAAATTTCTTGTATATGACACCAAAGCACGGACAAAAAATGGAACCACAGATATACTGGACTTTATCAAAATTGAAACTTCTGTATGTCAAATGGCAGTAACAGTAGAATAAAAGTCAACCGACAAAATGGGAGAAAATATTTGCAAATCATATTTCTGATAATATATTAATATTCAGAATATAGAGAGAACTCCTAAAACTCAAAAATAGAAAACAGAAGACGGCATACTAGGATGATGGGGAATTCACATCTCCGCACAACTAGGACACTTACCAGGCACTGGTGGGGGACCATGGACACCTAAGGGGACAGAAGGAACCCCCAGCAACCGGTTGTTTCAATTTTACTTTTATTTTTCCTAATATATTTTTTATCTATCTAATTTTATTTTGTTTTTTATTCTTTGATATTGTACTGCTCTTTTTCTTTATTGCTTGCTCTTTTTTTTTTTACCATGTCACGAAGCTTGCGGGATCTTGGTTCCCATTCCGGATGTCAGGCCCAAGCTACTGTGCTGGGAACACCGAGTCCAAACTGCTGGACTAAGAGAGAACCTCAGACCCCAGAGACTATTAACTGGAGTGAAGCCTCCCAGAGGTCCTCATCGCAGCACCATGATCCAGCTCTATCCAACTGGCTGTAAACTTCAGTGCTGTAGGTCTCAAGTGAAACAACCAGTAAAACAGGAATAGAGCACCACCCAGGGAAAAAAATAAAAATAAAACAACAAAAACATATGTTACAGACGAAGGAGCAAGGTAAAAACCTACAAGACCAAATAAATGAAGACGAGGTACATAACCTACCTGAAAAAGAATTCAGAGTAATGATAGAAAAGATGATCCAAATTCTCAGAAACAGATGGGGAAAATACAAGAAACATTTAACAAGGATCTAGAAGAACTAAAGAGCAAACAAACAGTGAGGAACACCACAATTACTGAAATTAAAAATACTCTAGAAGGAATCAGTGGCAGAATAACTGAGGCAGAAAAACGGATAAGTGAGCTAGAAGATAAAATGGTGGAAATAACTGCCAGGGAGCAGAAAAAAGAAAGAACAGAATTGAGGACAGTCTCAGAGACCACTGGGGCATCAATAAACACATCAACATTCGAATTATAGGGGTCTCAGAAGAAGAAGAGAAAAAGAAAGGGTATGAGAAAATATCTGAAAAGATTATAGTTGAAAACTTCCCTAATATGGGAAAGGAGATATTCAATCAACTCCAAGAAGTTCAGAGAGTCCCATACAGGATAAATCCAAGGAGAAATAAACCAAGACACATATTAATCAAACTATCAAAAATTAAATACAAAACAAAAAATATTAAAAGCAGCAAGGGAAAAGCAACAAATAACACACAAGGGAATGCACATAAGGTTAACAGCTGATCTTTCAGCAGAAACTCTGCAAGCCAGAAGGGAGTGGCAGGACATATTTAAAGTGATGAAGGAGAAGAACTTACAACCAAGATTACTCTACCCAGCAAGGATCTAATTCAGAGTTGATGGAGAAATTAAAACCTTTACAAACAACTTCTCTGGGCAGGAAACACAAAAGAATGAAAAGACCTACAAAAATAAACCAAAAACAATTAAGAAAATGGTAATAGGAACATACATATCAATAACTACCTTAAATGTAAATGGATTAAATGCTCCAACCAAAAGACAGAGGCTGACTGAACAGATACAAAAACAAGACCTGTATACATGCTGACTACAATAGACCCACTTCAGACCTAGGGACACGTACAGAATGAAAGTGAGGGGATGGAAAAAGATACTCCATGCAAACGGAAATCAACAGAAAGCTGGAGCAGCAATTCACATATCAGACAAAACAGAACGTAAAATAAAGAGTATTACAAGAGACAAAGAAGGACACTATGTAATGATCAAGCGATCAATCTAAGAAGAAGATATAACAATTCTAAATATATATGCACCCAACATAGAAGCACCTCAATACACAAGGCAAATGCTAACAGCCATAAAGGGGGAAATTGACAGTACCACAATAATAGTAGGGGACTTTAAACCCACTTTCACCAATGGACATATCATGCAAAATGAAAATAAATAAGGAAACACAAGCTTTAAATGACACATTAAACAAGATGGACTTAACTGATATTTAGAGCACATTCCATCCAAAAACATAACTGATATTTACAGCACATTCCATCCAAAAACAACAGAATGCACTTTCTTCTCAAGTGCTCATGGAACATTCTCCAGGATAGACCATATCGTGAGTCACAAATCAAGCCTTGGTAAATTTAAGAAGACTGAAATTGTATCAAGTATCTTTTCCGACCACAACACTTTGAGACTAGATATCAATTACAGCACAGAAACTGTAAAAAATACAAACACATGGAGGCTAGACAATACGCTACTAAATAACCGAGATCATTGAAGAAATCAAAGAGGAAATCAAAAAATACCTAGAAACAAGTAACAATGAAAACACGACCACCCAAAACCTATGCGAGGCAGCAAAAGCAGTTCTAAGAGGGAAGTTTATAGCAATACAATCCTACCTCAAGAAACAAGAAATATTTCAAATAAACAACCTAACCTTAAACCTAAAGCAATTAGAGAAAGATGAACAAAAAACCCCAAAGTTAACAGAAGGAAAGAAATAATAAAGATCAGATCAGAAATAAATGAAAAAGAAATGAAGGAAATGATAGCAAACATCAATAAAACTAAAAGCTGGTTCTTTCAGAAGATAAACAAAATTGATAAACAATTAGCCAGACTCATCAAGAAAAAAAGGGAGAAGACTCAAAAGAATTAGGAATGAAAAAGGAGAAGTAACAACTGACACTGCAGAAATACAAAGGATCAAGAGAGATTACTACAAGCAACTATATGTCAATAAAAAGGACAACCTGGAAGAAATTGACAAATTCTCAGAAAAGCACTACCTTCCGAGACTGAACCAGGAAGAAATAGAAAATATAAACAGACCAATCACAAGCACTAAATTTGAAAGTGAGATTAAAAATCTTCCAACAAACAAAAGCCCAGGACCAGATGGCTTCACAGGTGAATTGTATCAAACATTTAGAGAAGAGTTAACACCTATCCTTCTAAAACTCTTCCAAAACATAGCAGAGGGAGGAACACTCCCGAACTCATTCTACGAGGACAGCATCACCCACATACCAAAGCCAGACAAAGGTGTCACAAAAAAAGAAAACTACAGGCCAATATCACAGATGAACATAGATGCAAAAATTCTCAACAAAATCCTAGCAAACAGAATCCAACAGCACATTACAAGGATCATATACCATGATCAAGTGGGATTTATCCAAGGAATGCAAGGATTCTTAAATATATGTAAATCAGTCAATGTGATACACCATATTAACAAATTGAAGGATAAAAACCATATGATTATCTCAATAGATGCAGAAAATGCTTCCACAAAATTCAACAACCATTTATGATAAAAACTCTCCAGACAGTAGGCACAGAGGGAAACTACCTCAGCATAATAAAGGCCATATCTGACAAACCCACAGCCAACATCACTCTCAACTGTGAAAAACTGAAAACATTTCCTCTAAGATCAGGAACAAAACAAGGTTGCCCACTCTCACCACTATTATTCAACACAGTTTTGGAAGTTATAGACACAGCAATGAGAGAAGAAAAAGAAATAAAAGGAATCCAAATTGGAAAAGAAGTAAAACTGTCACTGTTTGCAGATGACATGATACTATACATAGAGAATCCTAAAGATGTTACCAGAAAACTAATAGAGCTAATCAATGAATTTGGTAGAGTAGCAGGATACAAAATTAATACACAGTAATCTCTTACATTCCTATACACTAATGACGAAGAATCTGAAACAGAAATTAAGGGAACACTCCAATTTACCATTGCAACAAAGAATAAAATATCTAGGAATAAATCTACCTAAGGAGAGAAAAGACCTATATGCCGAAAACTATAAGACACTGATGAAAGAAATTAAAGACGACACAAACAGATGGAAAGATATATACCATGTTCTTGGAGTGAAAGAATCAACATTGTGAAAATGACTATACTACCAAAAGCAACCTACAGATTCAATGCAATCCCTATCAAATTACCAATGGCATTTTTCACAGAACTAGAACAGAAAATTGCACAATTTGTATGGAAACACAAAAGACCCCGAACAGTCAAAGCAATCTTGAGAACGAAAAATGGAGTTGGAGGAATCAGGCTCCCTGACTTCAGACTATACTACAAAGCTACAGTAATCAAGACAGGATGGTACTGGCACAGAAATAGAAATATAGATCAATGGGACAGGATAGAAAGCCCAGAGATAAACCCATGCACATATGGTCACCTTATTTTCTGCTGGGAAAACTGGACAGGTAGTAAAAGAATGAAATTGGAACACTCCCTAACACCATAAACAAAAATAAACTCAAAATGGATTAAAGACCTAAATGTAAGGCCAGACACTATAAAACTCTTAGAGGAAAACCTAGGCAGAACACTCTATGACATAAATCACAGCAAGATCCTTTTTGACCCACCTCCTAGAGAAATGGAAATAAAAACAAAAATTAACAAATGGGACCTAATGAAACTTAAAAGCTCTTGCACAGCAAAGGAAACCAAAAACAAGAAGAAAAGACAACCCTCAGAATGGGAGAAAATATTTGCAAACGAAGCAACTGATAAGGGATTAATCTCTAAAATATACAAGCAGCTCATGCAGCTCAATATCAAAAAAACAAAGAACCCCATCCAAAAATGGGCAGAAGACCTAAATAGACATTACTCCAAAGATATATAGATTGCCAAGAGACACAAGAAAAGATGCTGAACATCACTAATTATTACAGAAATGAAAATCAAAACTACAATGAGGTATCACCTCACACCAGTCAGAATGGCCATCATCAAAAAATCTACAAACAATAAATGCTGGAGAGGGTGTGGAGAAAAGGGAACCCTCTTGCACTGTTGATGGGAATGTAAATTGGTACAGCCACTATGGAGAACCTAGAGTCTGTCATACAGAGTGAAGTAAGTCAGAAAGAGAAAAACAAATACCGTGTGCTAACACGTATATATAGAATCTGAAAAAAAAAAACTGATGAACCTAGGGGCAGGACATGAATAAAGACGCAGACGTAGAGAATGGACTTGAGAACACGGGGACAGGGAAGGGTAAGCTGGGATGAAGTGAGAGAGTAACATTGACATATATACACTACCAAATGTAAAATAGATAGCTAGTGGGAAGCAGCAGCATAGCACAGGGAGATCAGCTTGGTGCTCTGCAACCACCTAGAGGGGTGGGAGAGAGATGCAAGAGGGAGGAGATATGGGGATATATGTATATCAATAGCTGATTCACTTTGTTATACAGCAGAAACTAACGCAACATTGTAAAGCAATTATACTCCAATAAAAATGTTAAAAAATAAATAAATAAGTAACAACCTGATTCATCAATGGGCAAAGTAGTTGAATAGACAGTTCTCCAAAGAAGATACATGAATGGCCAATAAACTCATGAAAAAGATGTTCAATATCAGTAATTACTAGGGAAAACCATATCAAAATGAGATATCGCTTCACAGCCATTATGATTGTCATTATGCAAACACAGAAAATAACAAGTGTTACCAATGATGTGAAAAAGCCAGGACCCTTGTGCACTGCTGTGTCAATGTAAAATGGTGCAGTTACTACAGAGAACAGTGTGGGGGTTACTCAAAAAATTAATAATAGAATTAAATGATCCAGCAATTCCACTTTCGGATATACACCCAAAATAATTAAAAGTAGAAACACAGATACTTGTACACTGATGTTCATAACAGTGTTATTATTCACAATAGCCAAAAAGTGGAAGCAACCCATGTATCCACAGACATTTATACCAGACTCCAGAAAGGCAAAAAGAAATCAAAACAATTAGAAAAGTTATCTCCAGACTGTTATTCTGGGTCTAATACCTCATTTAAAACATCACAAATTAAAACTGTAGTTCACTGACCTATTTTTATACTTGGGGTTGAGGAGGTCTTTCCAAGAATAAACCAAAACACTGGGGTCAAACACTGACAGGTTTTACAAAATAAAGCTTTAAGTATCAATACTACAGAAGTTACTATAAACAAAGTAAAATTACAAATAGGAAACCTAAAAAAATTTTTGCAACACATATAACAAAGAGTTAGTGCCTTTCATAAGAGTTCTTACAAATCAGTAAGAAACAAATGAAACACCCCAATACATGCAAAGACTAAAGAAGAAACTCATGTGAGAAATACAAAATCCATCTTCACTAAAATAATAAGTGACTGAAATGAAAACAATTTATTGAAAACAATTATATTTATTTTTGCCAACAGGTCATCAAAAACTTTCAATGATCTCACTTAATTCTGGATAAAATACAGGAGAATGGCACTACAAGATTTATAAGAATAAATACACAAAGACATATATATAAATCCATTTTTGGGGACTTCCCTGGTGGCTCAGTGGTTAAGAATCTGCCTACCAATGCAGGGGACATGGGTTCGATCCCTGGTCTGGGAGGATCCCACATGCCGTGGAGCAACTAAGCCTGTGAGCCACAACTACCGAGCCTGCACTCTACAGCCAGCGAGCCACAACTACTGAGCCTGTGTGCCACAACTACTGAAGCCTGTGTGCCTAGAGCCCGTGCTCTGCAACAAGAGAAGCCACCACTATGAGAAGCCCGTGCACCGCAATGAAGAGTAGCCCCGCTCGCTGCAACTACAGAAAGCCTGCATGCAGCAACAAAGACCCAACACAGCCAAAACTAAATAAATAAAATAAATAAGCTTAATGGACTTCCCTGGTGGTGCAGTGGTTAAGAATCCGTCTGCCAATGCAGGGGACACAGGTTCGAGCCCTGGTCCGGGAAGATCCCACATGCCGCGAGGCAACTAAGCCCATGCGCCACAACGACTGAGCCTGTGCTCTAGAGTCCATGAGCCACAACTATTAAACCCACGTGCTGCAACTACTGAAGCCCACACACCTAGAACCCGTGCTCTGCAACAAGAGAAGCCACTGCAATGAGAAGCCCATGCACTGCAACAAAGAGTAGCCCCTGCTCAACACAACCAGAGAAAACCTGCACACAGCAACGAAGACCCAATGCAGCCAAAAATAAATAAATAAATTTATTTTAAAAATAAATTTATAAAAAAGGATAACTCCATTTATTATGGCATTGTTATACAGATAAAAAATTAAGAATACCCTAAATGTCCACCCATAAGGAAGTAGTAGATATATGTAAAAGAAGATAAAATAGATCTCTATGTATTGATGTAAAAAGTTATCAAATTAAAAGATAGTAAGAGATTTTCTCATTTAGTCCTCCAGCATACCTAGGTATTATTATCGTATCTTACAGATGGGCTAAACTGAGGTACAGAGAAAGAGAAGTTAAGCAAATTGCCTGAGCGGCAATTCAAGTCTGTACTAAATAAGTTAATACAGGTATAGCATTTATCACAGTGTAATATCATAGTAAAGACAATAAATATTAATTAAAATTTGTTATAGGAATATTATAAAGGTTAATAATTAAGTATCTATATGTTAAAATAATAAATTGGCATCTAGAAAAAACAAATATGCTACTTCAAGGTGACCATTTTAATTTAAATTTCCTATTCACTTTTTGTGTTTTCTATTAATCCTTTATTTTTGGCATAAAACACAAGACTTTTTTTCCTATATAACTACATTCAGTTTGCCATTAAAGTTGGTAATAACAGCTCTGAACACTAAAGACAAGCTAAGGCTAAAGTAAGACTTTTAGCCTTCATATAACATTTTTCCATATGTATCATCAAGGGCACAAGCATTGGGGTTTTCAGAGGAAACCTCCTCAGTTTTCAGCCATAGCCCCCATTCTTCAACCCACCAACTTCTAGTTGCTACTTGACATTCTATCTTTGTAACAAAGTTGGCCACATTCTCTACAATAACAGAACAGTAACAATAATGTCAGAACATCATGTTTCCTTCTGAGAAGATCTAATTTCTATTTACTCTTTCTGATTTTAAGACAGGTAAACTAGGAGGAGGCTGGTTACAAGAGTCCCCTCCTTGAGCCTATCCTGTGTTCATCCTGTATTTAGTTTTGATGGGGCATAGCTACTGAAGTGATGATATGGCCATACTTAAAATGTATGGGGCACTCTGGATTCTCCTCAAAATGAACCCATTTTAAGGGAAGAGAGAACTAGTTTGGTTTAAGAAGTACAGTACTCCTTAAACCACATGGTAATACTAGTATGGCTGTGGCAATTGTGACTACCATTTATTGGTTACCTATGAAGTTCTAGGCATTTTACATAGGTTACCTCCTTAAATCTGCACAATAATCCTATAAGGTGTGTATAATTATCCCTGTTTTAAAGATAGAATAGGTAACTTGCCCAAGGTAAGTCAGCATGTTAGCAGTGCTGCTAAAATCTGAATCCAGGAGTCTGGCTCCAAAGTCTATGCCTATTCTAAATGCAAGAATCAAAGAAAGAAAATTACCACCAAGAGAATGAATTTCCAGGGTCCATATCAAATACCACCTGGAAATTTCCTTACTATTTGGAAAGGACCTTAGGAGACCTAGAGTTCTCACGGAATAGATTTTAGAAAGAGCCAGAAATTTTAGAGTTGTTACTAGTAAACCTCAGCCCCAGATTGGTATAAAGCCTGAAAAGTATAGATTACAATTTGATAGTTTCACAGAATCCTCACAATAGTGCTATTTTTCATAACAGCATGAATGTGCACTGATGTCATTTGAATTCCATGGTAACAGTACGTAAGTGACTTTCTCTACAGAAAGTATCTTCAATAATAACAATTTTTTGGTGTGGTATTTTATGTTCATAAAGAATTCTCACAAGTGAGATTTTAAAATGATTATACACAATTTTGTGAGGTTAGAAACATTATTCAAAATTATTTCTCTTTTTACAACTAAGGAAACCAAGATCAAGGTTAAATGACATGAACATTAACCCAAGTGCACAAAATTCAGTATGTATTGAGCTAAGCACTGGATATAAATGTAAATAAGGTATGATCTCTCCTTAAGGAGCTCATGGTCTAGTACAGGAGGCAAATATAAACACTTATAGTGCAAAATGATAAATGCATTTCTACTATCTCTGATTAGAGATTAAATTTATTAGTAACTGGATAATGCCACTGGAGCTCTTTTTTTTTTTCAGCAAATTCAGAAAAAGAATAAAGTTAAAATTATCACTGAGAATTTACTAAGTAGAACCTAAGTGAAACACAAAATATTTTCCAAAAGGAGAAAAATTCATAAAATTTATAAGTTCATAAGAAATAAACAGAGTTTATAAAAACAGAATGTGTTAGAAATTAAGAAATTTGTTATAGATATTTTAAAAGGCAACCAAAAATAATCTTTAATGTAATAAGGCTTACAAGAGAAATACAAACCAGAAGTTACCTTTTGGTTGGGGGTAGAGGGACAATTAAGACTGGATCAATAATTTTTCACTCAGATCAAAACTATTTATTGTACTGGTGGAAAGCAGAAAATAAAATAAAGAAGTTCACAGTAAATGAAAGTTAAAAGATCTAGTACTATTTACTAACTGACATCCCCTAGCTTTTTACTGCAAATTATTTTCTTATTTACAGCCCCCAAATGAGCCTTTCCTAAAGCTTAAAACAAAAGCAACTGCTGATTTCCATTTCTCTTATTAGTACAGTAAGCCATGTTTGTTAATGGAATTCAGCTATCTCAAGCCATTTTTTGTGAGGAATGCATTCAGTCATTCATTCAGCAGATACTTAATGGCCAGGTACAGTTCTAGAATATGAGTATACAAATAGTGAATAAGAAAAGATGGATGGACGGACGGATGGATGGATGGAAAGAGAGACAGCCAGATGGATGGATAGGACAAAGAAGGAGAAGGAATAGACAGATGTCAGGAGAATGAATTTCAATTATACCAGACAAATAAACTGAAATAGGTAACTAAATTTTCATTAAGAGTCTGCCTCCATTTTCCCAAAACACAAGTAGAGTGACTGGTACTGTCTGAAACTGATTATTAGCTATGGACTGTTGGTTCCAATAGCCGTTCCAGCCACCAAGGGAGAAAAGTTATACTAGCCGTCAGAGCACGGCTGCCTCTCATTTAGCAGTAATATATCTGTGGGGGAAGAATAGAGGAAGGCTCATGAGAATAAGTAAAATATTTATTTTGAGTAAAGTTATCACTAAACATACCTTTCAGATAAAAAGGAGCTCTTGTGAGGATTTAGATTTTGACAAGATTCTAGGCTGCCATCAGATGATGAAGAAAGCTGCTCTGATTGCAAGTTGTCTGTATCACCCAAACTGGCCTCAGTTACAGGTGAGGTCTTTATGTATTTTCTTCCTAACTCCGTTCCCAGGACATTCGTCAATATAACTCTGGGTATCCTGTCATATAAAATAACAAACACTGTACTGTACTGAAATTTGCAGTAAAAAAAATTCTAGGAAGTTGAATTTTCAAGTATTTTCAACTCAGTACAAGTAAGCTATTAGAATTATACCACCCTGGAAATCAGCCCATAAAAACTCAAAATGTTGGATGAACACTCTTTTTTGTGTTTCTAGAAATACTTATATCTTATAAATTGGCATAGATTGGCATGCCACTATAATGGCTTAACTGTACTTAGTGGATGCTATTGGGGTTGCTTAAAATTTTAACCAATTTTTCTCAAAAAATGTATTCTTTTTCTTTTCCAGTAGTTATTAGAAACACAGATACTACAAACCAATTCAATAAATCTTTATTCTTCTCCTTCAACAGAAAGGTCCTTGGTAAATAACAGTACTCATAATTGGTAAATGACAAATGCTAAATCCAATAAGGAAGACATCATTCAGATTGCATCTATGGTAATGACAGAGTCCTTAAGTGAAACAGCACATATACTGATGGTAATAAATATGCTTTATATAATAGCACCAGGGAAAAGGGTCAACAAAATAAATGTTTAGTAAAGTGTAATTTTTAACACTCCAAACTTTTTTAAAGTGGTGGTTTCATATCATCCTTAAACAGAAGAGGATAGCTTAATCTTCTCCTGGTTAGCCAGCTGTTACTATAAACAACTGATGTTCTTTTCCACACTACAATGATGCCCTCAAGGCAACTATCTGACCTGAATTGACCGGCCCAGGTCAAATTATTGTGATTTTTTTACTTCACATTAGTGTATTTTTTAAGTTTCCTATCTCCTCTTCATCAGATGTCCCCCTTGACTGTTACCCATATGTCACTTGAAGCACTTTATTGACCGTTTTGTGAGAGACAATAGATAACACCTAGAAAGGGCCAGAGTACTTTTGTTTAAGTAAAAAAATGTGAGCCTCCCTGTACTTTGTTACATTTGCTATAGTTCTCAGAGGTACTCTATTCTCACTACATAGAGGCACTGTGTTCTTTTCACTGTGGTCCAGATAATGTAGAATTTCAACTCATAGGAGAACTTTAAAATAACTTAGGCTTCTCTTTATTTTAAACATGAAGAACTCAAACCTCAGAAAAGTTAAATGGTTGCCCAAGTATAAGCAGCTCTTCCTGGAAGAAGAACCTGGGCCAATTATCTTTTGTTTTTTTAAATTTTATTCCATTACACTGCATCCTCAATACTCACCTGCCACAGCATCAAGATAACTGAGCTTTTCTGTAGATACTTCAGGAAACCTTAAAAATATCTATTTCCAGCACAACCTCCACAAAAAAATGTACTGGGTTGATTAAGCAGTATCTGATCTAAAATCAAGGCTAGTAGTAAATACAACTCTCTGAACTCAGAGTCTGAGTGAAGGAAGAAAGCAAAGAAAGTTAGCCATTTAGAACAACCACTAACTGTGGGGAGAGGAGGACAGAGATATTTTTCTATCTCCTCTCATGATTTAAATCTCTAAAAATCCTATTTATTATTGTCTGCTTTGTATATTTGATGCCTGACAGAACCCTTCTTAAAATCCTGGAAATGAAGTAGGAATGAAGACAATACAGGACCAGTAAGGAGTCTCAAGATTTCTTCTGTCTGACCTCACACTAGGAATTGCTGTGAAATAAATCACTAAAGAAAACTCAACTACAGTTCTCAGTGCTTTAGAGAAAATGCAGGAATATGAGAAGAGAGAATTTTATTGGGTAAGAACCATTTTTTTCCAAATAGTTTAGCACAATTAAAATTTTACTTACTTTTAAGAGATGAGAGAATCTGATATACTAGTTGATAGCGCATTTTAAGAGCAGATGATACACTCTTTTCATGGTCCCTTATCATTACTGAATTCTAAAATGTGGCTCATAATGAAAATAATCCAAGAACCGTAGTGTTTAAATAAAGAGAAAATTTGGGGCACTGAGGAAGAAATACCAAAGAAATATCAGCTATAATTTAGTACCTCTGTTTAAATGCCTGACTATAGTATGTTTAAATGTGTTTTTAAATGTTGAGTCCCTAAAAAAAAAAAGCTGTCTCTCCAAATAAGAGAGAAAGAGTCCATAGAAGATTAGTCCTATAAAAAGTACTGAAGAGAATAATCAACAACAACAACAACAACAACAAATACAAATATCAGCAAGGAAAGGGGAAAATTATAAAGATTAGAATTAGCTTCTGAATAATAAATGATCATTCTATTCTTTTATGGTTTGTTTTGCTGCTAGATTTTGAAGGAAGAAAAAGCAGAGCTATGAAAAAAGAATCTTAGAGGATAAATGAGAATTTTTAAGCTAAACAAATAGCTGAAAGTTTTTCCTAGAAGAGAAAAATTTCAAAATTCACCCCAAAACCATTTGAAAAGATTATATACCAAACTGCAGTAGAACCCGCATCTCTAAAGCTCAAGAGCCCTAGAGGGCCTCTGAAGCTATCAGAAGGTTCAAGGAACTATCTCAGCATGTCTACCACGATATACCTTTCAATTAGAAAGCATTCTACTACTATGTGAACAAATGCCACAAGAAAAAATTTTTAAGTAAGTAGAATATTTAAAGGTTAATAAATTTGACATCACATAAAATATGTAATAAAGTCCAATTCCTACTTATTAAAAAATTAAAGGTCAGAAGAATGAAAAGCAGTATGGCACAGAGGTTAAGAGCAAGGACTCTGGAGTCAGACAAACATAAGGTTGGGTTCTGAATTCAGCACCTAGTAACTATATAACCTTAGATAATTTACTTACCATAATTTATACCTCTTATCTTCGATCTCCTCATCTCAAAGATAGGGAGAATTATAATATCTACCTTAAAAAATTATTAAGATTAGATGAAATAATAGATGTAAAGCAGTTTAGCACAAGTCCTGGCACATAGTAAATATACAATAAATGGAAGTTCACTTTAATTTTCCTATTATTGAAGTCTTGCTCAAACTTATAAATTATCTTTTCAATTAGTGCTTGTCATAATTCATCATGCTCTGCAATCTTAATGAAAATATTTTATTAGAAAAGTATATAAATAGTTAGCAATGCCTACAGTACTCCTAGCTCTTCATAACACTCACCATAGCCCAAACATCTTTCATCAGCTATTCGCAACTTATGTAATTTGTGTACCTTGAAGAAATAGAGAGCTTTGTATGACAGCCTTACAAAAAACAAATCTATAAAGTAATAACTAAGTTCATAATACCTGAACTGTCTTTTGGTGTACAACTTATAAATTAGCACTGCCATGGAAATTCTAGGGCTAGCCAGCATTTCAAAAGATTCTGAATTTTCACAAGAAACATATAAAGGTGTATACTTCATCTCTCATACTATCGCAATATATAAGGACTGAAACATGTCATTTCACACAGTCCATCCAATTTTTTCCCAAGTATGCAAATAGTATCAGTAAGTAAAACAGAATTTGTTTAACTTTACTTACTAATATTATGAAATCACACTTCAACATATAATATGTTAAGCCAAAGGAGAAACAAATTTTGTAATGCAGTGAGATGAAACAGAAAGTATACCAGCCTGAGAAGTAATATCATTTATTGATAGTGTCTCTACATGGTTATTTTCTCTGGTTCTTAATTTTTTCAATCACAAATTGTGAGTTCCTCCCCCACATATTGGTAGCAAGGTAAATATAAGATTGAAATAATTTAATAAATGGGGAAAAACTTTGAAAAACTGATGAGAGCTAATAAAACATACTTGATGCTAAGAGCAAATTTTTAAAGAAATGGAACCCTTGTTGAAAGATAACAATTACATCTGGTAATAAAGCTATAAATAACAAGCAAAAAAATTGCAATACTAATTTAGTTTTTATTTTGCTGTAATTTAGATGAATGCTTTTCTAAAACTGGGCTATGTAACTTTTTTTTCTTGATCAAATCTTTTTTTTTCTTTTGTTGTTGTTAACAATGGTCATTTCTTTATTTCTTTATTTCTTTATTTAGGCTGCACTGGGTCTTTTTTAGGGTTCCTATAAATCTATTCTTATCCCAGATGATATAATTCAAAATATTACTTTCTAAATCAGTTTCTTAAGCTACAAAGAAAAACATTTTTAATTTTTGAATTACTTTCTTAAAGAGATTCACAGATTTCCTAAATTTGCTCTTTTCTTTTATTAAGCTATATTTTAAGTGAATAAATTATCACTCAACTATAACATTACTGGCTTAAAGAAGTTTTAAGATTACAAGAATACCAGGGTGTCCATAAAGTCTTATTACCACCACAATATCTGGAATATGTAATTTTCTAAAACTTCAAACATAGGCAAACTTAAGAAAAACATGAATAAATATAATTAAGCCATTTAGGGGAATTCCAAGAATCAGGAACTAACATTTTTTTAACAGAATATAGTTACACTGTGTCAATATTTCTCTACTAATCCCTGGTGCCAATAGATGAAAGCAGGAGAAAGATGGTTTACCGTCTCAAAAGTTTTGCACATGTCTCCCACTAGGCTCTTTCTGCCTAATGTCCAAAGTTTATAAGGATCTGGAAATATTCTCCCAGGAAAACAGATATGAACCACATATGGAGATAAAACCTACACTAAAATATGGTTTACTTGTTTAAAAAGAAATATATGCATCCCACATACTGCTAGTTTGATATTTCTAAAACTCTTGACCCTTTTCTTCATTATTTAACAAGATTGATTGGTATCATGTGTTTTCTGTTTTTCTTCTCAACTTTATCCGGAAATTAAAAGGCTAAACTACCTTCATTAAAAGGCAACTTACTTAGATCACTACCTTTAGATCCTAAAATGCAAATAAAATTTCTAAAAAATGCCACTTCTTTTCTGTACAGTTTAAACTAACACAACATTGTAAATCAACTATACTCCAATATAAAATTTTTAATTAAAAAATAAAAACAAGTAAATCAAATTTTTTAAATGTAAAAAAATACCATTTCTGGGAATGAATGAGTAATTTTGGTTTACTCAATAGTTAAACTTTAAGTTAAAATTAAAAACCAAAAATAAATTTTTCTCCCTTTCATCTTTCTGAAATAATGAAATCTTAGCTAAGTAAAATAAAAATAAGACAAACAGCATCATGTCAAAGTCTCAGTCTCCTAGTCTAGATAGCAAGCCCCACAAAGAAAACATCTATCCAAAGCTATACCCTAAACAGTTCTCCAATTTTCTTATTTGAAGCTTATGATATCTCTTCTCCTGATTGTCACCAAAATTACAGAGCAGATAATTGGTTCTGATGGAGGAAAAGACATTTCAATCAAGGAGACTGGAGATGTAACTCTGCTGAGAAACTATCTCTTTCTTATAGTCAGCAAACATTTATTGAGCTTTTAGCATGTGCCCAGTACTGTGCAAGGAAAAATAATAAAATGTAGGGTCCCTGCCCTCATGAAGCTTATTGTCAGGGAGGCAGAGAAACTAAAAATCACAGTATAGTGTGATGAGTGCTATGATACAGGAACAGGCTGCTTAGCAAGACAAAGAAAGGGATCAAATGCAGATGTGGCAGGTGGAATCAAAGAAGAAATGAGCTCAATGTTAAATATAATGAGTTCAATATAAGGCAGTAAAGCGGAAAAGGAGAATTGTTCCCAAGATAAGAGAACAAAAAAGCATGAGCTCAGAGGAATAAAACAGCATTATACATTCAGTGAACTACCATTAGTTTCCTAAATCTAAAGCACAGCATGAATATGGAAGAGTGGACAGACACAAAGCTAGAGAGATAGTCAAAGGTGAAATCATCACGGACCTCGTATGCCAAGGTAAGGAATTTGAACTTTACCCTAAAGTTTATGTGGAGCCACAGAAAGAGGTTAAACTGGAGAGTGACAAGTAACATCTGCCTTTTAGAATGAATACTTCAGCAACAATACAGAGAAATAACCTAGAAGAAAAAGACTATGCTCAGGAAGTCCAATCAAATTACAATCCTAATAATAAAGGCACAAAGTTATCAGGGCTTGAACTGAGGCAGTGGCAATAAAAATGAAGAAAAGATCATTTCAAGACAGATTTAGGAGGTACAAATAACTAGACATGATAAATGATTGGATACAAAGGATAAGGAAAAAAGAGGAGCCAGGACAATTTCCAAGTTCTAATTTGAAGAACTAAGTGTAAAGAGGAGTCATATATTCAGACAGGGAGGAGACTCAGAAATAGGAACAAGTCTGAGAACAAAGACGATGCATCCACTTTGGAACAAGTTAAATTTAGGACACCTGGAGCTGAGGGACAAAGTCTGGACTAACTAGTAGTTCACCCCAGTAAGTGAACAGAACAACACACACACAGTAAAAACCAAATTAGAATCTTATTGGGACTCTTTACTTCACATTATATTTAAATTTCATGAACACATAATCTAGCTGCTAACAATTTCTGGTGAGAAAAACTATTCCACGAGAATGAAACATTACACTTTTCCAATCATGCTGATCTAATTGAAAAAAGGACAGACATGGGATGAGGGGACAGATGTCAACTGGAAGAGAGCTAAAGATTCTTTTCAAGAGAATCAAAGGGATTGGAAGGGTCATTCCTTTAGCCCCCTTTATTTAGATCTAGCAGCACAGTAAGGGAATAGCTCACCTGTACTAAGGAGGAAAAA
The DNA here is from genome assembly GCF_002837175.3 of Physeter macrocephalus. Classification (NCBI taxonomy): domain Eukaryota; kingdom Metazoa; phylum Chordata; class Mammalia; order Artiodactyla; family Physeteridae; genus Physeter; species Physeter macrocephalus. The sequence goes on along the minus strand of NC_041214.2, from coordinate 111,753,818 downwards.
CACTGGACTCGGACAATGAGAGCAAACTGCTTCATAAATTACTGAAGCTAAGTTGTCTGACTCTAAGATTTTGGGTGCTTTAGGAAGTCAAATTTACATCAGATATGATCTGGTACGGAAATTCTTGTTACATAGCTTTTTATGTTTTTGCCTTTTTTAAAAGAAGTGTCCTTGGTGAAAAGGGAACCCTCCTCTGCACTGTTGGTGGGAATGTAAATTGATACAACCACTATGGAGAACAGTATGGAGGTTCCTTAAAAAACTAAAAATAGAACTACCATATGACCCAGTAATCCCACTACTGGGCATATACCCTGAGAAAACCATAATTCAAAAAGAGTCATGTACCACAATGTTCACTGCAGCTCTATTTACAATAGCCAGGACATGGAAGCAACCTAAGTGTCCATCGACAGATGAATGGATAAAGAAGATGTGGCACATATATACAATGGAATTACTACTCAACCATAAAAAGAAATGAAACTGAGTTATTTGCAGTGAGGTGGATGGACCTGGAGTCTGTCATACAGAGTGAAGTAAGTCAGAAGGAGAAAAACAAATACTGTATGCTAACACATATATATGGAATCTAAGGAAAAACAAAAAATGTCATGAAGAGCCTAGGAGTAGGATGGGAATAAAACAAAGACCTATGGCTTCCCTGGTGGCGCAGTGGTTGCACATCCGCCTGCCGATGCAGGGGAACCGGGTTCGTGCCCCGGTCTGGGAGGATCCCACATGCCGTGGAGCGGCTGGGCCCGTGAGCCATGGCCGCTGAGCCTGCGCGTCCGGAGCCTGTGCTCCGCAACGGGAGAGGCCGCAGCAGGGGGAGGCCTGCATACCACAAAAAAAAACAAAAAAACAAAAAAAACAAAAAAAAACAAAGACCTACTAGAGCATGGACTTGAGGATATGGGGAGGGGGAAGGGTAAGCTGTGACGAAGTGAGAGAGTGGCATGGACATATATACACTACCAAACGTAGGGTGGATAGCTAGTGGGAAGCAGCCGCATGGCACAGGGAGATCAGCTACGTGGTTTGTGACCACCTAGAGGGGTGGGATAGGGAGGG
>NC_041214.2:111735582-111752596 GCF_002837175.3 Physeter macrocephalus | reverse complement strand
ATATATACAATGGAATATTACTCAGCCATAAAAAGAAATGAAGTTGAGTTATTTGTAGTAAGGTGGATGGACCTAGAGTCTGTCATACAGAGTGAAGTAAGTCAGAAAGAGAAAAACAAATACCGTATGCTAATGCATATATATGGAATCTAAAAAAAAATGGTACTGATGAACATAGTGGCAGAACAGGAATAAAGATGCAGACATAAAGAACGGTCTTGAGGACACGGGGAAAGGGAAGGGTAAGCTGGGACGAAGTGAGAGAAGCATCAACATATACATACTACCAAATGTAAAATAGATAGCTAGTGCGAAGCAGCCGCACAGCACAGGGAGATCAGCTCGGTGCTTTGCGACCACCTAGAGGGGTGGGATAAGGAGGGTAGGAGGGAGACGCAAGAGGGAAGGGATATGGGGATTTACGTATGCATATGGCTGATTCACTTTGTTGTACGACAGAAACTAACACAGCATTGTGAAGCAATTACACTCCAATAAAGATGTTTTTAAAAAAGTGTCCTTTTTTAAAAAAACAATTAATGCATAATACTATGTTCAGATGTTTTGACAGAGTTCTTTAATATTTAAAATAATTGTGCTGAAAGTTAACAGGTTTTCACTGGATCTTGGCTTAAAGCACTTATAAATTGTTATCAGATTACAGACCAAATAACCAAAGCGCCATCTAGCTAATGACAGGATATTCTAATTGAAAGCAAAATACCTCCCCTAAAAAATACTAATTTAAGGGTTAAAACTGTAAGTGGAAATACATTAAAAATATTATTAATATGTTATGACAAATTCCCAGAGCTAATTCCTAATTTTTAGCCCCAAACTTCATATATAATTCTTTTAAAAAATATAGAATAAAACTTGTTAGTTTTCAAAATTAAACTGCATATTTATTATCAAAAATCTGGGAGTAGTATTTCAATATCATCCCCTTTTTTTAAAAAAATGCATGTAAAATACAAGGAAACTCGCAAAGTCAAAAGTAGTAAGGACCCAGGTTAAATAATATTTAAAAGGTATGTTAAAGATGCAGAAAATTAAAAAGATCTACAGATAGACAGATATACATACCTGTTTTATTTTCTGCATCTTTAACATACCTTTCAAAAACTATTTAATCTAGGTCCTTACCCATCTATATATATCTAGTTCTTCATTTTATATCATATGTGAATCTCTAAATATATGTACATGTGAGGGGCTTCCCTGGTGGTGCAGTGGTTGAGAGTCTGCCTACCAATGCAGGGGAGAAGGGTTCGAGCCCTGGACTGGGAGGACCCCACATGCCGCAGAGCGGCTAGGCCCGTGAGCCACAACTGCTGAGCCTGCGCGCCTGGAGCCTGTGCTTCTCAACAAGAGAGGCCGCAACAGTGAGAGGCCCGCTCACCGCGATGAGGAGTGGCCCCCACTTGCTGCAGCTGGAGGAAGCCCGCGCACAGAAACGAAGACCCAATGCGGCCAAAAATAAATAAATAATTTTTTAAAAAAATATGTACATGTGAATCAAATTATTAAGCTAACTGCACTAAGAATACTTGTTTTTAAAAATAATTCTATGTCAAGCTAATGAAATGTAGAATCACTAACTTTGTAAATTAAGATTGTCAACTTTAAGATTTGAGGGAGTCACACCTGTATGTGCAGATTTTCTTAAAGATCGTTTCCAACAATCTTATTTTTAAGACTATTGGACTTAAATTATTTCAAATGCGGTAAGTTGAACAAAATCAATACTGAACAACATACCTTTCAGATAAATTAAGGCTTTGGTGAAGAGGTTCTAATTTTTGACATGTCTCTAGGCTGTCAACAGATGTCGAAGGCAATGAGTCTGATTGCACCTTGTTGGCATCACATAAATTAGCATCATTTTTAGGTAGGGTCTTTCTGAATTTTCGTCCTAAATCCGTCCATAGGACATTCGTCAACACAACTTTGAGTTGCCTGTTACACACATAAATAATTAATACATACAGTACTAAACGTTATATAATACATGAATTCATCACAAATTATAACAAATGAAAACCTCCAGGAATTCTAAATTCAGTTCTTAAAGAAATTAACCAGAGTAGTAAATATCATAAGTAAAAAATATGCCTAATCATTCTCAAATATACATGAAAAACTAAAGCACATTTCACTTAATTGGTTCTTTCTTCAGAATTCTATCTAGTATACTACATCTGTGGTCACACACACGTACAGCTGTTGGATTGCTGGTAACCAATATGCGCCTGGTCACACTATAAGTGGAACAACAACACACATCTGCACATCACATCACATAGGTAACCGCTTTCTGCACTAAAAATGTATTCCTGTTTTACTATTTGATTCGGAAAACATAATTAAAACTAAGGGTAACAGTACAACATCTACAATCTTAACCCTACATAGTTTTAAGATACATTTAATTTTACCTTATTTCTAAAAATATGTCAACTTAAAACACTTACTGTACCTACACCAATTTCAAAAGTAAAACTGATAAATCCCAGCACTTCCAGCTCTGCCTCATTACATTTTGCCCATTACTCATTCAACACATCTATGTGCTGATAATACTTGAAGAACTGTGTTCAGTTCTAGAACCATGAAATATAGTTTCTGCAGGACTGTGAACAGGCTACCAAGTAGATGTGAGACAATGTCAAATGAGGAATGGCTGGAAGACTTGGAAATGTGTGATCAGAAGAGTGTCTATTCTATTCCCTAGTACCAGTTTTAGGCACTGTTTGTTTAACAAATGTTAAGAATATTAAGAAACAGAAAGCAAAGTGTTCGTGTATTTTTAATATAAAACAGAGCTCAAAGAAATCACTTGTTTGCCGCAGCCACTTGGGGCTGTATCTTCAGATCATCTGGAAGAAGCGGGATAGAAGTCTTCAGAGGAACCTCTATAGAACGCACTGAAACTCCAAACATTTTAAGTTTATAGATTTTAGAATTATCATTAAAGAATAAAGAGATGAGTGACATTTCTATGAATGAATAATAATTCATTCTTTGTTCAACAAATACTTACCAAATACCTTCTAGCAAAACAACTGTACTAGTAGAATCTGGAGATTCAGCAACAAACAAAAGAGTTACAGTTCCTGCCTTCATGGAGCTTACATTACAAAGAAGAATTACCCGATTAGTTATTTAATTACAACTGTGATGAGCAATATGAACAGAAAATACAGGTGCTGCATTTCTTCTGAACCAGATCAGGGAAGGTTTTACTGAGAATATGACATTTACGCTGAAACTGTCCAAAGGAAACAAGTGGAAAATGGAGAGTGGTTCAAAAAGGAGGACAAAATGTAAATGCTCAGACATGAGTAAAGCTTGTTCAAGGAAATTAAAGGACTTACCTGGCTCAAGTGCTTAGAGTGAAGAGGAAATTTGTATAAGATAAGGATGGGCAGTTAGGCAGGACCCTGTGGACTATACTGAGGATTTGAAACTTTAATGTCAACAACAATATCAATCCCCTAGTTTTAACAAGAGAATCATGAGACCAGAGCTGTATTTTTAAAAGATGACTTCGATCTTTTATGAATAATAAAGAAAACACCAAGAGAAAAGGGTAATAATGAATTTAGAGAGGAAATGGTGACTTAGGGATAGTTTAGTGGAATGGTGGGAGCAGAAATGGCAAAGAAGAAAAGGGACACAGACACAGCAAATGTAGGCAGTTGACAAACAGCTACGAAAGGGGGATACAGGACAAGAGCTGAAGATAAATGTGAGATCCAAGAAAGGTCTTCTTAGTTAGTTATTGGTTGGTTAGTTAGCTTAAGATAGAAAATATCTGTGTAAGTTTCAGTGCTTATGGGAAGAGGTCAACAGACTAGGAGAGGTTGAAGATACAGGAGACAGGATAATTAACTTTATAATTAAGTTTCTTAAGAAGTAGCATAAAAAGAGCTAATATTTACTGAACATGCACCATATACCAGGAAGCATGTTAAGACCTCTACAATGATTTACTTCATTTAATCCTCACAACTACTCTGTGAAGTAAAATGGTAATTATTCTTCTGCAACTGAGAAGACCAAGAATAGAATGATTAATAACTAAGTCCATAGTAAAATGGGTGAGTAGTGAGAGCGAGATCCAGAGCCACACACTCTCAACTCTGTTGCCAGCACTCTTAACTGCTCCACTGTGCTGGTTTATGGTGGGAGAAGAACCCCTTTTCCTTCTTCCAGAAACCAAGATCATATTTTCAAAGTGATACCAAAGGTAAAAGAACACAGGCTTGAGGAGAGAAAAGGCTTCAAATCATCACTGTGGAGAGGGGGAACACAAGCTGACTAGAGAAACACAGTAGGATTATCTTGAAGTTGAGGAATCCAGTAGGGTTAATAACCACAAATTTATAATGACATAAACATACTGTGTTTTGTGATTTTTTTTTCCCATCACTGCTCAGCCACCTTGGTGTCAGCACAATGCAAACAGATAATTAGGTTCACAAGTGATTATTAATTACGAAGGAAAAAGGCACCTTTAAAACTAAAAATCTGGTAGCTACCACCTTAGCCAAGTGATCAAATGTAAGGCCACCAACAGTGGGACAAGCAAACACTACGTATCCCCTGATATGATGCAATAAGCAAATGACATCAGCTATGAAGTACTTTTGCCAAAAATGTAACATGAACCTAATCATGAGGACAAACCCAATTATAAAAATCTAGAATGTAGGACATTCTACAAGACAACTGGCTTGAACTCTTCAAAACAGTCAATGTCATGGTTTAGGGGTGTCATGGGGAGGCAGGGGCTATTCTAAGATTAAGAGACTAATGAGACATAATAACCAAAAAATAAAATGCATGAACTTCAATTTGATCCTAGATTTTTTTAACAAAAGATATTTTGGGGGACATTTAGAGAATTCTGATTCTAGACTTTATATTAGATGATAATATGAAATTATTATAAATTTTCTTCATAATGTATTGTGGTTATCATGTAAAAGAATTTTCTTGTTCTTAAGAAGTGCAGGCTAAAGTATTCAGAGGTGAAGTGCCTGACATCTGTGACTTACTTTCAAACGGTTCTGGGAAAAAAAATGTGTACATGAATGTACATATGTGATATGCACTTACATACATGTATGAAAAGAGACTGAGAGAAGGCAAATGTGGGAAAACGTTAACAACATCTTGCGTGTTTGTTATACTCTTAACAAAATAATCCCGCCTGGAATCCTGTACCAAAAAAATATGAAACGGGAAAAAAGTTATGCATGAAGATATTCATCACAGTATTATTTATAAAAGCAACAAAATGAAAGCAAATTTAAATTCCCAGCAATAGGGACTTCCCTGGTGGTCCAGTGGTAAACAATCCGCCTTCCAATGCACGAGACACAGGTTCAATCCCTGGTCAGGGAACTAAGATCCCACATTCCGCATGGCAACAAAGCCCTCACACTGCAACTACTGAGCCCGTGCACCTCAACTAGAGAGAAGGGAAAAAAAAAATCGCATGCTACAATGCCCACATGCCACAACTAGAGAGAAGCCTGTGCACCGCCAACAAAAGATCCCACATGCTGCAACAAAGATCCCATGTGCTGCAACGAAGACCCGACACAGCCAAAAATTTAAAAATTTTAAAAATTAAAAACATAAAAATTCCCAGCAATAGCAGAATGGTTAAGTGAACAATGATAAAGCCACTTAATGGAATGTTACTTATTAGTCTCTTAAAATCCTCTACTTTAAATTTTAAGAGTGACTGGCTGTGTTTTTTTCTTTCAACTTGTCTTTATTTCTATTTTCTATACTAAGCAAGTACTATACTATTTATATAAAGAGAAGTGTCAACCAATTAATTTTGTAAAAAATGGTAAACATCTTTACCTAGCCAAAAACTATCTACTGATTAGTGAAAAAAAATTATTTTTTACATTCAGAGCTACTCTTTTATAGGTTTTACAACTGTACAACTTAAAATTCTAAATGATCAAATGAAAATACTTCTAAAATCTTAAGGATATATAAGGTATACTTTTCGTCTGAGAAAACTACTGACTATTAGTAATTTGCTAAATTATTTGGGAAAATATCCCAGTGGTAATTTTAATAATTTTAAATATGAAAATATCCAATGTTGGAAAATGCCATTTTTCTATTCACCCAAACCAAATAAGACTCACCACTGGTGATTTTACTGGTAATTCTAATAGTTGGCTCTAAGTGAAAAAGACAATTTGGGTTCTCTGTGAAAATACCTATTTCATGTTCATAAATTTGCTTTATTGTAATCTGATTGAATAATAATATCCTAAGGCAGAAGTCAGCAATCTTTTCCCCCCAAATTAAAGATAAAATTTTTAAAATTTCTATATATTTAAATATATTTGAACACTTCACAAGAAAGACATATAAATAGCCAATATGCACATAAAAAGGTGCTCAATATCATTAACCTCATCTTTCTAGTCTTTAAAAAAAGTTTGTCTTTTCAAAAAAGGGGGAAGGACAGCAAAATATTTCAACAGACACTTGAGAGAAGATGTAAAAAAACAATAAGCACATGAAAAGATGCTCAACATCATCATTCATCAAGGAAATGCAATTAAAACCACAAGAAGATATCACTACACATACATTAAAAGGGATGATGACAGAGATTGACCATACAAGTGCTGGCAGGAGGGTGGAGGAAGTAAAACTCTTCTGCACTGCTGATGGGAATGTAAAGTGGCACAATTACTTTTGGAAAACATTTGGCAGTTGCTTAACAAAGTTGAAAATGTACTTTCAATGACCCAGCAACCCATCTCCTAGGTATTTAACCAAAAGGAATAAAAACATGTCCACACAGGCACTTGTACATGAATATTCACAACAGCTTTATTAATAGTAGTATTAATTTTTCACAGAACTAGAACAAAAAAAAGTTTATATTTGTATGGAAACACAGAAGACCACAAATAGCCAAACCAATCTTCAGAAACAAAAACAAGCCTGGAGGAATCAGGCTCCCTGACTTCGGATTATATTACAAACCTACAGTAATCAAAACAGCATGATACGGGCACAAAAACAGAAATACAGATCAATGAACAGGATAGAAAGCCCAGAGATAAACCCATGCACATATGGTCACCTTATCTTTGATAAAGGAGGAACAAACATACAATGGAGGAAAGACAGCCTCTTCAATAAGTGGTGCTGGGAAAACTGGACGGCTACATGTAAAAGAATGAAATTAGAAAACTCCATAACACCATATACAAAAATAAACTCAAAATGGATTAAAGACCTAAATGTAAGGCCAGACACTATCAAACTCTTAGAGGAAAACATAGGCAGAACACTCTATGACATAAATCACAGCAAGATCCTTTTTGACCCATCTCCTAGAGAAATGGAAATAAAAACAAAAATAAACAAATGAGACCGAATGAAACTTAAAAGCTTTTGCACAGCAAAGGAAACCATAAACAAGACGAAAAGACAACCCTCAGAATGGGTGAAAATATTTGCAAACGAAGCAACTGACAAAGGATTAATCTCCAAAATATACAAACAGATCATGAAGCTCAATATCAAAAAAACAAACAATCCAATCCAAAACTGGACAAAAGACCTAAATAGACATTTCTCCAAAGAAGATATACAGATTGCCAACAAACACATGAAAGGATGCTTAACATCACTAATCATTAAAAAAATGCAAATCAAACCTATAATGAGGTATCACCTCACACCGGCCAGAATGCCCATCATCAAAAAATCTACAAACAATAAATGCTGAAGAGGTGTGGAGAAAAGGGAACCCTCCTACACTGTTGGAGGGAATGTAAATTGATACAGCCACTATGGAGAAGAGTATAGAGGTTCCTTAAAAAACTAAAAATAGAACTACCATACAACCCAGCAATCCCACTACTGGGCATATACCCTGAGAAAACCATAATTCAAAAAGAGTCATGTACCACAATGTTCATTGCAGCTCTATTTACAATAGCCATGACATGGAAGCAACCTAAGTGTCCATCGACAGATGAATGGATAAAGAAGATGTGGCACATATATACAAAGGAATATTATTCGGCCATAAAAGGAAATGAAATTGAGCTATCTGTAGTGAGGTGGATGGACCTAGAGACTGTCATACAGAGTGAAGTAAGTCAGAAAGAGAAAAACAAATACCATATGCTAACACATATATATGGAATCTAAAAAAAAAAAAAAAAAATGGTTCTGATGAACCAAGGAGCAGGACAGGAATAAAGACGCAGACATAGAGAATGGACTTGAGGACATGGGGAGAGGGAAGGGTAAGCTGGGACAAAGTGAGAGAGTAGCAATGACAATATATACACTACCAAATGTAAAACAGATAGCTAGTGGGAAGCAGCCGCATAGCACAGGGAGATCAGCTCGGTGCTTAACAAAACATTGTAAAGCAATTATACTCCAATAAAGATGTTTAAAAAAAAAAAAAACAGAAAAAGACTCACAAACATAGAAAACCAATTTATGGTTACCAAATGGGAGGGAGAGGTGGCGAGGGACAAATTAAGAGTATGTGATTAACCAGTATAAACTACTATACATAAAATAGATAAGAAGGATTTACTGTATAGCACAGGAAATTATATTCAGTGTCTTGTAATAACCTATAATGGAATATAATCTGAAAAAATATACAATTGAATCATTTTGCTGAAACACAGTATTGCAAATCAACTATACTTGAATTTAAAAAGTTACTGATCACAGATCACCATAACAAATATAATAATAATGAAAAAGTTTGATATATTGTGAGAATTACCAAACTGTGACACAGAGACACAAAGTGAGCAAATGTTTCTGGAAAAATGCTACCAACAGACTTGCTAAATGCAGAGTTGCCTGCAACATTCAATTTGTAAAAAATGCATTATCTCCAAAGTGCAATAATGTGAAGCACAATAAAACAAGGTATGCCTGTACCTTATGACTGGTATTCTTATAAAAATGGCAGAAACAGACATACCCAGAAGGAAGACAACATGAAGACATACAGGGGAAACATGTAAATATGGAGGACTGAATGCATGAAGAAGAGAGGAGAGAGACATGGAACAGATTATTCCTTAATGCCTTCAAAGGAAGCACAGCCTAGAGGACACCTTGATTCACATGAAATGTGAATGGATTAAATAATTTGGTCAAAGGTCGAGATTGTGAGAGTAGATTAAAAAAAAACACACAAGACCTTCTGTGTTCTGAATGTTTGTTTCACCTCAAAATTCATATTTTGAAATCCTAACCCCCAAAGTGATGGCAGTAGGAGGTGGGGCCTTTGGGAGGTGACTGGGTCATGAGGGTAGAGCCCTCATGAATGGGACTAGTGCTCATAAAAAAGGTTCAAGAGAGGACCCCTTCCACCCTTTGAGGATACAGTAAAGAGATGGCCATCTAAGAACCAGGAAGCCCTCACCAGATACTGAATCTGGGAGTGCTATGATCCTGGGCTTCCCAGGAATTATTACACTTTTGAAAAATAAATGTTTTTTGTTTATAAGCCACCTAGTCTTATGGTATTTTGTTATAACAGTCTAAACAGACTAAGATAAGATCCAACGATATGCTCTCAACCAGAGACACGCTTTGGACTCAAAGAAATAAACAGGTTCAAAGAAAAAGGATGGAAACAGGTATACCATGCAAACAGCAACCTTAAGACAGGTGGAATGGCTCTATCAGTATTAGACAAAATAGACTTTAAAGCAAAAAAAGAAAAAGTCTGTAGAAACAATCAGGGACATTTCATTGACAAAAGGGTTAATTCATCAGTAAGATATACTGACTATAAATACACATATACTTAATAACAGGACCACAAGGCTCATTAAGCAAAAACTAACAGAAAGGAGAAATTAACAATTCAACAGTAATAGTTCAACACTTAAAACCCCAGTCTTGATAGAACAACTAGACAAAAAATCAGCAAGGATACAGAAGGCTTGAATAACACTATCAACCAATGCATCCACAGACCACTCTAACAAACAGCAACAGACTGCACATTCTTCTCAAACATATGGAACATTCTCCAACAACCAACAAAGACCATATGCCAGGCCACAAATAAACCTCAATAAATTTACAAGAAGAGAAATCATACAAAACGTTCTCAGACCACAGTGGAATTCAATTAAAAATTAACAACAAAACTAAGTCATGAGGATATAATGTACAGCATGGGGACTATGGTTAATAATACTGTATTGTATATTTGAAAGTTGTTAAGAAAGTAAATCTTAAAAGTTGTCATCACACACAAAAAAATCTGTAACTATGTGAGTGATGGATGTTACCTATACTTACTGTGGTGATCATTTCATAGTATATACAAGTATAGAATCATTATGTTGTATATCTGAAACTAATATAATATTATATGTCAATTACATCTCAATAAAAGATGAAAATCTTTGAAATTTAAAAATACATAGAAATTAAACAATTCACACTTTCAAAAGAAGTGAATCAATCATACCAGAAATTAGAAAATACTTTTGAGCTTAATGAAAAGAAAATCACAACATACCAAAATTTATGAGGTGCAGCTAACGCAGTGCTTAGAATAAAATTTAAAACTAAATACCTAGGGCTTCCCTGGTGGCGCAGTGTGGTTGAGAGTCCGCCTGCCGATGCAGGGGACACGGGTTCGTGCCCCGGTCCGGGAAGATCCCACATGCCGCGGAGCGGCTGGGCCCGTGAGCCATGGCCGCTGGGCCTGCGCGTCCGGAGGCTGTGCCCCGCGACGGGAGAGGCCACAGCAGTGAGAGGCCCGCATACCGCAAAAAAAAAAAAAAAAAAAAACTAAATACCTATACTAGAAAAGAAGACATCTCAAATCAATAACCTAACCATGTATCTTAAGAAATTAGAAAAAGAAGCACAAACTATGTCCAAAACAAAGAGAAGAAATAGAAAATAAGATTATAGTGAAAATAAATGAAATCGAATATAGAAAACCTACGGAGAATATTGATGAAACCAAAAGTTGGTTCTTTGAAAAGATCGACAAAATTTAAAAATATCTAGGTAGACTGAACAAAAAAAAAAAAAAAAAAAAAGAAAGAAAGAAAGAAAACACTCAAATTACTAACATGAGGAATGAAAGACGGGTCATCACTAACAATATACAGAAATTGTAAACAATATAATAGAATACTATGAACAAATGTATGGCAACAAATTAGATAAATAAAATATACAAATTCCTAGAAAAATAGAAGCTACCAAAACAGACTCTTAAAAAAAAAAAAAGGAAAATCTCAACAGACTTATAACAAGGAAAAATCTGAATTTCTAACTGGAAAACTTCACAGATACACACACACACACACACACACACACACACACACACACACACACACACACACACACCACCAATGAATGACCAGATGGATTCACTGGTGAATTTTATCAAACATTTAAACAAGAATTAATACCAATCCTTCAAAAACTCTTCCGGAAAACAAAGGAAGAGACAACACTTTTCACCTATTCTACAAGGCTATTATTAGCCTGATTCCAAAGCCAGACAAAGACAACATAAGAAAATAGCAAGTTATTTTCCCTTCTGAATACAAACATAGATATCCTCAATAAAATCCTGGCAAACTGAAACCAGTAACATATAAATGGGATCATAAATCAGAATCAAGTGAGATTTATCCCAGGAATGCAAAGGTGGTTTAAAATCTAAAAATCAATTTATGTAATACATTATATTAATAAAGGATACAAATTACATGATATAAATGCAGAAAAAGCATTTGACAAAATCCAACACACATTCATCATAAAAAGCCTCCCACAAATTAAGAACAGAAGGGAACTTCCTCAGCATGAAAAAGGGCATGTCTTAGTCTGTTCAGGCTATAACAGAATATCACAGACTCAGCAGCTTATAAACAACAAACATTTATTTCTCACGGTTCTGGAGGCTGGGAAGTCCAAGATCAGGGTGCTGGCCAACATGGTCAGGCTCTGGTGAAGGCCCTCTTCTGGGATGCAGACTGCAGACTCCTCACAGTGTCCTCACGTGGTAGAAGGCACCAGGAAGCTCTGTGAGGTCTCTTTTATGAAAAGAGCACTAATCCCGTTCATGAGGGCTCCACCGTCATGACTTAAGCACCCCCCTCAATGGCCCCACCTCCAAACACCATCAAATTGGGCATTAGGATTTCAATATATGAATTTTGGGGAGATATTGTACAAACATTCAAACCATAGCAGGGCATCTATAAAAAACCTATAACTAACATCATACTTAATGGTGAAATACTAAATGCTTTCCCTCTGATAGTGGGAACAATACAAAGATTTCCACTCTCACCACTTCCATTATACACTGTACATTCTAGCCAGGACAATTAGGCAAGGGGAAAAAATTAAAGGCCTCCAGCTGAAAAGGAAGCAGTAAAGCCATCTTTGTTTGCAGATGACATGATCTTATATATACAAAATTCCAAGCAATCTACTAAAAATTTCTAGAACAGCACAAACAGGGTCACAGTATATAAATCAGGGTCAACATATATAAATAAATGGGATTTCTACACACTAGCAATGAACCATCTAAAACTAAAATTAAGAAAACACTTCCATTCACAACAGCATCAAAAAGAAAATACTTGGGAATAAAGTTAACAATAAATGTCCAAGACACACTGAAAGTTACAAAACACTGTTGAAAGAAATTGAATAAGACCTAAATAAATGGAAAGATATATTCATGAATCAGAAGATTTAATTTGTTAAGACAGCAATACTCCCCAAATTGGTCTACAGATTCAACACATCCTCCATCAAAATCCTTGGCTGTTTTGCTCAAAATGACCAACTGATTCTAAAACTCAGTTGAAAATGCAAGGAACCCAGAACAACCAAAACAATCTTGAAAAGGGACTTCCTGGCAGCCCAGTGGTTCAGACTCCATGCTTCCACTGCAGGGGGCATGGGTGTGATCCGTGGTAGGGGAACTAAGATCCTGTATGCTGCACAGTGCGGCCAGAAAATTTTTTTTTTAAGTCTTGAAAAATATTATGAAGTTGGAAGACTCACATTTCCCATTTCAAAACTTACCACAAAGTTGCAATAATACAGTGTACAGCACACATTGGTGCTGAAATAAAAAGACATTTAGATCAATGGACTAGAAATCCAAATCCAGAAATAAACACATATTAATGTCAACTGATTTTCAACAAAGGTACCAAGAAAAATTCGTACCTCTTCAACAAATGTTGCTGGGACAACTGCATATTCACAAACAAAAATATAAATTTGGATGCCTATCTCATGCCATACCCAAAATTAATTCAAAATGGATAAAATACCTAAATCTAAGAGCTAGAACTATAAAACTCTTAGACAAAAACACAAGAGTAAATCATCATGACCTCAGATTAGGCAATAGTTCCTTAGATATGACAACAAAAGCACAGCAACAAAAGAAAAATAGATAAATGGGATTTCATCAAAGTGAAAAAAACTTTTGTGCTTCAAAGGACACCATCAAGTGAAAAGCTGAGTGAGAGAAAATATTTCCAAATCACATATCTAATAAGGACCTGTATCCAGAATATATAAAGAACTCTTACAACTCAACAATAAAAAGATAAACACCACAATTTTTAAACAGGCAAAGGATCTAAACAGACATTTCTCCAAAGAAGATATACAAATGACCAACAGGCACGTAAAAAGACACTCAATGTCATTAGGAAATATGTATCAAAACCACAATGAGATTATCATTTCACACCCACTAGGACAACTATGGAAAGAAGGAAGGAAGGGAAGGAGGGAGGGAAAATAAGTATTGATAAGGATATGGAGTCACCAGATATGTTTATTTCTTAAGGACAATTCACTTGAAAGGTGAGAATTCAGACTAACCAGCTTACAGAGTGCTCTGACATAAAATCAAGAATTCCAATTAGGACTTCCCTGGTTACACAGTGGTTAAGAATCTGCCTGCCAAATGCAGGGGACACGGGTTTGAGCCCTGGTCTGGGAAGATCCCACATGCCGCGAAGCAACTAAGCCTGTGTGCCACAACTACTGCCTGTGCTCTAGAGCCTGCGAGCCACAACTACTGAGCCCATGTGCCGCAACTACTGAAGCCCGTGTGCCTAGAGCCTGTGCTCTGCAACGAGAAGCCCGCACACTGCAACAAAGAGTAGCCCCTGCTCACTGCAACTAGAGAAAGCCCACGCACAGCAGCAAAGACCCAATGCAGCCAAAAATAAATAAACTTATAAAAAAAAAAAGAACTCCAATTAGTCTTCTCACTTGTGCAAACTCCCAATAATTGTAATTTTTACTTTGTTACTGTCACTTTTTATTCATTCACTATTCTAAAAAAGATAATACCCTTTTGCAAAATAACAACTTTTTAAGCATTTACTGATGTCCAATACTAAAATTTAGCTGCGATTTCCTGCTGGTAATAATTGTAATTTGAATCCCATAGATATTTAATTCCAGCATATCCATTATTCATTAATACTATGACTTTAAGACCACAGTTGCTAAGTGGAGCACAAATAATATCCAGCATCTTAATGAGTCTATATGTAACTCTTGCTTTATTAGCTAAAGCTTTCAAGATGTTACAAACACACAAAAACAAGGAGTTAAGATGAATTAGAATCACAGAAAGAGCTTAGAAGGAACAGTAGAGGCCACTGAACTCAATCACTGTATTTTAAAAGTTGTGAAAATTTGAGAACCGAAAAGGTTAAATGAATCATTCATGGTCACACTATACATAGTATAAGCCCATCCTATATCACACACATACATGTATCTTACCTTTCTGGTGATGTCTTAGAAGTGACAGGACGCCCACGTACACCTTTTTTACTTTTATGGTCTACAGAGAGGACCTTATTTCTTAGGCTCCTTTTCCACTAAGAAAAAAAAATGGAATTTGGAATTTCAATAATAAATATAGCAATATGACAATTAAGAGGCACTTAATTTTTATTTAGAAATTCAAGATAAACAGCCAAAGTCATAATTATAGTACACAGAGGGGGAAAAATGCAATCTACAAAACACCTGGCATCTTTTGCTAGTGAGGATATAAAAGTCCAATAAATAATAGAAGAAAGACATGTACGGACTTCCCTGGCAGTCCAGTGATTAAGACTCCACATTCCACTGCAAGTGGTGCGGGTTCAATCCCTGGTTGGGGAACTAAGATCCTACATGCCACGCAGCCAAAACATAAATAAATAAATAAATAAATAAATAAATAAATAAATAAATAAATAAATAAATAAAGGGTCTGGACTTAATTCGTTAAAAAAAGAAAAAGAAAAAAGACATTTAAAAATGTAAAGGTAATTTTAGTCAGGAAATAGACATTTTAAGGTTCAAAAGCTTACATAACTACGAAAAATGGTGAATGTGTTTAAAGGAAATAAAAATAATTACATGCCAAGTTAAACAGAGTCTGTGATTCTGAAGTAACTGCATTTATAAACAATTGGAAGGGATTACAATTGATTCCCTATGAACTGCTGCATGGAAAAACTTTAGGGAAGAGTAAGATATCTTACTAACAGTGTTTAGATTTAATCCAACTACAAACAAAGTTAAAATTGATTTAGTTAATATACAAACAGGACTTCCCTGGGTGGCGCAATGGTTAAGAATCCGCCTGCCAATGCAGGGAACACAGGTTCAATCCCTGGTCCGGGAAGATTCCACATGCCAAGTAGCAACTAAGCCCATGCGCCACAACTACTGAGCCTGCACTCTAGAGCCTGCGAGTCACAACTACTGCGCCCGCGCACACAACTACTAAAGCCCACACGTCCTAGAGCCTGCACACCGCAACTACTGAGCCCTCATGCTGCAACTACTAAAGCCCATGTAACTAGAGCCTGTGCTCTGCAACAAAAGAAGCCACCTCAATGACAAGCCCACGCACCACAACAAAGAGTAGCCCCCGCTCACCACAACTAGACAAAGCTTGCACGCAGCAGAGACCCAACACAGCCAAAATTTAAAATTTTTTAAATATATATATATAAACTGTGGAGACTTCCCTGGTGGCGCAGTGGTTAAGAATCCGCCTGCCAATGCAGGGAACACGGGTTCGAGCCCTGGTGCAGGAAGATCCCACATGCCACAGAGCAACTAAGCCCATGCACCACAACTACGGAGCCTGTGCTCTAGAGCCTGTGAGCCACAAATACTGAAGCCCGCATGCCTAGAGCCTGTGCTCCGCAACAAGAGAAGCCACCGCAATGAGAAGCTCGCACACCTCAATGAAGAGCAGCCCCAGCTCGCCACAACTAGAGACCCCACATGCAACAACAAAGACCCAATGCAACCATAAATAAATAAATAAATTTATTTTTAAAAAGAGAAACAGTGTGAATCTGGGCAAATAAATTACTTATCTTCTCTATGCATTAGTTTCCTTACGTAATAATGGTTACTATCTCACAAGGATATATGATGATTATATATGTAATAAGTTTAAAATACTGTCTTCCTTCCTAAATAGACATTTCTCCAAAGAAAACATACAAATGGCCAAAAAGCACCACAACAAAGAGCAGCCCTGCTCGCCACAACTAGAGAAAGCCCACATGCAGCAACGAAGTCCCAACGCAGCCAAAAAAGTAATTAATTAATTTTTTTAAGAAGTCTACAAATAACAAATGCTGGAGTAGGTGTGGAGAAAAGGGAACCCTCTTAACACTATTGGTGGGAATGTAAATTGGTGTGGCCACTATGGAGGTTCCTTAAAAAACTAATAATAGAGTTGCCATATGATTAGCAATCCCTCTCCTGGTCATATATCCAGAGAAAACTGTAATTCAAAAAAAATACATGCACTCCAGTGTTCACAACAGCAGTATTTACAATGGCCAAGACATGGAAACAACCTAAATGTCTACTGACAGATGAATGGATAAAGAAGGTGTGTGTGTGTGTGTGTGTGTGTGTG
>NC_041214.2:111708559-111734951 GCF_002837175.3 Physeter macrocephalus | reverse complement strand
GTGTATACATATATATATATATATATATATATATATATATACAGTGGAATATTACTCAGCCATAAAAAAGAATGAAATAATGCCATTTGCAGCAACATGGATGGAACCAGAGATTATATTAAGTGAAGTAAGTCAGAAAGAGAAAGACAAATACCATATGATATCACTTATATGTGGAATCTAAAATATGACACAAATGAACTTATTTATGAAACAGAAACAGACTCAGAGACATAGAAAACAAACTTATGGTTACCAAAGAGGAAACGGGGTGGAGGAGGGATAAATTAGGAATTTGGGATTAGCAGATACAAACTAATACATATAAAATAAACAACAGGGTCATACTGTATAGCCCAGACAACTATATTCAATATCCTGTAATAAACCATAATGGAAAAGAATATGTATACATATGTATAACTGAATCACTTTTCTGTACACCTGAAACTAACACAACAATGTAAATCAACTATAGCTAAAATATACTGTCCTCCTCAAAGACATATTTGTACACCTATGTTCATAGCAGCATTTTTCATAATAGCTACAAGGTGGAAACAACTCAAATGTCCCATCAATAATAACACCAGTAATAATGAAATGTGTCATATACATACAATGAAATATTACTCAGCCTTAAAAAGGAAATTCTGACACATGCTACAACATGCATGAACTTTGACAACTATGAGATAATAAAAAATATTTATATTGGTCTCTGGCCTCAGTTCCTACACAGAGCTCCTAAAACCCTTGTAATTTCCTTGGTGATAGGAGCATCTTTTGCTATAATATCTGGTTTTTAACCCCAATCCCTGACACAGGGCTCCTAAACCCTCACAATTTCCTGGGTGATAGATGTGCCTTTTGTATTAATGAAGCGACTCTGGGTGAGATCCTGAATGGCTCCTGGATAGGGGCTAGTCACCAGAAAGACCAAGCCAATATTACAAGCTTGGAATTCTCATCTTTGCCCCCCATTCTCTAGAGAGGGGAGAGGGACTGGAAACCGAATTAATTATCAGTCATGCCTATGTGAGCACATCTCCATTACAATCTCAAAAATATTATATGAGGTTCAAAGAGCTTTCAGGTTGGTAAACACATCCATATACCCGGAAGGTGACACACCCCAACTCCACAGGGACAGAAGCTCCTGCACTCAGGATCCTACCAGACCTTGCCCTATGTATCTATTCATTTGGCTATTCATCTGTATCCTCTATCATGTCCTTAAATAAACTGGTAAATGTAAATAAGTGTTTCTCTGAGTTCTGTGAACTGCTCTAGCATAAATTAATCAAACCTGAGGAGAGGGTCATGGGAATCTCAGATTTATAGCCAGTTGGTCAGAAGCACAGGTGAAAACCTGGAATTGTGATTGGCATCTGAAGTGGGGTGGGAGCAGTCTTGGGACTGAGCCCACAACCTGTGAGATCTGAAACCATCTCCAGGTAGATAGTGTCAGAATTGAGATAAATTGTAGGACACCCAGCTCATGTCCCAGAGGATTGCTTGGTGGGGGAAAACCCACACACATCTGGTGTGAGAAGTGTTGTGAAAATGATAGTAGTATGAGAGTAAAGGAGAAACACAGGAGGAAGATGTGTTTTTCCCAACGCAATGACATTACGTTAAGTGAAATAAGCCAGTAACAAAAAGACAAATACTCTATGGTTCAAGTTATAGGAAGTATCTAGAGTACACAGAGATAGAAAACAGTAGAATTTTGGTTGCCAGGGGATGGGAGAGGGGGAAATGGAGAGTTATTGTTTAATAGGTAAAGTGTTTTGGTTTTGCAAGATGTAAAGAATTCTGGAGATAGATGGTGGTGATGGTTGCACAACAATGCGAATATACTAAATGCCAGTGAACTGTACCCTTAAAAATGGTTAAGATGATAAATTTTATGCTATGTGTGTTTTACCATAATTGAAAACACATCTTAAAAAGTAAAAAAAAAAAATTTAAGTAATGAAAAACAAAACACTGTCTTAACCATGATAGCCCTCAATAAACACTGTCATTTTTATTGTCCAGGCATTATTATCTCATTATCACCACAGCCCTACATGGTATAAAACTCATCACTTTATAAGTGGGAAGTGAAACTCAGTGAATAAACTTCAGCAATTAACCCAAGTCTGACTGACATAAAAGCCTATGCTCCTTCCAATGCTGTAATTCTAAATTACACAAATTCTCAGAAATCCTTCCGATCAAGATATCAACCTAAACACACTGTCACTCCCATTTCACTACAAAATGTAAATGTATCAATATAACTAGATTAAAAATACATTTTTCCTCCATTTTCAGTATCACTGTCTTAGTTCTGCCTCTTACTTCTGACCTGGACTCTTGCAATGTTCTCCTAATGGGATTCCCCGCAAATGGTCCCTTCTCCCCCCCAGTCCAGCAGCCACTCCATCATGAAAGTTAAATCTTTCAAACATGCAAATCTGATGTCACTCTCCTGCTTAAATTCCTAAGTATTCCCCACTACCTAAGGAGAAAAAAAAAAAGAACTGAGCTCTCTTTCTCACTTCTGCTTCCCATGAATCTTCTATTCCGACAACACTAAACTATATGTAGTTCCCTGAAAGTGCATGCCATTCAGATCCTTTCACACCTTTCTGTACATGTTTCCTCTTACTAGAATGTGCTTTGCCCTCCCCAGTTCTCCTTGTCCATTAAGACCCAGATCAACACCACCTATGAAGCCTTCCTCACTCTCTAGAAAAGTAAATCAGTATCTCTGCTGTAACACTATTTTACATACCTCTATTACTGATAACAGTTCTCATAATGAATTACATTATTTGTTTACATCAAACTGCAACCAGGACTGGGAATAATTTAGCTCCCAAGCTAGACTCTCAGAACTACTGGTTAACTAGTTTCCCACAACTGTTTCACTAATCTCACAGTAAATGCAGCTTTCACATTTTTTGTTTCCGAATTTTTTTCTACCCTACTAATAACACTGTAATTAGGTTTTACCTATATTTGCAAAATGATGAGAGTACTAGTCTTTGAGTCTCATATTCTGTACAGAAAAGAAACATAATTCCCACCAAAGAGGGGGAAAAAGAATGAGAAGTTTTAAACTATTACAAAAAATGAAACAAACACAATGAGACTAAATGAAGATAACTTTAATAGGAGAGAAGGAGAATTGATTAAAATTTTATTAACTCTAAATAACAGTAAGATGTTTCAATGCCCATCTCCCCTACCACACCCAAGGGTAATCTGGAGTGTATCTACAGACATTATCAAAGGAAAATAAAAATTCACTTAGACTTTGATAAATTGTTTCTTATATTTAATATCACACTAGAATGTTTTTTCTTTCCAAAGTTGGATTCGAATTGCAGTCTGGATAATAATTTGTATTTTTCAGAGATACAATTTTTCACTTAGTCTAACCTATATACATGTTATCTCTGAAAAAAAATCAGATAACAAAGAATTCTCCCACAATCTGATTATGAATGAGAATTTATTCACATACATATTTTTAAAGCTATCTGATCACAAATAGGAAGGTTGAAATAGTATGAATAATTGTCATTTAAATATGAAAAAACTTATAGAAGAATAAAAGACTTTGCTTAGAGACAAGACCAAATCATTTAGTTACCTGGTTTTGAAGCTCTCATTCTACCAGGGACATCAAAATAAAATACTATGATAATTAAAACCAAATGTTCCATAGGAACTTGACTAAAATTTTTCTTGGACAAATCAACTCTACACCCATTCTAAGTGGTGAAGCGTTCACAGTCTCAACTGAGTACTTCCTTACATACTAAAAACGAACCAAATCTGCAAAGCTGAAAATATCAGCTTTGCTTACAACTACTTATCCATGTCACAGCCTACTGTAATAAAGATGGATGATGACTTTCCAACCAATTGAGATTATTGGTCAGGATTTAACTTTTATATCAGAATTTCAATTCTATTGACTCTTCATCTAATTTCCAAATTAGCAACATGTAATGTCAACACTGAAAACACTTATCAGAAAACATAAGCTGAAATTATTTGGTAACCAACATCTACTGCACAGCTGGATAAATTGGTGAGGTGGGGGGAGAGAGACTATCTGGGGAATCTTGTATTCTCTTCAACAAGTTTTCCCTGATGGTAACACCTTGCATAACTGCACAGCAATATCATCACCAGGAAATTGACATTGAAACAATCCATGACCTTATTAAGATTTCACCTGTTTTACAAGCACACACTTGTGTGTGTGTGTGTTTGTATGCGTGCACTTAGTCCTAAGCAATTTTATCACATGTGCACATCTCTGTGACTACAACCAAACTCAAGATATAGAACAGTTGTGTCGTAAAAATCCTTTCTGCTACCCTTTTATAAACACATCTGCCACCCTCCCCTTCCACTAACCCCCTACCCTACAGGATCAAATCATTTAGTTACCTAATTTTGAAGCTCTCATTCTAGCAAGGATTTCCCAGAGTTTTCCTAGACATTCAATTGAACATTTAAGAAGAAAATAAAGTGAATTCTACACAACCTATTCCATTAACTAGAAATAAACAATTCCCAATTCAATCTATAAAGCAAACATTATACTGATACCAAATCAATATAATGACAGTACAAGAAAACTAAAGACCAATATCCCTGATAAGTACAGACAAAAATACTGAACAAAAATCAGCAGATCAAAACCAGCAATATATAAAAAGAATACAGCATGACTAATTAGGGTTTATTCTAGGACAGAACGGTGGTTTAATATTTGAAAATCAAATCAATCTATGATTTAAAAAAGAAAAAAGACCCTACTCTACACTGTATACAATAAACTCACTTTAAATATAAAGACACAAACAGATTAAAAGTAAAGAGATGAAGAAAGATACACCATTCTAAGAGATCAAAAGACAGAGTAGCTGTATTAATTTCAGACTGAGATTTCAGAGGAAAAAACAGTATCAAATGTGGGGATACAGGGATAAAGAGGAATATTACATAATGATAGAGGGGTCAATTTGCCAAAAAAACATAATAATCCTTAATGTATATATGCCTAACACCAAAATACATAAGACAAAAACTGACAGAAATATTGATACAAGAACAAATAGACATATCTACAATTATAGTTGAAGACTTCAACATCCCTCTATCAGAAACAGATCCAGCAGGCAGAAAATCAGTAAGGAAATAATTGAACTGAAAAACACCATCAGTCAACTAAATCTAATTAACATTTATAGAATATTTCATCTAAAACAGAAGAATACACATTCCTCTCAAGCACACATGCTTAGAGGGAAATTTATAGCACTGAATGCATGTATTAAAAAAGGAGACAATTCTAAAATCAATAATGCAAACTTCCAGCTTTGGAAATTAAAAAAAGAAGCGCAAATTTATTCCAAAGTAAGCAGAAGAAAATAAATAAATAAAGAGCAGAAATCAATGAAATTTAAAAAAAATTAATGAAATTGAAAACAAGAAATCAACGGAGAAAATCAACTAAATCAAAGGTTGGTTCTTTGAAAAAAAAATCAATAAAATTGATAAACCTCTACCCAGGTTAACTAAGAAAAAAAACAGGAGAGACAGATTAGTAATATCAAAAATGAAAGAGGGGCAATCAGTACTGGTCCAATGGACATTATATAGAAATAATACAGAAATGCTATGAACAACTCAATGCCCACAAATGTGAAAACTTAGATGAAAATGGACCAATACCTTGAAAGATACAACTGATCAAAACTTATGTAATCTGGGCTTCCCTGGTGGCGCGGTGGTTGAGAATCTGCCTGGGGATTCGGGTTCGAGCCCTGGTCTGGGAGGATCCCACATGCCGCGGAGCAACTAGGCCCGTGAGCCACAACTACTGAGCCTGTGCATCTGGAGCTTGTGCTCTGCAACAAGAGAGGCCGCTATAGTGAGAGGTCCGCGCACCGCGATGAAGAGTGGCCCCCACTTGCCACAACTAGAGAAAGCCCTCGCCCAGAAGCGAAGACCCAACACAACAAAAATAAACTAATTAATTAATAAACTCCTACCCCCAACATCTTCTTTAAAAAAAAAAAACTTATGTAATCCGAATAAGCCCATATCTATTAAAGAAATTGAATCAATTGAATCAATATTTAATACCTTCCAAAACAGAAAGGACTAGGCGCAGTTTGGTTCATCAGTGAATTCTACCAAACATTTAAGGAATCAATTATACAAATTCTCTATAATTTCTTTCACAAAATAGAAGTAGAGGAACACTTCCAAACTCATTCTATGAAGCCAGCCTCTATTTTTCCTAATATTTGTTTATTTATTTATTTATTTGGCTGCATCGGGTCTTAGTTGCAGCATGCAGGATCTTTGTTGTGGCATGTGGAATCCTTGGTTGCAGTGCACGGGTTCTTCGTTACAGCATGCAGGCTTCTCTCTAGTTGTGGCGCTCGGGCTCCAGGGTGTGCAGGCTCAGTAGTTGTGGTGCGTGGGCTCTCTAGTTGTAGCAGACTGGCTCTAGAGCGCCCGGGCTCAGTAGTTGCAACACACAGGCTTACTTGCCCCACGGCATGTGGGATCTATTTCCCTGACCAGGGATCAAAACCACGTCCCCGACACTGGAATGTAGATTCTTAACCACCAGACCACCAGGGAAGTCCCAAGGCCAGCCTTAATACCAAAACCAGAAAAATACATAACAAAAAAAGAAAACTACACAATATCTCTTATGAACATAGGTGCAAATATTCTCAACAGAATCAAATCTAACAAAGTATAAAAAGAATTATATATCATAAACAAGTGAGACTTATTTCAAATAAGCTATGATGGTTAAGCATTTGAAAAATCCATTAATGTCAACAAGCTAAAGAAGAAATATGAAATGGTCATATCAATAGATGTGGAAAAAGCATCTGACAAAACCCAAAAGCCATTTATGATTTTTTTAAAACTCTCAGAAAACTAGGAATAGATGGGAATATTTTTAATTTGATTAAGAATATCTACAACAAACCTACAGCGAACATCATACTTAATGGCGAGAAACCATATGCTTTGATGCTAAGATTGAGAACAAGCAAGAATGTTCCCTCTCATCACTCCTATTCAACCTCATACTGGAAGTCCTAGATAATGCAATGAGACAAGAAAAGGAAATAAAAGGGATACAGATTGGGAAGGAAAAAATAAAACCTTTATTTGAGATGACATAATTGTCTATGTAGGAAATCCCAGAGATGAATTTGAAAAAAAAAAAGAAAAAACTTCCTTGAACTAATAAGCAATTATAGCAACAGTACAGGAAACAAGATGAATATACAAAAATTAATTGTTTTCTTTTTTTTTTTTTTTTTTTTGGGCAGTACACCGGCCTCTCACTGTTGTGGCCTCTCCCGTTGTGGAGCGCAGGCTCTGGACGCGCAGGCTCAGCGGCCATGGCTCACGGGCTTAACCGCTCCGCGGCATGTGGGATCTTCCCGGACCGGGGCATGAACCCGCGTCCCCTGCATCGGCAGGTGGACTCTCAACCACTGCGCCACCAAGGAAGCCCTTAATTGCTTTCTTACATGAAGGTAAAGAACTATTAGAATTTGAAATTAAAAACACAATACCATTTACATTAGCACTGAAAAAATTACTTATGTACAAATCTTTAAAAATGTGTAAAATCTATATGAAAAGAACTATAAAACTCCAATGAAAGATATCAAAGATCTAAATAAATAGATATTCCATGCACATGAATAGGAAGACTCAATACTGTCAAGATGTCAGTTCTTCCCAACTTGATCTACAGAATCACTACAATTCCAATCAGTATGCCGGCAAGTTATTTTGTGGATTTCGACAAACTGATTCAAAATTTTAAATAGAATGATGCAAGACCCAGAATAGCCAATACAATATTAAAGGACAAGCTCAGAGAACTGATACTGCCACCTTAAAGACTTACTATAAAGCTACAGTAACCAAGACAGCATGGTATTGACAAAAAAACAGACAAATAGATCAACAGAACAGAATAGATAGCTAAGAAAAGGATCCACACAATGTAATCAATTAATTTCTAACAAAGGAACAATGGCAATTCAATGGAGAAAGGCTAATCTTCAACAAATGACACTAAAACAACTGGCCACTCATGTATGAAGAAATAAACAGAGACACAAATCTTATACCTTTCACGAAAATTAACTGAAAATGGATCACAGATCTAAATGTAAATTGCAAAACTAAAAAATTCCTAAAAGATAACATAAGAGATAATCTAGGTGACCTTCAGTTGAACAATTACTTCTTAGATATAATACCTATAAAGCACAATCCATGAAGGAAAAATTGAAATTTAGGCTTCATTAAAATTAAAACTGCTCTGTGAAAGATACTGTTAAAAGAATGAAAAGTTAAGACACAGACTAGAAAAAACTCTTTGCAAAACACATATGTGATAAAGGACTGGTATCCAAAATATACAATCAACTCTTAAAACTAAAAAACAAGAAAACAAACAATTTTTAAAAATGAGGGAATTCCCTGGTGATCCGGTGGTTAGGACTCGATGCTTTCACCACTGTGGGCTCGGGTTCAATCCCTGGTTGGGGAACTAAGATCCCACAAGCCATGCAGCACAGCCAAAAAGAAAAAATGAGCCAAAAATGTGAACACACACTTCACCAAAGAAGATATGCAGATGACAAATATGCATATGAAAAGAAGCTCACCAAAACATGTCATCAGGGAATTACAAGGTAAAACAAAGAGATACTATTACATACCTATTAGAATGGCTAAAACCTAAAACACTGACTACCCCAAATGTTGGCCAGGATGTGGAATAACAGGAAATCTCATTAGTTGCTGGTGGAAATGCAAAATGGTACAACCATTCTGGAAGACGCTTTGGCAATTTCTGACAAAACTAAACATACTC
Organism: Physeter macrocephalus; assembly: GCF_002837175.3. NCBI lineage: Eukaryota > Metazoa > Chordata > Mammalia > Artiodactyla > Physeteridae > Physeter > Physeter macrocephalus. Next base: position 111,726,004 of record NC_041214.2, on the reverse strand, counting down.
TTAACATAAAATCTAGCAACTGCACTCCTTAGTATTTACCCAAATAAGTTGGAAACTTCTGTCCACACAAAAATCTGCACATTAATGTTTAGTGCAACTTTATTCAGAATAAATTGCGAAAACTTTAAAGTAACCAAGATGTCTTTCAATAGATGATAAAGAAACTGTGGTACACCCACATAATGGAGTATCATTCAGCAATAAAAACAAATGACATTGGGGGAGTCTGTGCATGTGTAGGGGCAGGGGATATATGGGACCTGTCTGTATTTTCTGCTCAATTTTGTTGTGAACCTAAAGTTACTCTAAAAAATAGTCTTTCTAAAAAAAAAAAAAAATTTTTTTTTAAAGACACAAGCTATCAAGCCACAAAAAGACACTCTGATGAACATAAAAGCATACAGCTAAGTGAAAGAAGCCAATCTGAAAAGGCTGTATGATTCCAAGTATATGACAATATAATTTTTTAAAATATGTATGGGGACTTCCCTGATGGCACAGTCATTAAGAATCCACCTGCCAACGCGGGGGACACAGGTTCGAGCCCTGGTCCGGGAAGATCCCACGTGCCGCAGAGCAACTAAGCCCGTGCGCCACAACTACTGAGCCTGTGCTCTAAAGCTCAAGAGCCACAACTACTGAGCCTGCGAGCCACAACTACTGAAGCCCACGTACCTAGAGCCCATACTCACAAAAGAAGCCACCACAATGAGAAGCCCGCGCACCACAATGAAGAGTAGCCCCCACTCGCCACAGCTAAATGGAAGCCCGAGCACAGCAACGAAGACCCAACGCAGCCAAAAATAAATAAATAAATAAATAAATTTTTAAAACTATGGAGCTTTTCAGGCAGATGGCGCCAAAGGCGAAGAAACAAGCCCCTGCACCTCCCAAAGCCAAAGCCAAAGCAAAAGCTTTGAAGGCCAAGAAAGCACTGTTGAAAGGCATCCACAGCCACAAAAAAAAGATCTGGACATCACCCACCTTCCGACAGCCCAAAACACTGCAGCTCAAGAGGCAACACAAATATCCTCAGAAGAGCACCCCTAGAAGAAACAAGCTTGACCACTATGCCATCATCAAGTTCTCCCTCACCACCAAGTCAGCCATGAAGAAAACAGACGACAACAACACACTGGTGTTCATTGTGGATGGCAAAGCCAACAAACACCAAATTAAACAGGCTGTGAAGAAGCTCTGACGTTGACATGGCCTGATGGAAACAAGAAGGCGTATGTTCTACTGGCTCCTGACTATGATGCTTTGGAGTAGCCAAAAAAATTGGGATCGTCTAAACTGAGTCCAGCTAGCTAATTCAAAATACAGAAGTTTTCACTGTAAATAAAAAAACTATAGAGATATTAAAAATATCAGTGGAGCATAAGAAATTTTTAGAACAGTGAAATTATTCTGAATTACACTGTAATAGTGGATACATGTCATCATACATTTCTCAAAACACATAGAATATACTATACAAAAAGTGAACCCTAATATAAACTACAGACTTCAGTTAATAATATATCAGAGGTGTTCCAGTTCACGATGATGATGTAGGTAGTGTCCTGAATTCACTTCCTCCCATGGACACACCAAATCTACAGCTACATACAGAACAACTCCCTCTGAAAGAAATCCAGAAACTAGCTGAGCAACTCTTATCACACAAATGAGAAAAAACCCACATCAAAACTGTTAGGAGAGGCTGAGACATAATCTCTCCATAAACACCATCCCCAGCAGATCAGAACACAGCCAGAAAGGAACTCACAACTCCCAGCTTTTCCCTAAGGAGCAATGGGTTTGCACCCCACATTTGGCACCCCAACTTTTAAGATTATCACCAAGGAGATAGGCCCCCAAAACATTTAGCTTTAAAAGGCAACAGAACTTGCATCTAAATATAAGACCCATAAGGCTTTGGCATACTAAGACACAGTTCTTAAAAGGCTCACATGGACTCACCATGGTTAACCCTCCAGGACCCAGAATAGAGGCAGCAGACTAAAATGCACCGAGTCTTTCTATAAAAGAGGCCTATTTGTTTATCTCAAAATCTGCAGTATGAAGGGCAGGCTTCTAATTTAATATGCATCCCAGGTCCAACTGCAACACTCTCCAGAGACCATGGAGGCAGGCAGGCACCATCTCTGAGCTCTCCCTCTACCTCCAGGTTGCCCTTATCTCCCAAAAAGGAGCTTATGCACAAGACTGGCACACCAGTTTTTGCAGCTGCTGCCCAGGGGATACCCCTTAATCAGCTGGCTCTGGTAGCCAATGGGGCATATGCTCATAGGTCCCACAGGACTAAACCTAAGAGCAGAACAGTTTTTAACCAGCTATTCCCCCAGGTAACAGCACAGAGCAAACAAACAGAAACACCTGTCTGCCAGTCTTACTCTGAAAGAGGTATAGCTGTGTACTTTTTTTTCTTTGGCTGCGTTGGGTCTTTGCTGCTGCACACAGGCTTTTTCTCCAGTTGTAGCGAGCAGGGGCTTCTCCTTGTTGCAGTGCATGGGCTTCTCACTGCAGTGGCTTCTCTTTGTTGCAGAGTATGGGCTCAGTAGTTGTGGCTCGTGAGCTCTAGAGCGCAGGCTCAGGAGTTGTGGTGCACAGGCCTAGTTGCTCCACGGCATGTGGGATTCTCCCAGACCAGGGCTCAAACCCGTGTACCCTGCATTGGCAGGCGGATTCTTAACCACTGCGCCACCAGGAAAGTCCCTAGCTGTGTACTTTAAAATCTGCTGCCTGGGGGTCCGGCTTCCAATCAGCCTGCATCTAGGTGCTAAGATCCTCCCCCTTGGGATACGGACAGGTCTTGTCACACTCTCAACTACTGGAAGCCACTAAAAACAAAGAAGACTGCTTGGACAATCACAGAGGTCTAAAAAACAACCAAGAGTTAGGACAGGATTAAAGGATAAGGTTCAGGTCCTATATAAGATCAGTCCTTCAAGACTGAGAGAGGTGGCTGTTTTATATAATGCAATACATTACAAATGAAAGAGCAAGATAAAACCTCAGAAAAAAACACTTTAATGACTGGAAATAAGTAATCTACCTGATAAATAGTTCAAAAACTTAGTCATTTTGCAAAGTCAAAAGACCAATGCGTGAACAAAATGAAAATTTCAACAAAGAGAAAGTATAAGAAAGTACCAAACAAATCACAGAACTGAAGAATATTAATAATTGAACTGAAAAATTCAATAGAGAGATCAACAGTAAACTAGATGACATGAAAGAAAGGATCAGTGAACTCGAAGACAGGGCAGTAGAATGCATCCAATCAAAGGATCAAAAAAAAGAATAAAAAGGGCTTCCCTGGTGGCGCAGTGGTTGCACGTCCGCCTGCCGATGCAGGGGAACCGGGTTCGCGCCCCGGTCTGGGGGTATCCCACGTGCCACGGAGCGGCTGGGCCCGTGAGCCATGGCCGCTGAGCCTGCGCGTCCGGAGCCTGTGCTCCGCAACAGGGGAGGCTGCAGCAGGGGGAGGCCCGCATACCACAAAAAAAAAAAAAAAAGAATAAAAAGAGTGAGCATATACTAAGGGACTTATAAGACAACATAAAGGAGAACAATATTCACATAATAGGAGTACCAAAAAGAAGGGGGGGCAGAAAACTTATTTAAAGAAATACTGGTTGAAAACTTCCCTTATCTGCAGAAGGAAACCAACATCCACAGTCAGGAAGCCCAGAAAGTTCCAAATTAGATGCGTCTATAGAGACCCACACCAAGACACATTATAATTAAATTGTAAAACATTAAAGATGAGGAGACAATCTAAAAAGTAACAAGAGGAAAAACAACTTCTTATATACAAGGGAACCCCCATAAGACTATCAGCAGATTTTTCAGCAGAAACTTTACAGTCCAGAAGGGAGTGTCTCAATATATTCAAAGTGCTGAAAGAAAAAAAAAACTGCCAACCAAGGACACTCTACCCAGCAAAGTTATCCTCCAGGACTGAAGGAGAGATAAAGAGCTCCAGACAAGCAAAAGGTAAAGTTCCAGAGAAGCACCACTAGACCTGCCACACATGAAATGTTGAAGGGCTTTCCTTAAGCCAAAAAGGGAACTAATTAGTTACAAGAAAACATATGGAAGTATAAATCAGAGTGGAAATAAGTGACTAGAGACTAAAGAGATAATAGGAAAGATCAATGAAACTAAGAGCTGTTTTTTGAAAAGATAACCCAAAAATGGCCTTTAGCTAGGCACAACAAGAAAAAAAGGAGAGAGAACTCACAAAACAAAAACATCAAAAATTAGAGAGGAGATATTACTACTGATCACAGAACTATAAAAGATCATGAGACTACTATGAATTATATGACAACAAATTGGACAATCTATAAGAAATGAGTAAATTTCTAGAAACATAACCTACTAAGACTGAATCATGAAGAAACAGAAAATATGAACAGAACAATTACTAGTAACAAGACTGAATCAGTAATCAAAAACCTCCCAACAAACAAAAGTCCAGGACCAGATGGATTCCCTGGTGAAGTCTATCAAACATTTAAAGAAGAATTATTACTAATCCTCTCAAACTCTTCCAAAAAACAGAGGAGGAGGAAACACTCCCGAACTCATTTTATGAGGCCATCATTACCCTAATACCAAAACCACACAAGGACATTACAAGAGAATTACAGGCCAATATCCTTGATGAACACAGATGCAAAAATCCTCAACAAAATATTAGCAAACTAAATTCAACAATACATTAAAAGGTTCACACATCATGAACAAGTCAGATTTATTCCAGGGATGCAAAAATGCTTCAACATCCACAAATCAATCAATGTGATACATCACATTCATCAAATGAATGATGAAATCATATCATATCAATAGATGCAGAAAAAGCATTTTGCAAAATTCACATCCATTCATAATAAAAACTCTCAACAAGGCAGGTATAGAGGGAATGTACCTCAATTATGTATGACAGGTCATGTATAACAGGCCCACAGCTCATGTCATACTCAACAGTAAAAAGCTGAAAAGCTGAAAGCTTTTCCTCTAAGATCAGGAACAAAACAAAGATGGCCACTCTCACCACTTTTATTCAACACTAGAACACTAGAAGTCCTAGCCAGAGCAATTAGGCAAGAAAAAGAAATTAAAAGTATCCAAATTCGAAAAAAAGTAAAACTGTCTCTATTTGCAGATGACGAGATATCATACATAGAAAACCCTAAAGATCACACCAAAAAAACTGTTACAACTAATCAACGAATTCAGTACAGTTGCAGGATACAAAATCAACACACCAAAAAAAATTGCATTTCTACACACTAACTATAAACTACCTGAAAGAGAAATTAAGAAAACAATCCCATTTACAACTGCAGTAAAAAGAATAAAATAGGAATAAACAACCCATACATTGAAAACTGTAAGACACTGATGAAAGAAATTGAAGAGAAACAAATAAATGAAAACATATGCCATACTCAAGGACTGGAAGAATTAATAATGATAAAATGGCCATACTACCCAAAGCAACTTACAGATTCATGCAATCCCTATCAACATTCCAACAGTATTTTTCACAGAAATGGAACAAACAATCTTAAAATTTGTTTGGAACCACAAAAGACCGAATAGCCAAAGCAATCTTAAGAAGAACAAAGCTGAAGACACCACACGTCCTGATTTCAAACTATATTACAAAGCTATAGTAATCAAAACAGTATGGTACTGGCATAAAATCACAAAAATAGATCAACTGAACAGACTAGAGAGCCCAGAAATAAATCCACACAGATATGGTCCATTAATTTATGATAAAGAACCCACGAATATACAGTTGGGAAAAGACAGTCTCTTCAATAAATCATGCTGGGAAAACTGAACAGCCACATGCAAAAGAATGAAACAGGACGACTATCTTACACCATACACAAAAATCAACTCAAAATGGACTGACTGACTTGAACATAAAACCTGAAACTATAGAACTCCTAAAAGATAACATAAAGGGTAAGTTCCTTGATATCAGTGTCTTAACAATGATTTTTTGGATTTGACACCTAGGCAAAGGCAATAAAAACAAAATAAACAAGTGAGACTACATCAACCTAAAAATGTCTGCACAGCAAAGGAAACTATCAACAATATGAAAAACCAATCTACAGAATTGGAGAAATTATTTCTGAAACATATAACTGATAGGAGGCTAACATCCAAAATATATAAAGAACTCATACAACTCAATAGCAAAAACAAAAGATCTAATTTAAAAATGGACAGATCTGAATAGAAATTTTTCCGAAGAAGACATATATATGGCCAACAGGTACATGAAAAGGGGCTCAACATCACTAAACACCACAGAAATGCAAATCAAAACCACAATGAACTACCTCCTCATACCTGGTAGAATGGCCATTATCAAAAAGACAAGACATAATAAGAGGAGGCAAGGATGAGAGGGACTTCCCTGGTGGTCCAGTGGTTAAGAATCCACCTTCTGGGACTTCCCTGGTGGCGCAGTGGTTAAGAATCCGCCTGCTAATGCAGGGGACACGGATTCAATCCTTGGTCCAGGAATATCCCACATGCCGCAGAGCAACTAAGCCCGTGCGCCACAACTACTGACTCTGCACTCTAGAGCCCACGATCCACGACTACTGCAGCCCGGGTGCCTAGAGCCCATGCTCTGCAACAACAGAAGCCACCACAATGAGAAACCTGCCCACACTGCAACAAAGAGTAGCCCCCGCTAGCCACAACTAGAGAAAAAAGCCCGCACACAACAAAGACCCAATGCAGCCATAAATAAATAAATATATAAATTTATTTAAAAAAAAGAATTCACCTTCCAATGCAGGGGATGCAGGTTCAATCCCTGGTTGGGGAGCTAAGATCCTACATGCTGCAGGACAGCTAAGCCTGTACACCACAACTAATGAGCACACATGCTCTGGAGCCCGTGTGCCACGAGAGAGCCCACATGCTACAACTACTGAGCCTGTGTGCTCTAGAGCCTGCATGCCACAACTAGAGAGAAGCCCATGTGCTGCAACAGAAGACCCCACATGCCACAACAAAGGCCTGACACAGCCAAATAAATATTTAAAAAGGAAAAAAAAGATGAGGAGAAAATGGAACCCTTGTGCACTGCTTGCAGGAATGTAAACTGATAGAGACGCTACGGAAAATACTATGGAGGTTCCTCAAAAAAAATTTTAAAAACCACCATATGATTCAGCAATTCCATTTCCACTTCTGGGTATTTTTCCTTAGAAAACAAAATCACTACCTGAAAAAAAAATTATCAGCAACTCCATGTTCACTGCAACATTATTTACAATAGCCAGGACGTGTAAACAATCTAAGTGTCCATCAATGGATGAATGGATAAACAAAATGTGGTATGTGTGTGTGTATATATATATACACACACACACACACACACACACTTTAATGGAATGTTATTCAACCATAAAAAAAGAAGGAAGTCTTGCCATTAGCAATAACATGGGTAGACTGTCAGGGCATTATACTACGTAAAATAAGTCAAACAGAGAAAAACAAATACTGTATGATCTCACTTACATGTGGAATTTTTTTTGAATCTTAATTCATTGATACAGAGAACAGATTTGTGGTTGCCAGAGGCAGGGGTTGAGAGTTGGAGGAAATGAGTGAAGATGGCCAAAAGGTACAAATTTCCAGTTATAAGTCCTGGGGACATAATGTACAGCATGGCAAATTAGTTAACAAAACTATACATTTGAAACCTGCTAAGAGAGTAGATCTTAGAAGTCTTGTCATGAGAAAAAAAAACCTGTAACTATGTATGGTAATGTATGTTAACTAAATTTACTGTGGCAATAATTCTGCAATTTAAAAATGTATCAATCATTATGGCTTTCAGAGACGGTGAAGCTGGAGAGCTCCCGGCTGGGAGAAGGACGTCAGATCTCACTGTCCTCCCAGCCTTTCAACCCTCCTCCAAAGCCCCTAGATAAAATGGCTTGATCCCCAAAATAAATAAATAAATAAATATCATCATGTTGTACACCTAAAACTAATACAGTGTTACATGTCAATTACATCTCAATATTAAAAAAATGTATCAGTATTTGACTCACCAATTGTAACAAATGTACCACATTAATGCAAGATGTTAATAATAAGGAAACTGTGTGTGAGCATAGGGAAGGGCAGAATGAATATATGGGTACTGTTTGTACTATCCCTTCAATTTTTTGGTAAACCTGAAACAACTCTAAAAAATAGTCTATTATTTTAAAAAATAAGTAAACTGACAGCACCAAGTGCTGTTAAAGTTACAGAGCATCCAGAAGTCCCATACATTGCTGATGGGAATGTAAAATGGTATTCTGGAAATCAGTTGGCAGTTAAACATACACTTACATATGACTCAGGAATACCACTCCTAGGTATTTTCCCTAGAGAAATTAAAAAACTTCTGCTCACAAAAAAGACCTGCATACAAATATGTATAGCATCTTTATTCCTAACTGCCAAAAACTGGAAACAACCCATATGTCCTTCAGTGGTTAATGTGGGAATGGTTAAACAAACTATTGATATATACAACATGGATGAATCTCAATGGCATTATACTATGTGAAAAAGCCACTCTCAAAACATTAAAAAATTACATACTCCATGATTGCATTCATGTGACATTCTGGAAAATACAGAACTACAGGTAGAGAAAACAACAATGTTACCATGGGTTAGGGATGGGGATAGGGAGTAACTACAGAGGGGACAGCACCAGGGAATTTTTTGGAGTGACAGAACTGTACGGTATCTTCACTGTGATGACAGTCGTATGAGTCTATACAGATCTTGTAACTCATAGGACTGTACACCAAGAAAAAAACCGATAAATAAATACAAATACACACACACCCCTTTATAATGGTGGTGGCTGCAAAAATGTATACCTTTGTCAAAATTCAGAGAACACTTAAAATGAATTAATTTAATTATATGTAAATTAATTGCCAATAAAATATATTTTTAAAAGGGCAAAAAATTTGAACAGACACTTCACAAAAAAAGAAAACATACAACAGCTAATCAACATATGAAAATATTTTAACACCATTAGTCACCAGGGCAAAGCAAATTAAAACCAATTAAAAACAATCCCAAAAGTCCATCAACAGAAGAATTAGATAAATAAATTGTGTTATACTCATATAACAGAATATTACTTAGCAGTAAAAAGAAACAAACTGGGCTTCCCTGGTGGCACAGTGGTTAAGAATCTGCCTGCCAATGCAGGAGACACAGTTTCGAGCCCTGGTCCAGGAAGATCCCACATGGCGTGGAGCAACTAAGCCCATGCACCACAACTACTGAGCCTGCACTCTAGAGCCCACAAGCCACAACTACTGAGCCCACATGACACAACTACTGAAGCCCGCGTGCCTAAAGTCTGCAACAAGAGAAGCCACCACGATGAGAAGCCCACACACCACAACAAAGAGTAGCCCCCACTCACAGCAACTGCTGATAGATAGAAAACAGGAATGAGTTTCAACAACATTTTACTAAGCAAAAGAAGGCAAACACAAAAGAGTATACACTATACGAAGAGGCAAAACTATCTTACAGACATAGAAATCAGAAAATTGGTTGTCAGGAAGAGGGTGGGAATAGGGACAGCGGGCAAAGAGAAGATACAATGGTAAGGGGCATAAGGGAACTTTCAAGGCTCACTACAATGCTCTATTTCACTGAGATATTGGTTGCATATGTTACATTAGTCAAAGCTCATCCAGTTATACACCTAAGATCTGTGCAGCCTGCTTTATATAATTGTATCTCAGTTAATATCAAAAATAAACAAGTAAGTTAAAATTCTGCTGAAGATTATGGAGAGTGGCATTTATCCATTTTTCTTTCACCTACGGCGTGCGCGAGAAACAACAAAGCAAGATTTTGGTACTGCCTCAAACCCTACAAACTATGAAGCACACTTAACAAATACCGTTAAGTCTAGAGCAACATGGGAGCAAGGTAAAGCCAACACATTTGCCACTTCAAATCTCAAACAGGATGTAGATTTCCCAAAAGTTAAGTATCACTATCCTAAGGAACACATGCAACTAGAGTGGGAAACTAGTCATAGGAAAAGAAAATATGTCTCTGAGGAGGCCTTGTTTCACTCAGTGGGTAGAGAGAAATAGGAGAAAATAAGCCATTACTTCTCAGGAAAAGGAGACTGCTGAAATGAAAAGGAGTTAAGGAAAGAGAAGATGGCAGATTATATAACATAGAGACTTAATACCTAAAGAACTCTCTGGGGACTTCCCTCGTGGCACAGTGGTTAACAATGCGACTGCCAATGCAGGGGACATGGCTTCGAGCCTGGTCAGGGAAGATCCCACATGCCACGGAGCAACTACTAAGTCTGTGTGCAACAACTACTGAGCCTGCGCTCTAGAGCCCACAAACCACAACTACTGAGCCCTCATGCCACAACGACTGAAGCCCACATGCCTAGAGCCCATGCTCCGTAACAAGAGAAGCCACTGCAGTGAGAAGCACACGCACCACAACAAAGAGTAGCCCCCACTCACCACAACTGGAGAAAGCCCATGCATAGCAACAGAGACCCAACACAGCCAAAAATAAATAAATAAAATAAATAAAATTATTTTTTAAAAAAGAGCTCTCTGGTGATCCACATCTGCCTCTTGAAGGCCAAATACTAAAGGAAGATTATATGACCCAAGGGTAAAGGAAAAAACACATTTAGTAAGACACTCCTTAAGAAAACAAACCCAACAAAAAGCATCCATCTACTTCCAAGAGACTCTGTGTGTGTGTGTGTGTGTGTGTGTGTGTGTGTGTGTGTGTATTTAAAATGATATATATAATATATATTACTTTTACTCCATTCAGTATTCTAAAACATAAAGTAAAATATATAAATGCAGAGATAAAATTTTCTTAAAATAATGTATTTTGGGGACTTCCCTGGTGGTGGTCCAGTGGTTAAGAATCTGCCTTCCAATGAAAGGGAAGCAGGTTCAATCCCTGATCCAGGAACTAAGATCCCACACGCCATGGGGTAAGTAAGCCTACGCACTGCAACTACTGAGCCACGTGCCACAACCAGAGAGCCCACGGACCGCAACGAAAGATCCCCAAAACTAAGACCAAATGCAACCAAAAATAAATAAATACATACATACATATTTAAAAAAAAGAAAGCTTAAAAAAATAAAAATGTATTTTTTTCTTCTACTGGCAACAATTTTACTGCCTGATAATATCCAGTACTAGTAAACCTGTAGAAATATGGGAGCTCTCACTGGTGGCAATATAAATTGGTGCAAATCTTCTGTGAGACAATTTTGCAATATTCATTAAAATTTAATATACAAACTTCCTTAGACCCAGTAAAATGGTTCCCTGTTTACAAAAAATGAAGGTCTTGCAATATTGTTTCTGTCAGCAAAACTCTAGAAACAACCAAATTGTCTAATATCAGTGCACTAAGTGAATAAATTATTGTATATAGTATATTTTTGGAGTATTGCAAAGTCAATAAAAAATAAATAAAAGAGATAGATCTAAATGTGTTAAAATAGAAGAAAAAAATTTAACAATATAACTAATATTACAATATTACTATGTATTTCATGATCCCTCTTAAGCAATGATCAAAAAATAATAGAGTTGTATGGGGGCAATATGCTTTCTTTTCCTTGAAAGGAATGAAAAAAAACTGTCAGTAGTGACTGCATTTAGGAAATAGTCCCATTTATTATTTCCCTTTTTTGTACCCTGTATAAAAAGCAAAGGCATTATTTAATTATTAAATTTTTAAATAATGTTAGGGAATTCCTTGGTGGTCTAGTGGTTAGGACTCCGTGCTTTCACTGCTGAGGGCATGGGTTCAATCCCTGGTCAGGGAACTAAGATCCTGCAAGCCATGCAGTACAGCCAAAATAAATAAATATATAAATAATGTTAAAGCAACTAATACTAACAACAAATCTTTCCTCTGAGAACGAGTTATAATAAATGGTTAATTTTTCTTGTCTGTAACATAAAAACACATATATTCAAGGTGACTTAAAGTCTGTTATCCTAAAATTCTCCTGTTATGAGCTGAACTGTCTCTGCCAAAATTCATATGTTGACGTCCTAACCTTTAATATGACTGTATGTGGAGATAGGGCCCTTACATAGGTAATGAAGTTTAAATGAGGTCATAAGGGTGGGACCCTAATCCTATAAGACTAGCGTCCTTTTAAGAAGAGGAAGAAACTCCAGGGATGTGGGTGCACAGAAAAGAGGCCATATGAGGATAAAGCAAGAAGATAGCCATCTGTAAGCCAAGGTGAGAGGTCTTAGTGAAATGAACCCTGCCAGCACCTTGATTTTGGACTTCCAGCCTCCAGACCTGTGAGAAAATAACTTTCTGTTGTTTAAGCCATCTGACCTGTGGCCTTTTGTTATGTTAGCCCTAGTACACTAATATGTATATCCTCAAATGGAGAATTAGAAAATCTTAGAAAAATTCTATTCTTAAAACCTTGACCATGAGTTGTGCCAGTCAAGAAAAGAAAAAAAAAAAAAACCTTATAAAGTGCTATCTTCAGCTTTATTCATGAGAACTCTATAGTAATATTTAATAGTGATAAAATTAGTCCAGATTTATAATCAGGATACCTTTTAAGATATAGTTGCGTCAGGCTGGGAGGAATTGGGAGATTGAGATTGACATCTGAGTCAATCTACTTCATACGCCGCTGTGTATGAAATAGATAACTAGTGAGGACCTGCTGTATAGCACAGTGAACTCTACTTGGTGCTCTGTGGTGACCTGGATGGGAGGAAATCCAAAAGGGAGGGGATATGTGTATACATATGGCTGGTTCACTTTGCTGTGCAGCAGGAGCTAGCACAACATTGTAAAGCAACTGTACCCCAATAAAAAATAAATATTTAAAAAATATATATATACACACACACATAGTTGTGTCACCCTTTAAGATGTACCCTCTCAAATTTACAAAACAGAGAAAAAGAGCAAAGGATTCTAATAAGCTTAATATTCTCATAAATTTTAAATATAATATATATTACAATAATGAGGTTTAAATTCATGAAGGAAACAACCATGCATAATAAGATGTTCTTAGATTTAAATTGAAAAAGACCCTAACATCAAAGCATCACTTCAACATTTGCCAGAAATAAATTTAAAACCTGCAATTAGAAAACAAAAAAAAGGACATATAAGAAAATTAAAATTCAGCTTTATTAAATTATTTTAAACATACCAAGTAACACCACATACTTAAAAGGAAATAGTTTTTATTTACCCCCTGCAAAGAAAGATCCCAGCGTTCTGAGCTTCTGAGTTTGGACAATGGTGACTTAACACAAACATCCTCTGGTTTTGCATTTAACATCTTTTTTATCTGAAACCAGAATGAGAAAATAACCAGTTTAACTGAAATATAAATAAGAGCTGAATGAGCTAACACAACCATTATATTAATTGCATTTTTTGGTATTAGTTTTAAAGTTTTAAATTCAGTGCTTAGTTTACAGGTAGTCATATATAATTTTATAAAAAGCCTCTCTCATTCAGTAAAAAAGTAGATAAATGTAGTAGCACAATAACTTCTTTTAACATCCTTATTGCAGGATATTTGCTTTACATTCTTGTTAGTTTCTGCTATAAAACAAAGTGAATCAGCTATACGTATACATATATCCCCATATCTCTTCCCTCTTGTGTCTCCCTCCCACGCTCCCTATCCCACCCCTCTACGTGGTCACAAAGCACCAAGCTGGTCTCCCTGTGCTATGCGGTTGCTTCTGACTAGCTGTCTATTTTACATTTGGTAGTGTATATATGTCAATGCCACTCTCTCACTTCGTCCCAGGTTACGCTTCCCCTTCCCTGTGTCCCCAGATCCATTCTCTACGTCTGTGTCTTTTTTCCTGTCCTGCCCCTAGGTTCTTCAGAACCTTTTCTTTTAAACTTTCTATATATATGTGTTAGCATACGGCATTTGTTTTTCTCTTTCTGACATACTTCACTCTCTTTAACAGAATCTAGGTCCATCCACCTCACTACAAATAACTCAATTTCGTTTCTTTTTATGGCCAAGTATTATTCTATTGTATATATGTGCCACATCTGCTTTATCCATTCTTCTGTCTATGGACACTTAGGTTTCTTCCATGTCCTGGCTATTATAAATAGAGGTACAATGAACATTGTGGTACATGACTCTTTTTGAATTATGGTTTTCTCAGGGTATATGCCCAGTAGGATTGTTGGGTCATATGGTGGTTCTATTTTTAGTTGTTTAAGGAACCTCCATACTGTTCTCAATAGTGGCTGTATCAATTTACATTCCCACCAACAGTGCAAGAGGGTTCCCTTTTCTCCACACCCTCACCAGCATTTATTGTTTGTAGTTTTGATGATAGCCATTCTGACTGGTGTGAAGGGATACCTCATTGTACTTTTCATTTGCATTTCTCTAATGATTAGTGATGTTGAGCATCCTTTCATGTGTTTGTTGACCATCTGTATACATTCTAAGGAGAAATGTGTATTTAGCTCTTCTGCCCATTTTTGGATTGCATTGTTTTTTTGATATTGAGCTGCATGAGCTGCTTCTATATTTTGAAGATTAATCCTTTGTCAGTTGCTATGTTTGCAAATATTTTCTCCCATTATGAGGACTGTCTTTTCGTCTTATGGTTTCCTTTGCTGTGCAAAAGTTTTTAAGTTTCATTAGATCCAATTTGTTTATTTTTCTTTTTATTTCCATTACTCTAGGCAGTGGGTCAAAAAGGATCTTGCTGTGATTTATGTCATAGAGTGTTCTATGCTTTCCTCTAAGAGTTTTAAAGTGCCTGGCCTTACATTTAGGTCTTTAATCAATTTTGTGTTTATTTTTGTGTATGGTTTTAGGGAGTGTTCTAATTTCACTCTTTTACATGTAGCTGTCCAGTTTTCCCAGCACCACTTATTGAAGAGGTTGTCTTTTCTCCACTGTATATTCTTGGCTCCTTTATCAAAGCTAAGGTAACCATATGTGTGTGGATTTATCTCTGGGCTTTCTATCCTGTTCCACTGATTTATATTTCTGTTTTTCTGCCAGTACCATACTGTCTTAATTACTGTAGCTTTGTAGTATACTCTGAAGGCAGGGAGCCTGATTCCTCCAGCTCCATTTTTCTTTCTCATGATTCCTTTGGTTATTAGGAGTCTTCTGTGTTTCAATACAAATTGTGAAATTTTTTGTTCCAGTTCTGTGAAAAATGCCATTGGTAGTTTGATAGGGATTGCACTGAATCTGTAAATTGTTTTGGATAGTATACTCATTTTCACAATGTTGATTATTCCAATCCAAGAACATGATATATCTCTCCATCTGTTCATATGGTCTTTAATTTCTTTCATCAGTGTCTTATAGTTTTCTGCATACAAATCTTTTTTCTACTTAGGTAGGTATATTCCTAGGTATTTTATTTTTTTGCTGCAATGGTAAATGGGAGTGTTTCCTTAATTTCTCTTTCAGATTTGTCATCATTAGTGTAAAGGAATGCAAGAGATTTCTGTGCATTAAAATTTTGTATCCTGCTACAACTCAGGATTAGTTGTATCCTGCTAACTCACTGATTTTGTATCCTGCTAACTCAATGACTAGCTCTAGTAGTTTTCTGGTAGCATATTTAGGACTCTCTATGTACAGTATCATGTCATTTGCAAACAGTGACAGTTTTACTTCTTTTCTGATTTGGATTCCTTTTATTTCTTTTTCTTTTCTGACTGCTGTGGCTGAAACTTCCAGAACTATGTTGAATAACAGTGGTGAGAGTGGGCAACCTTGTCTCCTTCCTGATCTTGGTGGAAATGGTTTCAGTTTTTCACCACTGAAAATGATGTTGGCGGTTGGTTTGTCATATATAGCCTTTATTATGTTGAGGTAGGTTCCCTCTATGCCTACTTTCTGGAGGGTTTTTATCATAAACCAGTGTTGAATTTTGTGGAAGGCTTTTTCTGCATCTATTGAGCTTATCATATGGTTTTTATCATTCAGTTGCCTAATATAGTATATCACCTTGATGGATTTGCATACATTGAAGAATCCTTGCATTCTTGGGATAAACCCCACATGATCATGGTGTATGATCCTTTTAATGAGCTGTTGGATTCTGTTTGCTAGTATTTTGTTGAGGATTTTTGCATCTATGTTCATCAGTGATATTGGCCTGTAGTTTGATTTTTTTGTGACACCTTGTCTGGTTGTGGAATTAAGGTGATGGTGGCCTCGTAGAATGAGTTTGGGGGTGTTCCTCCCTCTGCTATATTTTGGAAGAGTTTGAGAAGGATAGGTGTTAGCTCTTCTCCAAATGTTTGATAGAATTCACCTGTGAAGCCATCTGGTCCTGGGCTTTTGTTTGTTGGAAGATTTTTAATCACAGTTTCAATTTCAGTGCTTGTGACTGGTCTGTTTATATTTTCTATTCCTTCCTGGTTCAGTCTCAGAAGGTTGTGCTTTTCTAAGAATTTGTCCATTTCTTCCAGGTTGAGCATTTTACTGGCATATGGTTGCTTGTAGTAATCTCTCATGATCCTTTGTATTTCTACAGTGTCAGTTGTTAGTTCTCCATTTTCATTTCTAATCCTATTGATTTGAGTATTCTCCCATTTTTGCTTGATGAGTGGCTAATGGTTTATCAATTTTGTTCATCTTCTCAAAGAATCAGCTTTTAGTTTTACTGATCTTTGCTATCATTTCCTTCATTTCTTTTTCATTCATTTCGGATCTGATCTTTATGATTTCTTTCCTTCTGCTAACTTTGGGGTTTTTTGTTCTTTCTCCAATTGCTTTAGGTGTAAGGTTAGCTTGTTTATTTGAGATATTTCTTGTTTCTTGAGGTAGGATTGTATTGCTATAAACTTCACTCTTAGAACTGCTTTTTCTGCATCCCATAGCTTTGGGGTAGTCGTGTTTTCATTGTCATTTGTTTCTAGGTATTTTCTGAATTCCTCTTTCATTTCTTCAGTGATCTCTTGGTTATTTAGTAGTGTATTGTTTAGCTTCGATGTGTTTGTATTTTTTACAGATTTTTTCCTGTAATTGATATGTAGTTTCATAGTGTTGTGGTTGAAAAAGATACTTAACATGATTTCAATTTTCTTAAACTTACCAAGGCTTGATTTGTGACCCAAGATGTGATCTATCCTGAAGAATGTTCCATGAGCACTTGAGAAGAAAGTATATTCTGTTGTTTTGGGATGGAATGTCCTATAAGTATCAATTAAGTCCATCTTGTTTAATGTATCATTTAAAGCTTGTGTTTCCTTATTTATTTTCATTATGGATGATCTGGCCATTAATGAAAGTGGGGTGTTAAAGTCGCCTACTATGATTGTGTTACTGTCAATTT
>NC_041214.2:111600974-111708283 GCF_002837175.3 Physeter macrocephalus | reverse complement strand
TATGTAGTGTCCTTCTTTGTCTCTTGTAATAGTCTTTATTTTAAAGTCTATTTTGTCTGATATGAGAATTGCTACTCCAGCTTTCTTTTGATTTCCATTTGCATGGAATATCTTTTTCCATCCCCTCACTTTCAGTCTGTATGTGTCCCTAGGTCTGAAGTGGGTGTCTTGTAGACAACATATATACAGTTCTTGTTTTTGTATCCATTCAGTCATCTATGTCTTTTGGTTGGAGCATTTAATCCATTTACATTTAAGGTAGTTATCGATGTTTATGTTCCTATTACCATTTTCTTAATTGTTTTGGGTTTATTTTTGTAGGTCTTTTCCTTCTCTTGTGTTTCCTGCCTAGAGAAGTTCCTTTAGCATTTGTTGTAAAGCTGGTTTGGTGGTGCTGAATTCTCTTACCTTTTGCTTGTCTGTAAAGGTTTTAATTTCTCCATCAAATCTGAATGAGATCCTTGCTGGGTAGAGTAATCTTGGTTGTAGGTTTTTTTCCTTCATCACTTTAAATATGTCCTGCCACTCCCTTCTGGCTTGGAGAGTTTCTGCTGAAAGATCCGATGTTAACCTTATGGGGATTCCTTTGTGTGTTATTTGTTGTTTTTCCCTTGCTGCTTTTAATATGTTTTCTTTGTATTTAATTTTTGACAGTTTGATTATTATGTGTCTTGGCGTGTTTCTCCTTGGGTTTATCCTGTATGGGACTCTCTGTGCTTCCTGGACTTGATTGACTATTTCCTTTCCTATATTAGGGAAGTTTTCAACTATAATCTCTTCAAATATTTTCTCAGTCCCTTTCTTTTTCTCTTCTTCTTCTGGGACCCCTATAATTCGAATGTTGGTGCGTTTAATGTTGTCCCAGAGGTCTCTGAGACTGTCCTCAATTCTTTTCATTCTTTTTTCTTTATTCTGCTCTGCAGTAGTTATTTCCACTATTTTATCTTCCAGGTCACTTATCCGTTCTTCTGCTTCAGTTATTCTGCTATCGATTCCTTCTAGAGAATTTTTAATTTCATTTATTGTGTTGTTCATCATTGTTTGTTTGCTCTTTAGTTCTTCTAGGTCCTTGTTAAACCTTTCTTGAATTTTCTCCATTCTATTTCCAAGATTTTGCATCATCTTTACTATCATTACTCTCAATTCTTTTTCAGGTAGACTGACTATTTCCTCTTCGTTTGTTTGGTCTGGTGGGTTTTTAGCTTGCTCCTTCATCTGCTGTGTGTTTGTCTGTCTTCTCATTTTGCCTAACTTACTCTGTTTGGGGTCTCCTTTTCGCAGCCTGCAAGTTCATAGCTCCCGTTGTTTTTGGTGTCTGCCCCAGTAGGTAAGGTTGGTTCAGTGGGTTGTCTAGGTTTCCTGGTAGAGCAGACTGGTGCCTGTGTTCTGATGGATTAGGCTGCAACTCATCTTTCCGGTGGACAGGACTGCATCCGGTGTTTTGTTTTGGGGTGTCTGTGAACTTACGATGATTTTAGGCTGCCTCTCTGCTAATTGGTGGGGTTGTGTTCCTGTCTTGCTAGTTGTTTGGCATAGGGTGTCCAGCACCGTAGCTTGCTGGTCGTTGAGTGGAGCTGGCTCGTAGCATTGAGATGGAGATCTCTGGGAGAGCTTTCACCGTTTGATATTACGTGGGGCTGGGCGGTCTCTGGTAGACCCATATCCTGAACTCGGCTCTCCCACCTCAGAGGCTCAGGCCTGACGCCTAGCCAGAGCACCAAGACCCTGTCAGCCACGCAGCTCAGAAGAAAAGGGAGAGATAGGAAGGGAGAGAGGGAGGGAGGGAGGGAGGGAGGGAGGGATAAAAGGAAGGAAAGAAGGAAGGAAGGAAGGGAGGGAGGGAGGGAGGGAGGAAGGAGGGGAAAAATATAGAATAAAATAATTAAAATTAAAAATTAAAAAAATATTAAAAAGAAAAAAAAAGGAAAGGAAGGAGAGAGTAACCAAACCAAAAACAAATCCACCAATGATAACAATTGCGAAAAACTACACCCCAAAAAAACCAAAAAACCAACAGAATCCTAGGATAAATTGTAAAAGCAAAGCTATACAGACAAAATCACAGAAAGCATATGCATACACACTCAAAAAAAGAGAAAAAGGAAAAAATATATATTTTTTTTAAAAAGGAAGAGAGCAACCAAATCAATGAACAAATCTACCCATGATAATAAGCTCTAAATACCAAACTAAGATAAACATAAATCCAGAAACAAATTAGATGCAGAAAGCAAACCCCAAGTCTACAGTTGCTCCCAAAGTCCATCGCCTCAGCTTTGGGATGATTCACTGTCTATTCAGGTATTCCAGAGATGCAGGGTACATCAAGTTGATTGTGGAGATTTAATCTGCTGCTCCTGCCCAGAGGTGCAAGTCCCATCCCTATCCTTTTGTCTCTGTTTTTCGTTTTTTCTTTTGCCCTACCCAGGTACGTGGGGAGTTTCTTGCCTTTTGGGAAGTCTGAGGTCTTCTGCCAGTGTTCAGTAGGTGTTCTGTAAGAGTTGTTCCACATGTAGATGTATTTTTGATGTATCTGTGGGGAAGAAGGTGATCTCCACGTCTTACTCCTCGTCCATCTTGAATAACTTCCCCCCATAATAACTTAACTATTCTTACTTGCAGTTTCTTCCCCTTCTAATCTTTCAAACGCTATCCCCAGAGGTCTCTAACACACAAATCTAATTATGGCTACAATCTTAAAATACAAAAATAGCGCCCATTACTTATACATAAAACTCTTAACAATCAGGGCTCTTTGACATCATCCACACATCACAAACTCTACACCCCAACCCCACTGAGTTTGTTCAACCTTCTTCAAGCATACATCTCTACACCTCTGTACGTACTGCTCCTTCAACCTAGAATGCTCTTCCCTCTCTTTCTCCCCTGTTAAATACCTCAGATTCTGCACAAAATTATTCTCTTATCCACACAGTCAACACTCCCACACCAAGGCACTCCTTTCTCTGGGTGTTAGTACTTGGTAATTTGTATTAACACATATCATACTATATTATAATTATTTTTCTTCTTCTCCAGACTGTGGAGGTCCTTAAAGAGAGTAACCTTAGTCACCTTTACATCTCCAAAGTGTATGGCTCATGATACACTGAATAAACAAATGAATGGATGTAGTGTAGCCACAAGTTTGAAATCATTTGTTTAGAACTTAAAATAATTTAACTTTCACATTATAAATGATGGTTAAGCATCAAGTTCAGCTTATTACATAACATATAATAAGCACTGTATCAACTACAACCAGAGACAACGATAAAATGATTTCAATGAGAGTAAAGCATAAGTTAGGAGGATAAAATAAATGTGAAGAAAGGGTATCTGAACACTTTTGTTTCATTAGTACCCTGGAGTTAATCCTCCTGGGCATCAGCAACATCTTAATTATTTATATTTAATTTATATAAAAGGTACCTCTTTATAATTCTTCAGCTGCAAAAACAACATTATCTCTAAATCAATCATTTCCTTTATATTCTTAATTAGGGAACAACAGTTGTTTTTTCAGGGAGTAAGACAAGGGCTTCAGGCTGTTCACACCCATGGATCCTTTGTGAGTAGGATATTTAGCCTACCTTAGATACTGTGGCATACTGTGTTTTCCAATCATGGCCATATCGATATTCTACAACCCACATGCTCTTCTTACAATGTGATACTGACCAGTTCTCCAACATCAGGTGCAGTCTATGTTCCTTCCCCTTGAATCTGGGCAGGACTGTGACTTCCAAGGCTAGATCATAAAAAGCATTATGTGTAGCTACACTGCTTCAGCCTAGCTTTCATGTAGCAATATTTGTGTGTTTTCCCTTCCTTCCTCTCTCTTTTTTTCCATCTCTCTCTGTCTCTCAGTATACATGCCTTGGGAGCCCTAAGCCATAGGTTAAAAAAATCTTGGATACCCTGAAGCTGCTGTGCTGCAAAGATTTCATGAGAAGGCTAAAAAGAACAGATATACACCAAGATATATGAGGCTTCCATACACAGGTATCAAGGTAAGTGAGTGAGTGATCCTTTAAGATGATTCCAGGCCTCAGCCCCCAAGCAAACCTAGCTAACTCCAAATGAAACCAAGAAAAGCTATCTCCAACTGAACCCTGGCCAGACAGCAGATTCATGAGCCAAATAAGTTTAAACCACTAAGTTTGGGGATAATCTGTTATACAGCCTTAGTAATAACCTAAAAAGATACCAAGTTCAAACTTGAAGAAGAGCAGCTGATATTTTTAAAAGAGTTGGGTATAGGTGTTGAGTATTTTGTAAAAAGACTGCTGATGTCTTCTGTGGAAGATTTTATATTCTTCTTTCACAGTAATTAGTTTTTATTATTTTACCTATGAGTGGATTAGACTCAAAGTTAATAAATTATTTACCCTAATAAATATTCATGTATACTTCCATTAGGATGGACACAAAATATAATTTACCCTATCTTCAAAAAAAGGAGCTCTCTACTTTCCCTAAAAGTATAAACATATGAAATCTGGAAATTTATTAAAACTCTAAACAAGCATCAAAAGGTTTGAAAATCAAAGTACAGTAGACCCTTGAACAATTCAGGAGTTGGGGCACTGACCCCTGCGCAATTGAAAATTTGAGTAACTTTATAATCAGCCTTATGTACCCATAGTTCCACATCCTCAGGTTCAACCAACCACAGATCATGTAGTACTATAGTATTTATTTTTAAAACTTCTGTGTATAAGTGGACTGAAGCAGTTCAAATCCATTTTGTTCGAGGACCAACTGTATATACATACAAACATTTATGAACAGGGACGTAGACTATATATTATTTATAGTATAGAAAAAATAGAAACAATGATAATAAAAGAACACAAATAAAATTACTGTAAAGACAAATAATGAGATACTATACAGTAGTTATTAAAAAACATGTTCCAGAATAACAAATGATATAAGAAATTATTTCCAATATAAGTAATAAAGAAAATCATATCTACAGAATGATGTCTCTTTCATAAGGCAAAAAAAAAAAAAAATCCACGTATGGAAAACAAATGTGAAAGGATACGCACAAAAATGTTTACCAGTGACTAGCTCTGAATGCTAATATAAGGAGTGATTTTTATTTTCATTTTTGTGTTTTCCTACAGTTTCCAAATGTTTTACTTTTTAATAGGAACATCACGCAACCATTAAAAGCAAGAAAAAATAAATAAACATTTAAAGCTCCAAAAAAACCTCTGTTGCAGCTTCCTGGTCAATAAATTACAGATCTAAATCTCTCGGTCTAATATTGTATATGCGTGGTAAGCAGATTTTAGGTACAACTAACTACTCTGTCAAATTTTTCTACACTCACTTTTTTCTTAATGATTAAATCATAAAAATAATGTCTGTCTCTTTACAACAATCTGATCTATTCTTAGACAAATTTTAATCATGATCTCAATTGTGTACAATCAACAGAGATTCTAAGCCACTAATGATTCTGCAAAGCCTATAATTCTATTAAAAGAATCAGAACGGACTCCTAATACTTTCAAATATTTTCAATACTCTCCTAATACTTTAAAGATCGAAATTTAATCTTTTAAGGCAAAAAAGGGTTCTAAACCCCCTTCCCTTCAAGTTATACTTAAATACATTGATAGAATTCTAACAACTTCCCAAACACAAAGCTCAAGAACATTTATTTTATTTTACTTACTAATGTTCAAATGTAGTACTAAACAACCCTTTCAGCAAATCAATTCACACAGTCACTTTGAGGTTCATTTTATACCTAATTCATTACAGTATGCCCTCAAAAAGAGAATGCTATCAAAAGAAGATAATGGGGGGGTGAATACGCTGGATTCTATCGACAAGTTATGCATTGCTAACATATGCTCCTTACAAGCTGAAATGACCTGTGCCATATTCTTAATACAGAACTTCAGAACCTTAATCACTTATTTCTTCAGATACTACATAGATGTAGAACTATTATTTAGGGAAACTTCGGGGTCTGCTCAAAGATATGGCTATGACTTACCAAGGAAGAATGAAAGTCTTGGTTTTTAGTTTTCAGTATCAACCTCCTAATTTAAAAAGCCAAAGACTATGATCTCCCCATTAGCAGAATTCAAAGTGTTCACACTCTTACTCTACATCTGTCCAGAGATATAAGCCTTGAGTTAATCTAGTTCCAGCACCTATCAAAAGTCCAGGAATAATCAGTAGATAATGATGTTCCAAAGATTTAGCTACAAGGATAATAACTGCAGTATAATTTATAATTTTTTAATTTAAAACAATTCAAAAATATAATGACAGGATAGTGGTTAAATTAACTGTGATACATCCCTACAGTAGAATATAATGTAGTCATTGAAAATGTTCACCACTGCTTCCCTGGTACTTATGCCTAGTGTAGTGTCCAATACATGTTAAGTACCTAATAAGTATCTACTGAGCAATGCTTTAAACTTGATTTCAAAAAATGTTTATAATATATAGTTAAGTAGAAAAAGTTAATAATAAAATCGTATTTTGTGGTTTTCAACCATTAATATTTAAATATTTGTTTATTATAGATAGATATACAGATACGCAGACAAATTAGTAGGCTATACATTTAAGTGTTAATTTTAACTGTGTCCAGGTGGTATTCTTTTTGTTCAACTGAATTTTCTAATTTCTTCACAACAATCTAGTATTGATTTAGAAATATTTTTTTAATACTTAAATATATCAGTCTTGTCCCTACATCAGTCAAAACTTTAATCCTTTCAGTGATTTATTTCCCTAGCTGCCTTGAGAGGAAAAGCAATAATATTAACGACTAACAAGAATTTAATATGCCAATATTCTAAAAAATTCTACATTTTTAAACAGCAGTACCACAACTTTATGTGCATATTATGGTTGAACAAATAAGAAAATATACTGTAGATACTGAGAGATAGAAAACTTAAAAATAAGCAAAGAAGGGGACTTCCCTGGTGGTCCAGTGGCTAAGACTCCGAAGGGGGTCTGGGGTTTGATCCCTGGTCAGAGAACTAGATCCCACGTGCCGCAACTAAGAGTGCACATGCTGCAACTAAAGATCCCGCGTGCCGCAACAAATATCTCGCGTGCCACAACTAAGACCCGGCACAGCCAAATAAATAAATATTTTAAAATAAATAAATAAGGAAAGAGGGCAGGCTAAAATAAGCCCTGTGGTATTGGATTGGAATCAGAAGTAACAGTACTGAACTCATGGGGGTTTCTTTAGATGTACAGATAAGCAGATAGAGAAATAAATACAGATATGTATGTATATGTATGAGTTAGCATACATATATTCTTCTAGTCCTGTCTATTGAGAGAGCCTAGAAATGATGACACCCCAGCAGCAATGAGCACATCTAGCACCCTAACCCGGGTTTCTGAATACTGCTCTTGAATTTAAAAAAACAGAGCTCCTTGGAAAGTATCTTATAGTACCAGAAAGTACGGAAGAGCTCAAAAAAAAAAAAAAATAGGAGCATGCCAAAAGGGCACAAGAGCCATCCTGAAAGAACTTCCAATGCCAAAGCTGGAATACTTTGATCAACAAAACCAGTAATGACAGTAGTAGATTATAACACATAGAATAAAATAAATATCTATAAGTCCACGTTGATATATGTAAATAATTGAATAAATAAGTGAGACAAGAGAGTCAGTTGTCCCTTCCAGAAGAATTATAATAAATATAGAGGGAATGAAGAAAACAGAAAATCACCAAACGAATATCGTATTTTAACTGTTGCAAGCAAGATCCACTGCTAAACGCTAAAACGGTGGGTGAAAGTTTAAGAAGAAACAGTATATTTGCATAGATTCAAAATATCTCTCCCAATACAAACTTCCAATTGTAAGATAAGTAAGTTCTAGGAATGTAACATACAACATGATAAAGATAATGAACACTGATGTACGTTATAAATAGAAGTTGTTAAAAGAATAAATCCAAAGAGTTCTCATCACAAGGGAAAAAATTTCTTTCTATTTCTTTAATGTTGTATCTATATGAGATGATGGATGTTCACTAAACCTACTGTGGTAATCATTTCATGATGTATGTAAGAAAAATCATTATATTGTACACCTTAAACTTATGGAGTGCTATATGTCAATTTTACCTCAATAAAACTGGGGGAAAAAAACAAGATATCTCTCCCAAGATATCTATTTATTAAAGAGAAAGAATAACTTTACAATGGAGTAACCATGCAGACACCATCTTAACCAGGTGATCAAGATTGACATCACCAGTAATAAGACATATCATCATTATGTACCCCTGATAGGACACACTGAGAAGGTCACAACACTTCTGTGGTATTCTTCTCAAATAGCCACAACCTTAATCTAATCACACATGATTAGAAACATAAGACAAACCCAAACTGAGGGATTCAACAAAATATTGCCTAGTATTCTTTAAAAGTGTCATGGTCATGAAAGAAAAAAGACAAGAACTGTCATAGACTTAAGGAAATCAATGCAATGTGAGATCCTGAATTAGATCCTAAAACAGAAAAATGACATTAGTGAAAAAATTGAAGAAATCCAAATAATGTCTATAGTTTAAAATATACCCATGTTAATTTCCTTATGTTGATAACTGTACTATGGTTATGTAAGACATGAACACTGGGGGAAGCTGAGTGAAGGGTAGATGGAAACTGTACTATTTCTGTAAATTTAAAGTTACTTGAAAATTAACAGTTTTAAAAAACATTGCTGTACAACTAAAAATAAGAGAAATGTATTTAGTAAGTACATTCATAATACAAATTCATAATACAAATTATGAATTTCTAATGGTGGAGCTTCAGAGCAAGATGCATAAAGCAATGTCCTAAAGCAAAGCATTTCACTTCACTTAAGGTATTAAGCAGAAAAGAAGTAGCAGTCAATACAGAGGTATTTAAAACCAGGTATACATACACACAAATAAACTCAAATTGGATTAAAGACCTAAATGGGGACTTCCTTGGTGGCGCAGTGGTTGAGAATCCACCTGCCAGTGCAGGGGACACGGGTTCAAGCCTTGGTCCGGGAAGCTCCCACATGCCGCGGGACAACTAAGCCCGTGTGCCACAGCTCCTGAGCCTGCGCTCTAGAGCCTGTGAGCCACAACTACTGAGCCCGCATGCCACAACTACTGAAGCCCATGTGCCTAGAGCCGTGCTCCGCAACAAAAGAGGCCACTGCAATGAGAAGCCCACGCACCGCAATGGAGAGTGGCCCCCACTTGCCACAACTAGAGAAAGCCTGCACACAGCAATGAAGACCCAATGCAGCCAAAAATAAACAAATAAATAAATAAATAAATTTTTTTTTGGAAAAAAGACCTAAATGTAAGGCCGGATACTATAAAACTCTTAGAGAAAAACAGGAAGAACACTCTTGACATAAATAGCAGCGATATCTTTTTGGATCCACCTCTTAGAGTAATGAAAATAAAAACAAAAACAAACAAATGGGACCTAATTAAACTTAAAACCTTTTGCACAGCAAAGGAAATCATAAACAAAAAGACAACCCTCAAAATGGGAGAAAATATTTGCAAATGAAGCGACCAACTAGGGATTAATCCCCAAAATATACAAACAGCTCATGCAGCTCAATATCAAAAAAACAAACAACCCAATCAAAAAAACAAACAGGGACTTCCCTGGCAGTCCAGTGGTTAAGACACCATGCTTCCAATGTAGGGGGGCAGGGGTTCAATCCCTGGACAGGGAACTAAGATCCCACATGCCATGCGGTGTGGCCAAAATAATAATAATAATTTTTTTAAATGGGAGGAAGATCTAAATATACATTTTTCCCATTTTTCCAAAGAAGACATACAGATGGCCAGAAAGCACATGAAAAGATGCTCATCATCACTAATTACTAGAGAAATGAAAATCAAAACTACAATGAGGTACCACCTCACACCAGTCAGAATGGCCATCATCAAAAAATCTACAAACAATAAATGCTGGAGAGGGTGTGGAGAAAAGGGAACCCTCCTGCACTGTTGCTGGGAATGTAAACTGATACAGCCACTAAGGAGAACAGTATGGAGGTTGCTTAAACAACTAAAAATAAAACTACCATATGACCCAGCAATCCTGCTACTGGGCATATACCCTGAGAAAACCATAATTCAGAAAGAGTCATACCACAATGTTGATTGCAGCTCTATTTACAATAGCCAAGACATAGAAGCAACCTAAGTGTCCATCGACAGAGGAATGGATAAATAAGATATGGTACATATATACAATGGAATATTACTCAGCCATAAAAAAGAACAAAATAATGCCATTTGCAGCAACACGGATGGACCTAGAGATTGTCACACTGAGTAAAGTCAGTCAGACCCATGGACAGAGGAATGGATAAATAAGATATGGTACATATATACAATGGAATATTACTCAGCCATAAAAAAGAACAAAATAATGCCATTTGCAGCAACACGGATGGACCTAGAGATTGTCACACTGAGTAAAGTCAGTCAGACAGAGAAAGACAAATATCATATGATATTGCTTATATGTGGCACCTAAAAACTGGTACAAATCAACTTATTTACAAAACAGAAATAGAGTCACAGATGTAGAAAACAAACTTATGGTTACTAGAAGAGAAAGAGGTTGGGGGAGGGATAAACTGGGAGACTGGGATTGTCATATACACACTACTACACATAAAATAGATAACTAATAAGTTCCCTGTAGAGCACAGGGAACTCTACTCCATACTCTGTAATGACCTATATGGGAAAAGAATCTAAAAAAGAGTGGATATATGTATAACTGATTCATTTGCTGTACACCTAAAACTAACACAACCTTGTAAATCAACTATACTCCAATAAAAATTCTTAAAAATCAAATACATAAATAAATAATAAAACTGGGTATAATAGCAATGTAAAATTTCTTTTTTAACTCCCTCATCTACCTCACTTAAGCTAAATCCAGAATTTTTTTGGCTGCATGGCACGGCTTGTGGGATCTTAGTTCCCCGACAAGGGATCGAACCCGGGCCCACAGCAGTGAAAGCATGGAGTCCTAATCACTGAACCACCTGGGAATTCCCTAAATCCAGAATTTTTTCTTTTTTTTCTTTCTTTCTTTCTTTATTTTTGGCTGTGTTGGGTCTTCATTGCTGCGCGTGGGCTTTCTCTAGTTGCAGTGAGTGGGGGCTATTCTTTACTGTGGTGTGTGGGCTTCTCATGGCGGTGGCTTCTCTTGTTGCGGAACACAGGCTCTAGGAGCGCGGGCTTCAGTAGTTGTGGCGCGCAGGCTCTAGAGTGCAGGCTCAGTAGCTGTGGCACACAGGCTTAGGTGCTCTGCGGCATGTGGGATCTTCCCAGACCAGGGATAGAACCCGTGTCCCCTGCACTGGCAGGTGGATTCTTAACCACTGCGCCACCAGGGAAGTCCCAGAATTTTAAATGAAGAAACACACCCCAAAAATCTGAAGTAAGCCAAGGTAGAAAAAGAGTATCCAAAGCCATGCTCTCTGTGTGGTCTTGTAAGGTACTCTTGATTCGTCTCACAGCCCTCCTTTATGATTTCTTCTTCTCCCTCTTTGTTCCAAAAAATACACCAAATTAAAGTCCTCCGTGTATAATAAGAATGTTTCAGAGAAAAGTCTCTAATAAATTATTATAATGAAAATCAAGGTACTATGGCATTTAAATCACAAAATTCTATAGGAAAAAAAGATTATCTTTCTAAAAACACAGATTAAAATTTTTTAAACACCTCCTATGTAGGTAGAAACTTCATTTTACTTGTTTTGCTACTCTTGGCTTACATGAAAGAAATAAATAAATTTTTTAAAAAGTATGTTTAAAAGGACATACAGGGCTTCCCTGGTGGCGCAGTGGTTGCGCGTCCGCCTGCCGATGCAGCGGAACTGGGTTCGCGCCCCGGTCTGGGAGGATCCCACATGCCGCGGAGCGGCTGGGCCCGTGAGCCATGGCCGCTGAGCCTGCGCGTCCGGAGCCTGTGCTCCGCAACGGGAGAGGCCACAACAGAGGGAGGCCCGCATACCAAAAAAAAAAAAAAAAAAAAGGACATACATACTCCAAACGGTAAATTTCAGCACATGACTTGAATACAATTCTTCAACAACTACAGCATCATAAATGAATGAATCTCAGGTGCTCTAATATATTCAGTCATCAAAGAAATGAGTTCTGTTCTATATAAATCTAAAATAAGACTTGGAAAGTATACTGGAAAATTTTACAATGATTTAAACAAGGCTGGTTCCAGAAAGGGTTTCCTAGCTAACCCTTGGTTAATCAGGATATACCATTCTCCAAAAAACACTGATTAATTATGGATTTACAGTATTTTCTTTAAAATTTTATTAAAAAGACAAATACCAAAATACTTTCAATATTATTAACTCTAAAGGTAATGCAAAGGTTAAGAGCAAAACTAATACATACCTTATGTAACTCCAAAGATGAAGGCTTTTTCCTTTTCCCTTCTGTGACAATTTCTACAAAGACATGGTAAAAATTATCATTTAACATTAAATGAGATAACATAACAGAATAAATCTTTTCAGTTATCTTTTGTTTCAAATGAACTTCTTGTTACATTTACAATTTACATTGATACATTTTACAGAACCTGAAGGACTAAAGGTCAAAAATAATTAAAGAGTAGCAGATTCTCAAAAAATCTCTCAATTAAACAATATACATATGATGACAATTGAAAAAAGAAAGTTGGTTCTAAGAACTCAATAAGAAATTCCTTGGCAAAAATCCTAGTATCCAGTAGGTCTTCGATTTATGTTGGTTGAACCATAAGACCAGATAAATTCTTATAATGGGGGGTGGGGGGGCCTCAAGGGAGGAGAACAGAAGGTGAGGGCTACATACCTAAGCATTTATGCAACAGAGAACAGCTTAAGTCTTTCCTCACCAACATTTTTCAGACTTCTACGGGATTTTCTTTTATGATTCTTTCATTCAGTCAGCAAATAATTACTGAATGTATATCATGTGTCTGGCACTGTGCTAGCCAGTGGGTATAGTGTAGTAAGCAAATTAAACACAGCCTAAGTCTTCCTGGAACTTACAATTCACTGAAATTTCTCACAAATTTCATAATAAAAATGAATGGTAGAGACCCACACAAATGTGATCACCTATTTATGACAAACACACCACTGCAATTCAGTGGAAAAGGGATGATCTTTTCCATGAGTAATGCTGACACAATTTGATAACCAAACAAGGTAAACAAATAAGTAATAAACATCACACTATATCAAAAATTATTTTTAAATTGATCATAAATTTAAATGTCAAAGACAAATAAACGGGCTTCCCTGGTGGCACAGTGGTTGAGAGTCCGCCTGCCGATGCAGGGGACACGGGTTCATGCCCCGGTCTGGGAGGATCCCACATGCCGCGGAGCGGCTAGTTCCGTGAGCCATGGCCACTGGGCCTGCGCGTCCGGAGCCTGTGCTCCGCAACGGGAGAGGCCACAACAGTGAGAGGCCGGCGTACCACAAAAAAAAAAAAAAAAAAAAAAGACAAATAAAGCTTCTAGAATAAAAATGAGGGGAATATCTTCATGACCTTGGGGTTGGCAAGGATCTCTCAAACAAGACTCAAGTAGTACTAATCCATAAAGGAAAGGATTAATAAGCTCAACTTCATTAAAACTGAAAACTTCTGCTCACCAAACCTCATCATTGAGTGAGAAGGCAAACCACAGACTGGAAGATTATTTATAACTCATGTATCTATGTACAGCATGGTGGCTATAGTTAATAATACTGTATAATACATATATCTGTCAAAGGACTCATAACCAGAACACATAAAGAACTCCTATAAAGCAAAGGCAAGACAATCCAATCTTCAAAATGGAAAAAAGCCTTGAATAGGTACTCCATAAAAAAGAATGTCCAGGGCTTCCCTGGTGGCGCAGTGGTTGAGAGTCTGCCTGCCGATGCAGGGTACACGGGTTCGTGCCCCGGTCCAGGAAGATCCCACATGCCACGGAGTGGCTGGGCCCGTGAGCCATGGCCGCTGAGCCTGCACGTCCGGAGCCTGTGCTCCATAACGGGAGAGGCCACAACAGTGAGAGGCCTGCGCACCGCAGAAAAAAAAAAAAAAAAAAAAGGAATATCAGTTGCTTAAATCACAGACAGACTCATTGAGTTAAAAATGCTTCTATCCTATTTTGCAGAATGTTTGCACATTTCTTTTAGTGACTACTATTGTGACTTCCCAAAATTTTAGGGGTTTTATAACTGAGTTGCTCCATCTGATACTAGGTTGGTATTGGAGCATTTTAATAAATGATGCATCGCTGCTTGTGACTGTCTGGTATAGCACAGTGCTCTAGAGTAAAAGTATTAAAGTCTGACAACCCAAATTTATATCTTGGCTTACGAGCTGTGACTTCTCTGAGACTCAGTGTCTCATCTCTAAAAAGGGGAGAATATCCAGCTTTTCAATTGCCAAGATTAAAGTGACATAGTCTAGTCTCCCAAAAGAAATAAAAGCAAAAATAAACAAACGGGACCTAATCAAACTTAAAAACTTTTGCACAGCAAAGGAAACAATCAACAAAACGAAAAGACAACCTACAGAATGGGAGAAAATATTTGCAAACGATGTGACTGACAAGAGCTTAATTTCCAAAATATACAAACAGCTCATACAACTCAGTATCAAAAAAACAAAATAAAATAAAACAAAACAACCCAATCAAAAAATGGGCAGAAGGGGCTTCCCTGGTGGCACCGTGGTTAAGAATCCACCTGCCAATGCAGGGGACACGGGTTCGAGCCCTGGTCCAGGAAGATCCCACATGCCACGGAGCAGCTAAGCCTGTGCGCCACAACTACTTAGCCTGCGCTCTAGAGCCCGCGTGCCACAACCACTGAAGCCCACGTGCCTAGAGCCCATGCTCCGCAACAAGAGAAGCCACCACGATGAGAAGCCCGCACACCGCAACGAAGAGTAGCACCGGCACGAAGGAGAAGCCACCACAATGAGAAGCCCGCACACCGCAACGAAGAGTAGCCCCCGCTCAAAGCAACTAGAGAAAGCCCGTGTGCAGCAACGAAGACGCAATGCAACCAAAAATAAAATAAATAAAATAAAAATAAAATTAAAAAAAAAATGGGCAGAAGACCTAAGTAGACATTTCTCCAAAGAAGACATGCAGATGGCCAAAAGGCACATGAAAAGATGCTCAATGTCACTAATTATTAGAGAAATGGAAATCAAAACCACAATGAGGTATCACCTCACACCAGAAAAGTCTACAAATAATAAATGCTGGAGAGGGTGTGGAGAAAAGGGAACCCTCCTACACTGTTGGTGGGAATATAAGTTGGTACTGCCACTATGGAAAACAGTATGCGGGTTCCTTTAAAAACAAAAAATGGGGACTTCCCTGGTGGTCCAGTGGTAAAGCATCCTCCTTCCAATGTAGGGGACATGGGTTCGACCCCTGGTTGGGGAACTAAGATCCCACATGCCACGGGGCCACATCTACTGAGCTCGCATGCCTCAACAAGAGAGCCCACATGTCACAAACCACAGAGTCCACGCACTCTGGACCCCACACGCCACAATTATACAGCCCACATGCCCTGGAACCCGCACACTGCAACTAGAGAGAAGAGAAGCCTGAGCACCACACAAAGACCCCACATGCTGCAACTAAGACCCAACACAGCCAAAATAAATAAATTAAATAAATAAATATTTTTTTAAATAATTAAAAAACAAAAAATAGAGGGGCTTCCCTGGTGGCGCAGTGGTTAAGAATCCACCTGCCAATGCAGGGGACATGGGTTCGAGCCCTGGTCCAGGAAGATCCCACATGCTGCAGAGCAACTAAGCCCATGCTCCACAGCTACTGAGCCTGCGCTCTAGAGCCCACAAGCCACAACTACTGAAGCCCGCGTGCCACAACTACTGAAGCCTGAGCGCCTAGAGCCCATGCTCTACAACAAGAGAAGCCACTGCAATGAGAAGCCCACGCACTGCAACAAAGAGTAACCCCCGCTCGCAGCAACTAGAGAAAGCCTGCACACAGCAACAAAGACCCAACGCAGCCAAAAATAATAAAATAAATAAATTAAATTTAAAAACAAACAGAAAATAGAGCTACCGTGATTCAGCAATCCCACTCCTGGGCATATACCCAGAAAAGACGAAAACTCTAATTTAAAAAGATACATGCACCCCAATGTTCATAGCAGCACTATTTATAATAGCCAAGACATGGAAGCAACCTAAGTGTCCATCAACAGATGACTGGATAAAGAAGATGCGGTGTGTGTACACACACACGCATGCACGCGCACACACACATATATATATATATAATGGAATATTACTCAGCCATAAAAAAGAATGAAATATTGCCATCTGCAGCAACATGAATGGACCCAGAGAATATCATATTAAGTGAAATAAGTCAGAAAAAGATAAATATTATACGATATTACTTGTATGCGGACTGTAAAAATTAATACAAATGAATCTAAATACAAAACAGAAAAAGACTCACAGACATAGAAAACAAACTTATGGTTACCAAAGGGGAAAGAGAGTGGGTGGAACAATAAATTACAAGTATGGGATTAACAGATACAAACTACTATACATAAAATAGATAAGCAACAAGGATTTACTATATAAAACAGGGAATAATATTCAATATCTTGTAATACCTATAATGGAAAATAATCTGAAAAACATATATACAGCTGAATCACTTTGCTGTACACCTGAAACTAACACAATAAATCAACTATATTTCAAAATAAAGGGAGATCATCTATATTAAAGTATTTAGAGTATGTCTGGCAAATACTGCAAAATAAATAACTATTATAATTACAATATTTTATACAAAAATACCCCTCTTGGGCTTCCCTGGTGGCGCAGTTGTTGAGAGTCCGCCTGCCGACGCAGGAGACATGGGTTCGTGCCCTGGTCCAGGAAGATCCCACATGCCGCGGAGCGGCTAAGCCCGTGAGCCATGGCCGCTGAGCCTGCGCGTCCGGAGCCTGTGCTCCATAACGGGAGAGGCCACAACAGTGAGAGGCCCGCGAACCGCAAAAAAAATAATAATAATAAAATAAAATAAAATACCCCTCTTTAAGAAACCTTAATGTACTTACATTAGCAAACAGAAAAATTGCTCTAATTATTCCCATATATGTCAAATAATCAGAAAGCGTGACTTTTTCTCAAGGAGCTTGTGGAACCATTCATTCATATATTACATAAACATTTATTTTAAATAACAGTAATAACCATTGCCAGGCACTATGCTAAGTACTTTACACAAATTATTTTATTTAATTTTACAAAAGTCTTTGAGCTCAGTAATGGCATTATCTCCATTTTATAGATGAAGAATTTAGGTTTGAAAAATCCGAATAACTTGCCCAAGGTCACCATGTTAATCCATCACTGGTCTGATCCCAGAGGTGGAATTCTTAATCAGAACACTCTAGGCATGCTGGATGCTATGGGGATAGGAAATGAATAAGACAGTCCCTGTCACAGAGTTAACAGTATAACAGCAGAGATTAAACAATTCAGCAAGCTAGAATATATGATGGAACCTGGTAAACATCACATAAGAGGTACAAACACCCATGGAAGTTCAAAAATAGGAATATTTTTAAAGTTTGAGTTAATTAGGAGATAGTTCTTTTTTTTTTTTTTTTTTTTTGCGTTACGCGGGCCTCGCACTGTTGTGGCCTCTCCCGTTGCGGAGCACAGGCCCCGGACGCGCAGGCCCAGCGGCCATGGCTCACGGGCCCAGCCGCTGCGCGGCACGTGGGATCCTCCCAGACCGGGGCACGAACCCGCGTCCCCTGCATCGGCAGGCGGACTCTCAACCACTGCGCCACCAGGGAAGCCCTAGGAGATAGTTCTTGAAATGGCACAATTGAACTGGGCTTTGAAGTAAGTTTTAGATAATAAGTTTTAGACAGGGAGAAATGGGTGGAAGGACAGTGCAACGCTAAGTGCAGCCAAAAAGTGAGTTATCAATATAGGTACATGTGATGAAGCAGCTCACATTAGCCAGCCTCCTAAATTACTGAAGACTCACATTAGAGTTATACATCTGAGAGGCAGGTTTGAGACAGCACCATTACAGCAAAGTTCCAGTCTGAATCTTTAGAGCTACTCAGTCCTATACATAACCCACTCCCTGTGTTACCATATCCCCCCTCTAATCTACTTTCCAATCCTCTGCCTTCTATCACCAGGCCTGGGAATCACATTCACCACCCTAGATTTCAATCCCTACAGCTTATTACCTTGCTATTCTCTCATCTCTTAGGTAATGCCACTCTACCCTTTCCACTACATTCTTTTTTTTTTCTTAACTTGACCCTTGAGTACATGTCTTTTTAATATTCTCTTTGTTTTGTTTTTTTTTTTATTGAGGTATAGTTTTCATCTACACTCTTCTCTAGCTCTTCCTCAGCCCACCAAATTCCTTTCCAAAGTCAATACAATTTCCTTAAATTCTGAATCTTCTCCTTGAACATTTCCTCCACCTTAGTTTAACTGAATCCTTTTTATTACATAAATTATACATTATACATCTTTTTATTTACTACACTATTTTTTTAAGACTCTCTCAAGAAGATTCTTCTCCCACTTATAAAAACAGGGGAAGGGATTAACAACCTCCTCCCCCTGCCACCACTTCCAATTAATGTTCATCCTTATTGCAATAATTCCTGCTTTAAAATTCCCATAGCTTGGGCTTCCCTGGTGGCGCAGTGGTTGCGCGTCCGCCTGCCGATGCAGGAGAACCGGGTTCGCGCACCGGTCTGGGAGGATCCCACATGCCGCGGAGCGGCTGGGCCCGTGGGCCATGGCCGCTGGGCCTGCGCGTCCGGAGCCTGTGCTCCGTAACGGGAGAGGCCACAGCGGTGTGAGGCCCCCGTACCACAAAAAAAAAAAAAAAAAAAATTCCCATAGCTTGTATGTATTATTACCTCACCCATATTGTAATTGCCATGTACTGACCCAAGACCCTCTCCAACATTCCTAGAATATTCTGATACTTGATTCATAGTTTTCCACTCTATCATTAAAACCTACCATCATACCGAAGCTCTAAAATTTTCATAAATCAAATCACTCAATACAATGGACTCATCTTAATTTACTCTAGTCCAACAAACTTCTTCATATCACATTCCCATTTCAACAACATGCATTCACAACTGGATTTAATAGGGTTACATTTCTCAAGCTCACAAATGTGAACCTCTCATTCTACAACATACTGTCCTTTAACCCTTCCATTTCCTCACTCTCACTGATCCCATTTTTTACCCCCACATGGTATAATACCCTTTAATCCTAAGTAAAACTAAATTCTTTTATTCCCCCCAAATTCTTGCTCCTAGACTGATTAGCACTGCTAAAGAAAGTCATTTAATTGTAGTAACCACAACTGGTACTATCTACAGACTCACACGTGTTTTAACAAATACTTTTTCAAAATTAGTTAATAGCTCTTTTATTCATCCCTAATTTACCTCCTACTCTATTTTGAGCTCCCAATACGACTTGAAAGTCCCTATTTCTCAAAAGATGATCTTGCCTATTTCACTTAGAAGCCATGATTGCAATATCCTTAACTTCTCAAAATTTATCTGTATCTTTATCCATCTTCCCACCTTTACACAAGTCTTATTTAACAAACTGTCCTGAGTCTATCCTCCCCCATTTCTTCTAAGACTTCACCCTATCAATTATCTCCTACCTGATATCGTTCTCTCTCCACTGAACCCTTTTCCATGCCATACAAACCTGATTTTTATAGTCTTTTTAAAATAATCCTTTCTACCTAATTTCATACTCAAGCTTGTTCCAAAATCTTTCCTTCACATCTCATCTTCTATTTCCTCACCACCACTCATTCATTTCGCCTCTTGAAATCTGGCTTTTGTCCCTACTGCTCTACTAAAATCTGTGGTAAAAAAAAAAAGTGACCTACTAATTGCCAAATCCAGCATCCTCATACTACTTTAACTCTCTGATTTACATTGCATTCACTCTCCCTTGCTTCCCAAACCTATCATACGCCTTCTAATCTGCCTATCTGCTCACCAGTGTCTCTTCCTCCTTACTTTGAAATTAAATATATGTGATGCAAGACTTTTCTCACTCCATACTCTTTCTGTGGGTAATTCTATCCATTTCAATGGCTTCAGCTAACATCACTGCAAATAAAGTAGTTTTACCATGATTAATTGTAGATTCTGGTTTTGAACTTCAATTATGGTTCATCAGACACTGCATAATATGCAGCCATCACCTGGACCTACTGAAAAAAGAAAGGTGTATCATCATGGAACACTAGATCCTCAAGCTGAAACTGGGGGAGGAGGGAAGAGTTTCAAAATCAAGCAAGTTTGAAAAAACTGCATGTTCAGTCAATCTCTTGGAGAGGCGGAATGTATAGTAGCATAGCAAAAGCTCTGAAAAATCCTGCAGTAAATAAAATTTTCTTATAACTACAGTTGTCCCATTTATTTGTCCATGAAACCTTTTTTCCAAGTAAGGTTCACTAACATCCTACGACAGTTAAAAAGATTAAAATTATATGTTTTGTAATCAGAAAGACCAGATTTTGAATCCTGGCTCTGCTTCTTGTATTGCTAACCGTTGCTTACCCTCCCTAAATTCCAGGTTCCTCATCTGTATATCAGAAATAATAATAACCACCTCAGAGGTTTTTGAAAGAATTATAACGTCTGTAAAATTCTTAGCACGCTGTTTAGTACCTAAGTACTAAAAAAAATTATCTATCCTTAACTGCAAATGAGAATGAACACAGATCTCCAAGGTTGTTGCCTAAACAGTTGATAACTTGAAATTTACTTCAACTTTCCTATTTTAATTCAAAAATTCATTTGGAAGGGTAAGCTGTGACGAAGTGAGAGAGTGGCAGGGACATATATGCACTACCAAATGTAAATTAGATAGCTAGTGGGAAGCTGCCGCATAGCACAGGGAGATCACCTCTGTGCTTTGTGACCACCGAGAGGGGTGGGATAGGGAGGGTGGGAGGGAGGGAGGGAGACGCAAGAGGGAAGAGATATGGGAACATATGTATATGTATAACTGATTCACTTTGTTGTAAAGGAGAAACTAACACACTATTGTAAAACAGTTATACTCCAATAAAGATGTTAAAAAAAAAATTCATTTGGAAGTTGTAATCTATGACTCTAATATATCTTTTATACTTTTGTTGTTGTTGTTAAACATTTCTAATAGTCATTCTCCCTTGAATGACCCATGCACTTTATTATTTCATTCGACTGTCACTAGACCTGTCTCTGATGCCAATAATTTAACTGTGTCCCCATCTAATTCACTGCTTTGATATGCTGGAAACCTGGAAATAAGATATTCATCTTTATTGGGGTAATAAATAACTTAAACACATAGATTCACTATAATAGGAAGAAAGCCTTCAGAAGCTTCTCATGAGTGAACTTTAGCATACAAACCATGTGATTTCTCCTCTCATGCTTAGAGGTGTTTTATGCTTGATTCCTGATTCATGGCCACATTCCAGAAAAGTAGGGTAATCAGAGTTTTTGTGGTTTTTCTACTTACAGAATTTTTCTTTATTAACTCATTTAAAAACAATAAACACGGGCTTCCCTGGTGGCGCAGTGGTTGAGAGTCCGCCTGCCGATGCAGGGGATACGGGTTCGTGCCCCGGTCCGAGAAGACCCCACATGCCGCGGAGCAGCTAGGCCCGTGAGCCGTGGCCGCTGAGCCTGCGCGTCCGGAGCTGTGCTCCGCAACGGGAGAGGCCACAACAGTGAGAGGCCCGTGTACCGCAAAAAAAAAAAAAAAAAAAAAATGCATGTTAACATAACTAAAGTATTTTTTAAATAACTTTAGTTTCAAAACATTGAGAAGAATGGCATTATTTTACTTTTTGTAACTCTCTTTAACATCTGACTTAATAAAAGACAGATGATTTCCTCTATATGCTTCTGCATTTAATTTGTTGTGATACATGTCATGTAGCCTCTGGAAAACTGTCCTGTACACAGGTAGAAGATTAAGAGGGAAAGGAAAACAATGTCTTAAAATTATGAAAAATGGTGTAAGCTCACAGACCCAAAAGGGACTCAGGGAATCCAGAGGTTCCCAGACCATACCTTGAGAACTAGTGCCTAAAACAGACACAGCCATGCCAGAAGCCATCCAACTCCTACAGCTGTCAGTTATGTGAGTCCACAAATGCTTGTTTTTTTGTTTAGCTTAAACCAGCTGGAATTGGGTTTCTGCTACTTGCAACTAAAAGAGTTTTGAGCAATATACTATATAACCCTTCATAGTTCTTCCTTGTTCAGGAGAAAGTTTAGGAAAACCTAGTGCAGTCTCACAGAGGAAACGAAACTTCATGTCTTGTTTTCTCTCTCTACTGCTATCCGCCTTCTTTATACCTCTAACTTAGAATTCTTCCCGTTTTATTAATCAAAATTTTACCTTTGGGTACTTATGAAATTCTCACGATGATAAATGTCACTTCCAGTCATTCAAGTTCCAGTTAGCAACCCTCCTAATGAAATGGCAACTGTATGCACATAAATGTCACACAGAATTCAGAATCCCTTTAAGCCAACTGATTGTTCTATTTCTGAGAATCTATGTGAGAAAATTAAATATACACTATTAAGAAAAGAATCATTCTTAAAAATTAATGTTCATCTCTTAAAACCAGATGAATACTGGAGAACAGCTAGTTAATATTAGATCTGAGAATGGTTTTTACTATACATTAATAATTACTTTTCAGAAAGGACAGCTCCAAAAGGGAAGTCAGCAGAAAAAGAAATCCTCTCCAGAGGGATAGCTCACATAAATATCAACGTCTTTTAAGAATTAACAATTTTACTCTCAAATTTTACTTCCCACAACTACTTGCACCAAATTAACTGTAATAAATAGATAAATAAACCTAAGTGTAATCAGGTAAAGAGAATGGGATTTGCTGAACGACAAGGTTAATATCTTGCCCTTACCCCCTAAACAATGTACTAAGCCAAGGAGAGATGCATTTATTGAAAAAAAGCTGTGCATGTTAAACTGAGGTATGATTACCCCTAAAGTTCTGTGTGAGGAAGCACACAGATGACACCAGATAAACACTGTGCATATTCCTTATGTGTCAATTTCACTTGAAGGTTTTAGGGGAGAAAAAAGTATATTAAAACAAACACCAATCTATTGGAGGCATATACATACATACATATGTGTGTATATATGTATATATATAATACATACATATACTTGCAACAGCAAAGAATATCTCTAGAATACACACACACACAAATGGTAATACTGGTTGCTTATGAAGAGGAATTTCAGGTTTTCAGCTACTTCAGGCAATGTCCCAGAGATCCATGTTCACTCTCCTTTGCGGCCAAAAAAGTTTGAGGTACACTGCCACAGGGGCACTCCTAAATAAATTTAGAATTGTCTAAATAGA
The DNA here is from genome assembly GCF_002837175.3 of Physeter macrocephalus. Taxonomy (NCBI): domain Eukaryota; kingdom Metazoa; phylum Chordata; class Mammalia; order Artiodactyla; family Physeteridae; genus Physeter; species Physeter macrocephalus. The sequence goes on along the minus strand of NC_041214.2, from coordinate 111,684,719 downwards.
CTGCATAGACTGTCTATGCAACAACAGATGGCACAATAATAAAAAAGAAAATTAAATGAAATAATTGATTCACTGAATGTTAGTGTACTAGAGTGTAAGCTTATTAAAGAGCCCTTGTTCCCTCCTCCTCTGGTAAGTCCACAGGACTTAACACAGAAACTGCGGTACCCTTTATGGATGAGATCTTCGACAAAAACTTGCAGACTGGGAGGGGCTCAACCTCGCTTCTTACAACTCCATTTTTGTGTTTCTAAGATGTAGTACCCAAAACTGAAGACAGTCATTTAAGTCGCAAAACAATTTCAAAAACAAAAACACGCTGAGAATAAAAACACAACGAAACATGGCTTCAAATCCTTTGTTCGACTTTTGAATCGCTTTTGGAAGAAGGGGGTGGCTAGAAAAGAAAAAGGTTATTAAGCGGGCCGGCTCAGAAGACCAAGCAAGACACGTTGTTTGCAGCACTTAGACGAGGAATGAAGTGTCAAATAACATGCCCCGCCTTTCCTTCTTTGCTGCTTTTACCTGCCAGGAGGTACAGAGGGGAGAAAGAGCCAAAGTCGAGAATCAAAGGAAGAGAGGAAAGTAGGACCAAGGCGCTGAGAAGCTGGAAATGAAACTGGAACATTGGTGGAATTACGAGGAAGGCGTGGCAGGAGAGCGGTAAGCCAACCGGGAAGAGCCGCAGGCCGATGAGACCCAAGTAGGGTGCTCGCGGGAGAAGGACGAAAATGAAAAGGGGTGACGGGGTGAAGAGCGGCCGAGGCTTTGATGACAGCTCGGAGTGGGTCTTCGACTCGCAGGGACCCGCGAGACCCGGGAACCTTCCATTGTGCGCGCCCCTCCACCCCACTCCACTCCACTCCACTCCCCACTCCCCTCACCTCCTCCCCTCCCCCCCCGCCCGAGCCCGAGCCCGAGCCGGAGCCCGAGCCCTCGCAGCTCCGGGCCGCAGCACCCGTTGTCGCCTGTTCCCCCACTTTGCCCGAGGTAGGAGACAATATGCTCAGCCCTCCTCCGACCCTTTCTCACCGGATGAAGATCGCCGTCGCCCGGCCTTCCCCTTGTCCATCTTCTCCTCCTCCTGCTGGAATCGCAGTCGCTGTCACCTCAAGACCCCTCAGGCTGGGGAAGGTAGGGGGAGGGGGGGGGAAAAGCCAGGAAAATGTGAACCGCGCTTGCGCAAGAGCGGTCGCCGGCCCTCAGACCGGAAATTAGCCACCCCTCCCACCTCCACCCGGAAATCACTTCCTGGGAGTAGTTTTCTCTGTGGGCTACCGCAGCAAGTGCTTATTAAGTGACGGTTTTTTCGTCATCTCTACCCCTGTTGGAAACTGAGACTGGGTGCTAGGTTTTAGCCCGAGATCGTCAAGGCTTTGTTGACTTTGAAGATTAAGTTGACTAAAAACGAAACCGGGGAAACTTTAGGAATTCCTCCACTTCACTGAATTCCGCGAGGAGACCCCGGAAATATGAGAACAAAACATTAGTCCTTTTGTGCTACTACTTTCCTCATGGACTCTCCCATATATTTGTCCTCAAGGCGCTTCCTTAGACTCAGAAAAAAAGATTTTAAGACAACAAAAATCAATAGCCTAGCTGCTGGTTTAGCAGTTGGAGTTGAAATCAATTAGGTCAGCTGAGGAGAAAATGTCAGTAATAGAAAGGATCTCTTCAAAATTCAAACTCACCATTTCTTTTTTTTTTTAAGATTTTTTTTTTGATGTGGACCATTTTTAAAGTCTTTATTGATTTTGTTACAGTATTGCTTCTGTTTTACGTTTTGGTTTTTTGGCCCGGAGGCATGTGGGATCTTAGTGCCCCGACCAGGGATCAAACCCACACCCCCTGCATTGGAAGGCGGAGTCTCCACCACTGGACCACCAGGGAAGTCCCAAACTCACCATTTCTACAGGCCAGGAAAAAAGATAAGCTGCATCTCAATTTTTTAAAACATAAAATGCTGAGATGCTAGAAAGTGGGTGGGTGTAAACTAATTTGTGCCGCTAATTTTTATTACAGTACTTAAAGGAATAACCCTGACCTCGAGCTCAACGACTAGTACTTGTAGACTGATTTTTTTTTTTTGTCCTTCCATAGGACCCATCAGTTTAGAAAATTGTCTTACTTTATTAGCCATAATGTACATATTTGAATACCTTTTCTTTACTGTGTAAGCTTTAATCACAATAAGTTTAACAAAATTCAGCAGAGCGCTCCAGAGGCAAGATGATACTGGAATATTCCAACAGTTTAACATCCGCTCCTCCTCCCCCATTTTACCAAGGCCGGTAAAGGGACTCGTCCAACTCATTACCAGAGCCCAGGTTCGTGCTTCTTGAGCCTTGCTTCGTAATTACAGTGTGGTCTGTGCGGAGCTAGAAGTAAGCCTCCAGGTGATGATGCCTATTGGGCCGGGGGGGAGTGTCTCACAGGGCAGGAATGGCTGAAAAGCAGGAATACTTCAGGGCTTGATGAGAATGAAATTCACTACAAGGATTTCATTTAGAGGCTCTAGTTTATTTCTGTTTAACAAAAACACTGCCTACTGAAAAATATCTGAATTTTAAGTTTACTCATAAATCAACTCTTTTAATTGAATGATTTAACTCAAGAATCATACTGGCTCAATTCATCAGCCAATATTATAGGAAACTAACTGCAAAAGATGGAAATAGAGCTAAGAGATGGAAACATAAAAAAGGAAATTGTAAGTAGGCCTAATCCATTTCAGTCCAAACTGACAGCATCCTTAAAAGAAGTTTTAAAGTTTAGCAGTAAGAAGTGAACCTGTGAGAAATGAAATTATAAGAAATATCATTCAGCTTGCAAATATGTTATTCAAACTTGTTATTGAACCAAATACAGCATTTCTGCTAATAAAGACTTAGTGGGTCAGTTTGTTTCTTTGAATTGGAGCTGGTTTTGAATAACATATTTGAAGATAAATGGCCTTTAAGCTCAAGAATTTTAAATTTGCTTTTTATTTTCAAATTTGCTTTTTAAACCAGTATTTTTATTGTTTTAGTTTTTACAATCTCTACTACATAGTTGACTGTATTGCAAACAACTATAGGACTAAAAAGTTCAGTTTTTTACTTTTGAGGGAGTCATTTAACAACCTTACTTTTCCTTTTATGAAAGACTAATTACACAATCTTTTCTTTTATAGTGTTTTATGATGTTCAGGAGAAAGCTTCCTTATTTTAACATAAGGAAGAAAGACCAAAAAAAGTGAATGATTCTCTTCTCTTAGTATGTTTGTAAATAAGGTCATTTCTTTTATGTATGTTTAGCTCACACTGTATAGAGCCTTTTAAATTAAGATTATTTGAGATTAGAAATTCATCAGCCCAGTATTTTATAGGAGGAGAGGATGGACTGGTTTGATCTTAATGAGTATGGTTCTTTATTGAGTGTTAAAAGTGCATATAAAGTGTTTAAGTTAGGTATTCATTATATTTTTGTTTTGACTAACTATACTAACTATTAAAAGCAGTGAGTATGGTTTTTTAATAGTTTCAAGACATAGTGGCAGTGTGAAATTGATCAACCCTTTATTTTACCCCTTAATTAACAATTTCTTTGAGGAGAGCTTAACGAAATCTAAAAAAAGACCCTTCTCTTCACAGGTGAATTAACTTTAAGTACAATCTGAGTATAAACAGGTTTGGTTGGGCACTGGGTACATCTTGACTTCCTAAACTGTTTTAGAAATTAAAATCTGGAATTCCTTACCATGGGCTCCCGGAAAGCCTAGATTTTGCAAAGATATTTGGAGCACTGTGTCATGTTGCTCTTAGCCTCATTTTTGTTAGTAGTTGAATCTTATCCTTAAAATATTGAGATTCTTATGTGAAGAATTTTTCTTCTAGATATAAAGGAAGTAACACATGATTCATGAAAAATGACTATAGGTTTTTTTGTTTCAAGGATATCTTCCTTTTTAAGACAACGAGCAATTTTAACTGCCCTACAGTGTAATAGCCTATTCCTAGAAGTTATGAAAACCTGCAGTAACTTGAGGTATTTAAGCAGGAGATGGGTAATCTCTTGTCCAGGAGGCTATAGGACAAACCTTTAATAACCTAAGTTCCTTAAACTGTCATTTGGCTCTGGAGCTCAGCCCCAGGTATCCTGTACATACACCACTATCTTCTTTTCGGTTTTTATGTTAGATTAATATATTTTTTACAGAAAAAATTATATTTGTTTTAATTAACTTCATGGTATACCTCTCTAATACTTTTTTCTGATTTTTTTGGCTGCATAGTCTTTGATTTGCTCTTCATTTTTTTTAAATTGTAGTATAGTTGATTTACAATGTTGTTAATTTCAGGTGTACAGCAAAGTGATTCAGTTATACATACATATACATTTTTTTTAACTCACGCAAATTTATTTTGCTCTTAATGAGTAATGTACAGGGGCAACAGTGTTGAGCTAAGGACTGAAATTAGTGGGGTTGACTCTCTCGACCTCACAGGAGTGAGGGAGCTCCTGGAAGGCAGGTACTATATGTGTCCCCAGGATCTGGGACAGGGCCTGGTGTCTCAGACCCAGCTGAAGATTGAAAACACAGTATACACCTATTTTTTTTTTCAGATTCTTTTCCCTTATAGGTTATTACAATATATTGAGTATAATTCCCTGGGCTATACAGTAGGTCCTTGTTGGTTATGTTTTATATATAGTAGTATATATGTTAATCCCAAACTCCTAATTTATCCCTCCCCCCAACACTAACTTCTTTAGAGTGTTCTGTCTTAAAATGTGATATTTATTTAGCATTTCTATGCCTTAATACATTTGGTTGATTTTAATAGAAAAATTTCATTTTATGTTACTATTTAGTAAAATTGAAGCTTTAGGTAGTCTCGTCTTCTTTATCCTTTATCTTTTGGTACCCACTTACCTCTGAATAATCCCAATCAGGAAGCATAGGATCTAGGATTGGGCAAAGTCAGTAAATCCAAAATCAAGCTGTCAGAATTTCAGTTTCCCAGGAAGGCATATCAAGTTTAAAAAAAAAAAAAAAAGAACAAAACTCAACTACTAAACTATAGGTCCTAGGGCTGTGTACGTAGGAGATAAAACCATAAAGAAATAGAAAGCATTGATTTCTATAGTCTGGAGTGCTTGCTCTTGGAGGGAGGGAGAGGGCACTTGAAGGCACTTTAGGGGGGGCTCGCAAAGCTAACCTGGGCTAGTTACAAGGGTGTCTTTATAATAGTTCACTAAATTAGTTTTCTAAGAAACTTTCCTAGGAGATTCTGTTACATACTCAAATTTGGGCAACCCAAGATTTCTAACATCTGATTTTTTTCTTTCCATCACTAATATCCTATTTTCTGTCTTTGCCTCAGGTGGCTTAAATTAATCTTCTTTAGTCTTTCCTGGGGAGAGGTAGGCAGGGGGAAGAGATTTAGTTTGCTCTTCTTTGAAGCTTTTACATATAAAATTTCATAAGCTCTATTATTTTCTACAATTTACTAAATGGAATTGTATACAGGCATAATTATTTTTCTGAAAAAAACCCTCATAATTGCATTTATGTGTTGGGAAAATATAGTGCTGCTTTTTACCAAAACAGTCTTTTTTTTTTTTTTTTTTTTTTTTTTTGCGGTACGCGGGCCTCTCGCTGTTGTGGCCTCTCCCGTTGCGGAGCACAGGCTCGGGACGCGCAGGCTCAGTGGCCATGGCTCACGGGCCCAGCCGCTCCGCGGTATGTGGGATCTTCCCGGAAGATCGGGGTACTAACCCGTGTGCCCTGCATCGGCAGGCGGACTCTCAACCACTGCGCCACCAGGGAAGCCCCCAAAACAGTAATTCTTAAAAGATGTTTTCCAGGGGGTTTTTGTTTTGGTTTAGTTTGGTTTTCTAAATATATCTAAATATAAGTATCTTTAGATATTTTTTCATTTTCTTAGTGAAGTATCACTCATTTGTGTTTCTTAATGTCATAGGATATACAACAGGACCTCTTTCTTAAATACACCAAAGGACTGTAATTACTGTAATAGGGTATATTACTGTGTAACCTGGGGTTAGACCCTAACTTCTCAGGTTGTAAAATTATATTTTCATAAAAGCTTACTGATCACTTGTAAAGAATGTAAAATATTGTTAAATATAACCACTTTATGATCCTAGAGAAGGAGTTTGTTAAAACCAAAGTAAGCTAATTAAAATTACTTGCATCTGTGATTCTGTTGCCCCACCCACCCTCTTCTTGTCAAATTCATAGAGACAGAAAGTAGAAAGATTTGCCAGGGGCTGCTGCTCAGGGGAAATGAAAAATTATAGCTTACTGGGTACAGAGTTACAGTTTTTCAAGATGAAAAATGTTCGATGGATGGATGGTATTAATGGTTGCACACAATGTGGGTGTACTCAGTGCCACTGAACTGCCCACGTAAAAATGGTTAAAACTGTAAATTTTTTAATGTATTTTACCACTATTAGTTAAATAATTTAAAATAATTATGTTTTGCTCTAGGCATGGCTATAACATCAGTGTCACCACCTAATCCAGGTTACTAAAAGGACCTAACTTGAAATTCTCATTAATGATTATATACTCCTTTCCCTTCTTAAAATTTCATTCAACATAAAATAAGTAGATTATTCGATATAGAAAACTAAGTGACTAACAAATCCTCTCACCAAATTTTTGGTGAATGAATGAAAAATACTGTGCATTTTTAAAATCACTGGTAAAAAATGAATCTTCTCTCAGGTTTGTAGAGCTACCTGAGTTATTTTGGGCATGTCAGTTTACCTTTGAAAGCCTCACTTCTCTATAAACATATTAGCTAAGAATATCAATACAGCTCTGACAATCTTATTCTATTATTTATTTATTTATTTATGGCTGAGTTGGGTCTTTATTGCTGCACGCGGGCTTTCTCTAGTTGCAGTGAGCGGGGGCTACTCTTCGTTGTAGGTGCGTGGGCTTCTCACTGCGGTGGCTTCTCTTGTTGCAGAGCACGGGCTCTAGGCACCCGAGCTTCAGGAGCTGTGGCTTGCGGGCTCTTTAGCACAGGCTGAGTAGTTGTGGCGCACGGGCTTAGTTGCTCCGTGGCATATGGGATTTTCCCAGACCAGGGCTCGAACCTGTGTCCCCTGCATTGGCAGGCGGATTCTTAACCACTGCGCCACCAGGGAAGTCCGACAGTCTTATTCTTAAAGCTAAGTTATCTTATTCCAACCCACTCTTTAGAAAACTAAGAATATAAAACAGTTTCTCTCCTTTATTTCAATGGACCATCTTGATTTGCAAAAGAGAAAATAAATATATATAGATGCATAGAATAGTATCTAAGAATAATTCATAAATCAACATTTATTAACTTTAGAATTATAGAAGGAGCCTCTATAATTTTTCAAAAGCTTTGTGTACATCTTTCTCCTGTGTATACAGCTAGAGGATTTTTCTCTTTACTTTCTTATGCCCTTAGCAAAAATCGTAAAATTCTAACAACAATGTTTAAGTGCCTACTATTCACCAGGCACTATTCCAAGAACTACTGAACAAAACAAAACAAAGTCCTTGTCTCTGCTGTCATGGAACTTTTTTTTTTTTCCCCTTTGGCCGTGCTGCACGGCATGTGGGATCTTAGCTTAGTTCCCAGACCAGGGATTGAACCCATGCCCCCTGAAGTGGAAGCACAGATTCTTAACCACTGGTTTACCAGGGAAGTCCCAAACTTATATTCTAATGGGAGGGAACAGACAGTAAGCAAGTATACGTCAGTTGGTAATAAGTGCAAAAAAAGAAAGAAAAGAAAAGGAAGAAGACTGAGTGAACTGATGAGGATGATTATAATTTTTGTGACTTTCTGTTTGAATAAAAAAAAAGAAAAGGAAGGAGGAGGAAGGGAGGGAAAAATGAAGCATCATAGATAGACAGGGAGTAAGGAAGGATTAGAGGGGATTGCCCTTTCAGATAGAATGCTCAGAGAAAGTTTCTCTGATCAGATAACAGATGGGCAGAAACTTGAAGGAAATAAAGCCCTATAGATATCTAGGGGAAGAGTGTCCCAATCTGTGGGCATAGCAAGGGGGATGCCCTTAAATAGGAGCTTGCTTTACAAGTTGGCGGCAGAGGCCAGGTGTGGCTAGAGTGAAGTAAGCAAGAGAGTGGTGGGAAATGACACCTGAGAAAGAGCTAAGAGCCAGATGATGTAACTAGATGAGTAAGCAAGTGAGAGAAATGGAAGGAAATGACCTTGGAGAGCTAAGGGTCATGGGGGACCTTGTAGGCCATGGTAAGAATTTAGGCTTTTATTCTGAGTAAGAGGGGAGACAATGGAGCAATTTGAACAGGGGTGTGATATCCAATTTCCATGTTTTGAAAAGATCGTTCTAGCTGCTATGTGTTAAACAGACTACCAGGAGATAAGAGTGTATGCAAAGAGATTAGATAGGAGGCTTAATAATGAAGGTTAGTGTTGATAGTGACTTGCACTAGGGCTAGGGCAGTAGAGGTGGAGAGGTAACAAGTGGTTATATTAGAGATATATTTCAAATAAGGGAGCCTACAGATTTGCTGATTGATCAGATGTGGAGTGTGAAAGAGAGAAAGGAAGGCTGCAGCACAAGCGACTGAAAGAATGGAGTTATTTATAAGATGGGAAAGACTAGAGGGAGAGTAGATTGAAGGGAGTGCTTTGGACGTGTTAAGTTTGAAATGGCTATTTGACATCCAAGTAAATATATCAGGTAGACAGCTAGATATGAGAGTTACAAGTTTGAGTACATTAACCAAGCAAAATATGCTACAATAAATTCTAAAGAATTGTCTACCTTTTCATTCTACAGGATACTCTGCACCTTACTCCTGTTCACCCCACCTATACCTGTCCTTTATATATGTGTGCCATTTGGGTTTTCCAGTTTGCAAACTCCCATTCTTTTCCCCTGAGAATTGTTTCTCAAACAACTAGGTACACAAGCACTTAAAGGTGAAAAAGAGTAACAATGCCGTATACTATGTGCTATTAGAAAATACTCATTTTATTTTACTCTCTGATTGAAAGAAAAGTTAGCTAACAAGGTTCTTTAGTTCGTTGGTTTAGTTTAGTTTAGTTGGTTTAGGTTTAGTTCATTGAGTTTTAAATATTCAGTATCTTTCTCTTTATTTCAGTAGAGGAAAAGGCAGTTTCCAGCACAGCACCTGAATAAACAAAGTATTTTTAGATCTAAGAGATTGCTGCTTTTCTGGGCAAACCTCCTCCTCCATGCCAAAGTATAAAATAGACCCTCCTTTTTGGAGAACAATTTGGCAATATCTGGTAAAATGGAAGATGCTGATATGACCTAGAAATTCCACTTCTAGGTATATTGCCTTAAGAAACTCTTGATATGTGCACAAAAATATAGCTATTAGAATGTTTGTTATAGCTTTGTTTATAATAGTGGAAAATTGGAGCAACCTAAATATTCTTCAACAGGAAAATGGTTAAACAAACCATGGCATATTCAAGCAATGGAACACTATAAACTGATAAAATGAATGACCTAGGCCTATGTTTATTAATGTGGATAAAAATCACAGTGTTGTGTGAATAAGGAAGGCTGGACAAGACATATGTTTTTTTATTTCACACTTCTCAAAAAGGAAGATCATCCTATCTTTACAGAAACTTCCATGTGTGAGACATTCCTTTAATGGTTTTTACCTATATTAGTTAATTTAATTCTCACAGCAGCCTTGTGAAATAAATGATGTTATCCTATTTTGCATTTATGCATTCAAAAAATATTTATATAATATTTGTCAGACACTGTTCCAAGTACTGCAGATACAGCAGTTAATTAAACAAAGTTCCTATTCTCATAGAGCTTTTATTCTAGTGAGGGGAGACAGATAATTTTTAAATATACAAACAATTATATATCAGGTGGTAATGTAGGCTATGAAGAAAAATAAAGCAGAGTAGCAGGATAGAGGGTAATAAGGATTGCTATTTTAGATAACATAAACTAAGACTCACAAGTTGAAGAAACTGAAACTCATAGAGGTTAAGAAACCTGTTGAAAGTCACTCAACGTAAAATTTTGAGCTAGGATTTAAACCTAAATCAATCTAATTCCAGAGGCTCCTATCTGTCATTTACACTCTGGGAAAATATATTCATTACATAATAGCACCTGAGATCAGCAACACTGTAAGGAAAAAAGTTTTTAAAGAATAGAGAGCAGGGGCTTCCCTGGTGGCGCAGTGGTTGGGAGTCCGCCTGCCGATGCAGGGGACGCGGGTTCGTGCCCCGGTCCGGGAAGATCCCACATGCCGCGGAGCGGCTGGCCCCGTGAGCCATGGCCGCTGGGCCTGCACGTCCGGAGCCTGTGCTCCGCAACGGGAGAGGCCACAACAGTGAGAGGCCCGTGTACCGCAAAAAAAAAAAAAAGAATAGAGAGCAGGGTAGATAGGTTGGATGCTTTGAACAACCAAACACCTTCATAAAGTATTAATTGGGAATCAGGGAATAAGATTCAGAAAGTGAGAAAAGAGTTAAGAAATCAAAGCAAGCAAGCACCATTTTTATTTTGCCTTAAGCCTTGATAGCAGCTTGAGTGGCACTGAAAATCATTTTGAGTGCTATTTATTGGAAGTAGGTTGTGGTTGCCAGTATGAGTGTTAAGAAATTAAGGAGTGAGAGTATTAATGAATTTGTTAAGAACATGAATTGGAGTCAGGTAGCCTCGGTACCCAATCATTTATTTAACAGGTGTTTGGCACAAGCCACTTAGCTTTTGTTGTTTTTTGTTTGTTTGTTTGTTTGCCTCAGAATAGAGTCTATTTGAGATTTTTTTCTTCCAGGACTTAACCTTTCAAAGTCTTGTCTTTTCCCTTTGGGCTATGTTGACAATAACTAAGTTCACTTCTCAGTCACTTTTTTTATTTTCAAATATCAGAATAACCATATCTTCTATTAGTAGATAAATTGATCATCATCTACACTGCCTGGTTCACATTTCACTTCTACTGCCATCCCCTGCCATTTATTTAATAGCAAAAATGTTTGAATGCTTACTGTGGAGATAAAGACCAACCAAATGAGAAAAGCAAAACCTATTCATTCTGAGCTCACTATAGCAAGGGAGTCAGCCACCATCACTTGCATTTTGGCAGTGACCCAAAGGCAGGCAGAGGAGTGGGAGAGCTTTGCAGTGGAAAAAAAAGGGAAGGCTGCTGGTATGTCCTGACCGGACACTGTTGGCATGAGGAAGCTGAATGCACGATAACTAGAAGGGAGGCATCCTATGTGACTGTTTAGGGGTGCATATTTGGCTTTCTCTGGTGGTTCCTAAGCTGGAAGCAGGGATAAAAATTAGGGAAGCTCTAAGTTATTAATCAAGTCTTGGCCATTTTGGACCCATTGTAACAGAAATTATTGTTTGGCTTCTCAGATTGTCACTAGAGGTAGCAGTCTGACTTCCTGAGATTCTGACTTATAAGACTGGCTTCCTGGGCTGTTTATTGGATCAACAGATAAGGGATTGGCTTCCTGGGCAAGTTGCTGCAGGGTGTGGGTCAGAGTTCTGTTTTTATATACGGTCTGGCCATTGTCCCTTAGTGTATTCAGTTTCTCACTACTTTGCATCGTTCACAATTATTTTGAGTTAAAATCTTTACCATAATGTTAATGTCTTCTTAAAGTGCTTAATTCAGTATGATTTCCCACAGGAAGACTTTAGCAAGATGAAATTTTTATTTTATTTTTTCTGGTACTGACATAATATTGCTTTTCACTTTCAGTGGTTACCAGTGACTCAGGAACTGAGCTTCCGAAAATTTATCGAACAATCTGATTTACTAGAGGAACTTAAATATGACTTCAATGAAAAAGCTGAATTGAGACACACTGAGACACATAGGCCTTTTGTCTTTAACTATTATAAAAATGTCCTGGAGAGGAATAGCAAGCGCTACCAGGCCCTTGGCCTTTTGCTTGACCAATACATTTATGAACTTTTGGAAAAAGTGTGCAAATTACAAAAAGTATATATCCCACCAGAGGCTGATAAGGAACCAAGAAGCTTCTTTTTCATGAGTGAGAGAGCATTAACAAATCATCATTCTGCTCTTCTTGTCCTTCTTCAAGACCGTGGGGTCTTTAGAGCTGGTCAGTGGAGTCAGCAGGCAGTAATACATCATGGTCTCCAACATGGAAGTCAGATACCATGTATTCAAATGGCATTGCAGGCACATTATGATGTAATTGTGCTAAACCCCAATGACAATTTTGTGGACCTACAGACAGAAAAAGAGTGGAAAGGCCTTTTAACACAAAATGTTGAGTCCTCTTCCAGAAAAATGGTTCAGACTGAGAGCTTTTTATCTCTCCAGCAGTCTCTCCAATGTATTCCAAAAAGATGCAGCAACACTCCTGAAGAACACATGGCTTATATTTGGGATTACTTCATTTCAAAGGCTGAAGGCAAGGATGTTGCCTTCATTGTACATGGTTATGGAGGCTTGGTTTTTATGGACTTGCTTGTTCGTAGAAAGTGGGAAGTAATGAGCAAAGTATATGCTGTTGCACTTATTGACTCTGAACATCACGTAGGACACCAGCTGGGGAGTGACATCCAGTTATTAGCATGGATAAAGCACCACTGCCGTGAATGGGTGACAAGTCCAAAGCCTTTGGATAAACCTGCAGCTACCGTTTTGAAAAAGGAGTTTCCCATGGTTTCTGCTGGTACAGAAAAACACAACTTAGCCCCTTCCTCTAGCCTTCAGTCAATTTTTAAATACTTTAGAAAAGCTTTGAAAGCCAAAGCAGCTATTAATTTCTCTCGAGTGCCCATAGTAACTAGAAGCTCCACAAAAAGAAAGCAAAGTGCTTAAGTTACTTTTTTGCCATCTAAGATTGTTTTGTCCCACTGAAACTTTGCTAATGTAGATGCTAGAAGAAAAAGAATACTTCCAACTCATAGGCAGTATGTTCTGGCTTGAAATTTGATTTGTTAACTTTTTTAAAAAGTGAGTATATTCTCTTCAGTAGCCTATTGATGAACCCGGAAGTCAGTCAGTACTATCATTAATATTTTACAGTATTAGTCAAATTAAGAGTAGTCTAGTTAGAGGCTCTTCTTTTGAAAAGATTTCTCAGTTTCATAGAATGACACCAAAACTGTAGTTGATAGAAATTAAAGACTAAGTCAATCTTTGACTTCTGCATTATTAATGCTATATTAAAAATATAAGTGAACATAAAAATTAAACATCATAAGCAACTCCATTCTTTGTATGTTTGTGAGTTTTTTGTTTAAGTTTGTTGATCTCGTGTGTGTGTTTACTCATACCTTCAGCTAATATTTGAGTGTCTCCTATGTACTAGTCAATACTAGCGTTGGGCACACTGGCAAACAAGGCCAACGTGGCCTTTAACCTTATTTGGAGTTCACAGTGAACAACAAATTGCAAGTGTGAAGAGTGTTAAGAAATAAAGGGTGTCATGGAACATCTAGCATGAGAGCTAATAATAGCCTTGGGGTTCAGGGAATACTCCCTGAGAAAATGATGCCTAGTTTGAAGAACAATAGTAGTTATCTGGAAAAATGAAATCATAGGCAAAGGAATCACATGTGCAAAAGTCCTGTGGCAGGAGAAAGAAGTCCGGTTCAGCAGGAACTAAAAGATTATGGGGGAGTAGTGTTAAAGAAAAAATTATTCATGACATGCATTAAAGACAGTAAGGAAGATTTATTCAAAAGGGATTGCTGCAATGGGGGTTTTGTAGTAGGGGAGAGAGATTGGGCTCAACTCCAAACACAACAAGGACAAGGGTGGGGCGGGGCGGTTACAGCCAAGTAGCAGGGTGAGGGTCAGTGAATGGAAAACTACTAAATAAAAACATTAGGGATAATAGATATTCTTGCTAGACTGACTCAACAGGATTCTTACTGAAGGCGGGCCAGGGGTGGTAAGATATTGACCGTGGAGGATGAGGAATTTTATCAGATATAACAGAGGACGTTCAGATACCAAAGGTGAGATTTTCACTAACTGACTCAGCAGAATTCCTACTAAAACTGGACTAAGCAGACCAAGGGCAGAGCCCAATGTCAGAGCCTAGTCAAGAGGAGGGCTCAGAGGAGCCAGACTCTGATTTGGTAAAGGAGAGAGGTTTTGTCAGTAGCTGCAAAGTTAAGTTAGATAAATAAACAGGCAGCTTACTCAAGGCTGCAATGTCCATGTTAAGAATTTTTACTTTAGGACTTCCCTGGTGGTGCAGTGGTTAAGAATCTGCCTGCCAATGCAGGGTACACGGCTTCAAGCCCTGGTCTGGGAAGATCCCACATGCCGTGGAGCAACTAAGCCCGTGCACCACAACTACTGAGCCTGCACTCTAGAGCCCACAAGCCACAACTACTTAGCCCACCTGCCACAACTACTGAAGCCCGTGTGCCTAGAGCCCGTGCTCTACAACAGGAGAAGCCACAGCAATAAGAAGCCCGCGCACCACAACGAAGAGTAGCCCCTGCTCACGGCAACTAGAGAAAGCCCGTGCAGCAACGAAGACCCAACACAGCCAAAAATAAATAAATTAAAAAAAAATTTTTTTTTTACTTTATTCTAATGACAATGGAAGCCATTGGATGGTTTTAGACAGGAGAATATTATCAGATTTACATTTTATAAAGAATATCCCGATTGCAGTTTAGAGAATAGATTAGAAGGAGAACAAGCTCGGAAGCCAGGAGACCAAAATAATTTTGGCAGTAGTTTGAGAAACGCTTAATACTTTTTTTCAATTGAAGTGTAGCTGATTTACAGCATTGTGTTACTATTAGGTATACAGTAAAGTGATTCAGTTTTTTTGAGGATTATATTCCATTATAGGTTATTACAAGATATTGAATATAATTCCCTGTGCTATACAATAAATCCTTGTTGCGTCTCTATTTATGTATAATATTGAGTTGGCCAAGAAGTTTGTTTGGGCTTTTCCATAACATCTTATAGATGTTACATTTGAAAAACTGACTCTGCCATATCTAATAGGACATACAAATTTTTCTGTACATAGCTCTTTCTAGTGTCTTCCTAGTGTTCTTATTCCTAGTTTTGGGGGTTTTGTTTTTTGTTTGGTTTTTGTCTGCTCCGTGCGGCATGCGGGATCTTAGTTCCCCAACCAGGGATCAAACCCGTGCCCCTTGCAGTGGAAGCGTGGATTCTCAACCACTGGACCACCAGGGAAGTTCCTCCTAGTGTTTTTTTAACTTAGTATACACTATAATTCCTGTTATGGACTGAATGTTTGTGTCCCCGCCAAAATTCATGGTGAAATCTTAATCCCCAATGTGATGGTATTAGGAGGTGGGGTGTTTGGGAGGTGATTAGGTCACGAGGGTAGAGCCCTCACGAATGGGATTAGTACTTTTATGAAAGAAACCCCAGAAAGTTCCCTTCTACAATGTGAGACACAGTGAGAACACAGCCATCTATGAAGCAGGAAGCAGGCCTTCACCAGATACTGAATCTTCTGGTGCCTTAATCATGGACTTCCCAGTGTCCAGAACTGTGAGAAATAAATATTTGTTGTCTAAGCCTCCCAGTCTATGGTACTCTGTTATAGCAGCCCAAACAGACTATGACAATTCCTTAACAGTATAGACATAATATCTCAAATTTCTCTTTCTGCACCATGTCTTGAGTGGCATAAAAAACACACAAAAAGCACTGAATTGTAAATCAGGATATGCAGATTTTAAATGACTCCCAGGGGGAATCCCCTGGCAGTCTAGTGGATAGGACTTGGCGCTTTCTCCGCCTCAGGCCTGGGATCAATCCCTGGTCGAGGAACTAAGATCCCAAAAGCCATGAGGTGCAGCCAAAAATAAAAAATAAAAATAAAAATAAATGACTCCTAGCATTGGATAAACCAGTTACTCTCTCCCAGCCTGCATTTCCCATTGTGTAAATAAGTTGAGCTTTAGAAGTCTCTACCAACACAGATAGTCTATCTAGAATGTATTTAATGCACTTACTGTGAAAAGCACCAAAAAAGTTTAAAAATAAAAGTGTTGCCATAAAAACTATTTTGTCTTATATTTAACTAACTGAACATTGATGTTTCTCATAACCCCCAATTTACTATTTAATGTGGTAGTCAGATGTATTAGTTATCTATTGCTACATATTAGATTACCCCCAAAACTTGGTGACTTAAAACAACAAACATTTATTATCTCACAGCTTCTGTTGGTCAGGAATTCAGGAGCAGCTTAGTTGGGTGATTCTGGTTCAGGATCCCTCAGAAGAGCACACTAAAGACTGTCTGAAGGGCTTTCCTGGTGGCACAGTGGTTAAGAATCCACCTGCCAATGCAGGGGACACGGGTTCGAGCCCTGGTCCAGGAAGATCCCACATGCTGCAGAGCAAGTAAGCCCATGCGCCACAACTACTGAGCCCGCGTGCCACAACTACTGAAGCCCACTGCAATGAGAAGCCCATGCACCGCAAAGAAGAGCGGTGCCGGCTCGCCGCAACTAGAGAAAGTCCACGCGCAGCAACGAAGACCCAACACGGCCAAAAATAAATAAATAAATTTATTTTTTTTTTTTTTAAAAAAGCCTGTCTGAAGCTGCAGTGATCTAAAGTTGGGCTGGCTGTTGGCAGGAGGCCTTAGTAACTCGCTATGTGGACTTCTTCCATAGGCTGCTTCTATTAAAAAATTAACCTGACGCTTGTTAAAATGTTAAGGAAGACTTTACTCAAGACTATTGCAGTTAGGGACATTGCAATAGGGAAGAGAGATCAGGCTCAACTCCAAAACAATAAAGATAGCTAGAAGCTATCTTTAAAGATAGCCAAGAAGCAGAGTGGGGATATCAGTGCATGGAAAACTAAGAGGAGACCTCAAGGGTAGAGAGATTCTTGCTAAAGGCAGGACAAGGGCTTAGATATGAAGAGTGAGGAGTGAGAAACTTGATAAGATACCAAGGTTGGGGGATGACTTAGCAGGATTCTTGCTAAGATTGACCTATGCAATCTCGCAGAAGGTCAAGGTCAAGGACTAATCCCAGGAGAGGGATCAGAAGAGCCTAACTAAAGTCTGGTCAAGGAGAGTCTTTGTTACTTGAATGTCCTCACAACATGGCAGCTAGCTTCCCACAGGATGAATCATCCAGGTGAATAAGCAAGCCAGAAACTACACCGCCTTTTATGACCTACTCTCTGAAGTTGAATACTGGTCTACTTTTTTCCTATTTGTTAGACATGAGTCACTAAGTTCAAGGGAAGAGGAATTAGATTCCACCTCGTGAGAGAGTGTCAAAGAATTTGGAGACATATTTTAGACTACCACATCAGAAATGATGCCAACTGAAATTAATGGTATAGCAGCTCAACTCAATTGTTGCTTATAAGATTATCTTGGTCTGGGAGCATTTTTATTCTATTTTAAAGTTTTTCTTGTTTTGATAAACAGCTGTGTATTTAGAAACTGGTTTCCTCTTTCTCTGCAAGACATCAGAATTTTTGCCACAAATACTTGTGTTGAAAATTAAGTTTATTTTAATTTTCTCTCCTAGGGTCACCCTAAAATATTCCCTTACTCTGACTTCCGATGTGCTCTATTTTAGCAGCTTGAAGTCAAAAACAGATATCTCCAGATTTTTGGCTATAAGCTGCAGACCAGAGATGTGTCCTGATAGAGAAAAGACTGATAAGGAAGGACTGCAGGAAAATCCTAAGACTTTCTGACATCAGTATGTGATAACTTTTCCCCTTCTTGTGGAAAATAGAGGTAATAGGCTAGGATCATTGTAAGTGAAGTACACCAAGATTTGTGTGTCACTTCCCAGTATTAGACTAAACATATTAAATTTTAACAAAGAAAAAGAGAACATATTGTGAATTCAATTCGCTGTGGGAAGTCTCTGTTAAAGAAGACAGCAAGAAATTCTCTTACTTCCTTTTCAATGCTTCTTCAAAAGCAGCAGTTCTCTAACTTTAAAGTACATCAGGATAACCTGGAGGTCTTAAAGACTGCTAGGTATCACTGCCAAAGTTTCTGATTCAATAGAATTGGTAGGTGGGGCCCCAAAATTTGCCTTTTAACTAGTTGCTAGATGATACTGATGATGCTGGTCTGGGGATCACACTTTGTGAACCACTGTTAGGAAGATTAGGGGTGGCCAGGGAGGTAATAACGTTAAGTCTATCTCATGTGAGGTAAAAGTTATGATGGATTATCATCTGGATTATCATCTGGACCAAAGTTCCTCCCCTGAGGAAAGCAACGAAAGGGGTTTGTTGACTGAGCTCATGTTTTACGGTCCCAAAGATCCAAGTGCACTGACACATTTGTCTTTCCCTCCTGTAGGAAAGGAAGTGGTGTGTCTCACTTACCTTTCAAGACCAATACTTTCAGTTTCTACCACATATTTAAGGGCAAATACAAATTAAAAATAAGAGATGTAATTCTCCTTGTTGAAAATAAAGGAAGGCGTTTCTCCCCCTCTCCCTTTTCTTTCAGAATATCTTTCTTCATCCTTTTCAAATGTATGTAAATATTTATAATGGCTAAATTATAATGGCTAAATAAGCCTCCTGCCAATCTCACCACTCAGGAATGTTTCTTCAAGAACCTGGAAGCCATTTTTATATATATATATAATTTTTTCAGGGCTACTGATTTTTTTTAAATTTTTTTAAATTTTATTTATTTATTTATTTTTGGCTGCGTTGGGTCTTCATTGCTGCGCAAGGGCTTTTCTCTAGTTGCAGAGAGCAGGGGCTACTCTTCATCGCAGTGCATGGGCTTTTCATTGCGGTGGCTTCTCTTGTTGCAGAGCACAGGCCCTAGGCACATGGGCTTCAGTAGTTGTGGCACGTGGGCTCAGTAGTTGTGGCTCACGAGCTCTAGAGCACAGGCTCAGTAGTTGTGGCGCACGGGTTTAGTTGCTCTGCAGCATGTGGGATCTTCCCGGACCAGGGCTCGAACCCATGTCCCCTGCATTGGCAGGCGGATTCTTAACCACTGCTCCACCAGGGAAGCCCGGAAGCCATCTTTTTGAAATGCAAAGATCAAGGAAGATAGCTCCCCTATCTCACAGTTCTTGTGAGAGGGCATGAGCCTAACTTTGGTGGACGCCTTTCTCCAGTTAGCGAAACTATGTCCTGTCAGAAAGATGAGAAGTTTGTTTTTTCTCTGGATAAAGCCAATTAACTAACAAAAGTGACCTCCCCAATTACCGTGGTAAAGTTAGGATGAACTATGCATGACAAATATGCTCTCAGGTTCTCTTACTTGAGGACTATTTATTGTTTACTTTGAAAACATATATGTGATGGAGTGTATCTGGCTATATAAGGGGGTGAGATTCCCTTCTGTCTTCACAATCTCTTCCACAGATTGCCTGTGATGCCCACCACATTCTGGTTTAATGCTTATTCAAAAATAAGTGTTTTCTTTCTCTACTGCCTTTGTGGAGAGGATTTCTGAGTTGGGAGAGATCTTGTTTTTAGCTGTATTTCCCAAATAATACATCCCAGTTCCTAAATCATAGAACAGTTAGATAATAGAAGACACCATCTTCAGGCTGAGAGAGGAGTGGCCAAGGTATTGCATAGCGATGAATTTTGCAAGGCATGAAAGGACAGAAAATTCTTTTGTTTGGCTTCTGACTTTCAAGTGTCCTAAAACTTTCATCTCATTAAATTTTTAAAAATCAAAATAGTGTCTGGCCCAGAAAGGAGAGGCCTCCCTAATTTTAGCAAACCATAAGACAGATATGCCTACACCAAAAGGAAAAGAGAAACTTCAAATGCTCCTAAATACCGAGTACAAAATTGAGTTTTGAAGCAAAAACAATACCATAATTATACCCTGACTGTGATTCCTAGATGATCTCTCATGACCTATCCCACTGTACTCCTGCCACACACTCTTGTGGTCATGGCCTGAATCTTGGCATTACCAAATACATATTGCTCCACCACAACATTCACAAAAGCAGATGATACCTGACTCTTCTGCAATGTCCTATCAGTTCAGTTTGCTTACTCAATTACACCTACTAACCTGTTTCTCATCTCCTTTTTTTTTTTTTTCGGTATGCGGGCCTCTCACTGCTGTGGCCTCTCCCGTTGCGGAGCACAGGCTCCGGACGCGCAGGCTCAGCGGCCATGGCTCACGGGCCTAGCTGCTCCGCAGCACGTGGGATCTTCCCGGACCGGGGCACGAACCCGTATGCCCTGCATCGGCAGGCGGACTCTCAACC
The DNA here is from genome assembly GCF_002837175.3 of Physeter macrocephalus. Classification (NCBI taxonomy): domain Eukaryota; kingdom Metazoa; phylum Chordata; class Mammalia; order Artiodactyla; family Physeteridae; genus Physeter; species Physeter macrocephalus. Next base: position 111,664,475 of record NC_041214.2, on the reverse strand, counting down.
ACTGCGCCACCAGGGAAGCCCTTTAATTGTGATTTTAAGAAACACATAAGTTTACCATATTAACAATTTTTAAGCTCAGTAGTGTTAAGTATATTCGTGCTGTTGTGCAACAGATTTCCAGAACTTTTTCACCTTGCAAAACTGAAACTCATACTCACTAAACAACCCCTTGTTTTCACCACCACCCTCCTAGCCCCTGGTAAACACAATTCTACTTTCTGCTTCTATTGTTGACACAAATAATCAACAATCAAACTATAATAAGGAATAGAAAAGAGTTTTATTAGAACCAAACTGAGGACTATAGCCTGGGAGGCAGCCTCTCAGTAGCTCCAAGGATCTGCTCCATTGAAGCATGGTTTCCAGCACAGTTTCAAACGTTATTATTAAAACAAAGAACATACATCAAACATGACAGGGGTACATTCCTTCAAGGTTTCAAAAGAGACAGATTAGTATGTATTCAATGAGACAGCATAATCCTGGTGTCTGGGAAGGGAACCTTATCTTCAAGAAAGTGTTAATGGATGCCACAGGAAGAGAGCTATTTACCCTTATCTTCGAAGAGGACATTCTTTATCTTAATGGTTAAAGTAGATGTGCTGTATAAGTGTTTGACAGGCCATAAGTCAGGCTGTGTTTTAGTTCACACAAAGTTCAGGCAGAACCACGTATAAGCCAGAATGACTTCCCTATACTGCAATATGTGAAAAACTTCTCCATCACTGAGTGTGTCACATTCACTCTTCATAACAATTTCAAACCTTCTCCCATTCTTCACTCTCCAGAGATTCTCAGCAGACTACCTCTTTCACAGAAATGGGAACTCTCAAATTACAAGTGCCATATCTACAAACTGGCTTCCATCCCCACCTAAGTTTCTTCCCTTCTTCCTGTTACAAAGGAAGTGGTATTTCCTTCTCCTACCCAAGACCAGTTCCCTCCATCTGTCCTCTGAATCCCATCTCTTTCAATCTTCTAGGGAAGTTCACCCTTCTCATCCTTTCTTTCCTTATTCCCTTGCTAACAACCCTATCAGCTGGTCAAGTCTCTCCCAGACACAGTAAAAATAACAAAAATTTCCTGGACACCACACCGGAGGCTGAGCCTACCGAATATTGCCTCTGCCAAGATTCATAAAAACATTTAACCTTGGGGGCTTCCCTGGTGGCGCAGTGGTTGAGAGTCCGCCTGCCGATGAAGAGGACACGGGTTCGTGCCCCGGTCCGGGAAGAATCCCACATGCCGCGGAGCGGCTGGGCCCGTGAGTCATGGCCGCTGAGCCTGCGCGTCCGGAGCCTGTGCTCTGCAACGGGAGAAAAGTTTAACCTTGATGACTCCATTTTCTCATATTCCACTCGTCCCTTACCCACTCTCACCTGGCTTCAGCCCCCAAACCTCACAATGTGGTCTCAATGGTCTTTGTATTGCTACTGTCAGTGGATGGTTTTTGGGGTTTTTTTTCCTTAAATAAATTTTAATTTATTTATTTATCTTTGCTGTGTTGGGTCTTCGTTTCTGTGCGAGGGCTTTCCTCTAGTTGTGGCAAGCGGGGGCCACTCTTCATCGCGGTGCGCGGGCCTCTCTCTATCGCGGCGTCTCCTGTTGCGGAGCACAGGCTACAGACGCGCAGGCTCAGTAGTTGTGGCTCACGGGCCCAGGTGCTCCGCGGCATGTGGGATCCTCCTAGGTCAGGGCTCGAACCCGTGTTCCCGTATTAGCAGGCCGACTCTCAACCACTGCGCCACCAGGGAAACCCCTCAGTGGATGTTTTTCAGCCTGCGTTGCACGACAGTGCTGCTTTCCAGGCCGGAAGGCTTGCCCCTTTGGCGTGACGTCATATGGCAGCGCCGGAAAGGAGGGGGCGGGATTTCCGGCTACGGTTCTCAGGTCAATGACGGATACTGTAGAGTGATAGGTAAGCTGTGGGTTAGGTGCAGCGCAGATCCCTGGGCAGCCTTTCCCGGCAGAATCCTGCGTCCTCTGGGGTTCCTTGTGGTTTGCACCGGCGGGAGCTACTGTCTTTGCACTCGTGGTAGGGGCGGGTTTCTTGTCTCCCAGTGTGTGTGGTGAAGTGGGAGGACGCGGGAGACCTAACCTACGCATACTGGAGCTTGTGCGCTAAGAAGGCCCACAGATAAGAGGAAGCCCAGTGATTTAATAAAGTGTAAGTACGATACCTGGGACGAGAGCAGTGTTTCCCAAAATGATATCCTTGTTCCCTTTTTAAATATTTGGGGGTTTTGTTTCTTTGATATCCTAAAAATATTTACCAGTTACAAAGACAAAACTCAAAAAGACTTTTTCCGAAATCAGTGTTTCTCGTATTGGGGCTGAGAACTCTCGGTTAAATATTTCGAGGAGTCTAAAGGAAATTGTATTTTCTTTAAAAGGTGTCTGAACGTGTTTTAAATGTGAGAAGCATTGACCCGGAGTATTTAATCGAAAAATACTTGAATGATAAATGTGAACTATATACTGCCAAACATTGGGTTCGATGTTACTATAAGTACAGTCCTTGTCCTGATAGAGTGTACCACATAGTGGGGCTAATAAGTAGCCAGGCAATTACAGTGCAGTGTTACAAGCACTATGGTGCAGAAGTACAGGGTGCTAAAAGAACTAATAGGAATACTTGATCTAAAGTTTGAGGTGACAGATAGCTAGAGATGTAGCTGAAGAGGTAAGCAAATGGTGATTTTGTGAAAAAACTTTATAAGCCATATATATAAGTTTAGACTTTAACCTGGCAGCAGTGAGTTTAAAAATACACATTGAGGATGATGTGAGTGTATTGATCAGATCTGCACTAGCTCCAAATGGCTTAGAGATGAGGGAGAGCAAATCTAGAGGCCAGGAGATACAATTAAGAAAATGAGGTTGAGGGAATTCCCTGGCGGCCCACTGGTTGGAACTCCATGCTCTCACTGCAGAGGGCCCGGGTTCCATCACTGGTCGGGGAATTAAGATCCTAAAAGCTGCACAGCGTAGCCCTCCGCCTCCAAAACAAAAAAAAAGATAAGAAAATGAGGTTGAAGAGAAGTGACTGGATTAGAGAAGTATTTAGAAACTAAATAAATATAACTCAGGAATGGAGGGTGTGAGAGGGGACAGTTATGAAATGACTCCCAGTTTCTGCCTTCAGCAAATGGATGGATAGTAGTGTCCCTCCCTGAAATAACACTGAAGGAGAAGCAGATTGGGAAGGGAAGGGAGACAGATTTCAGTTTGTTGCATTTGAGGTGTCATCTGATACATGGTGATCAAAGTCAAGGAGGTAGATCAGAGTTCAGAGGGAAAATGTTTATATTGAAAAAAGGGCTAAGGACAGAACTCAGAAGCACATCCACCTTGTGTGTGTTGGGGGTGTGGGGGGAATGGATCTGAGCATCACTGCACAGGTCAGAGACCCAGGAGCAAGCAGTGTCATTAAATGAAGCCAAGGGAAGAAGAAACTTTTCAAGTATTTTAGTTGCATTTTGTGAAAAGTTGAATTCCTTTTTTGGCTTCAAGTCCAGCACTAGTTTCACATCTTTAAGCACCTTCATTGTTTTGTGGACATCCAGACCTTTAGGATGAAATTGTGGAGCTTATATATATTTGCCCTAATTTTGGATATTTTGTTTGGCAATAACATTATTTGCTGTAAAGTCTAAATTGGAGAAGGGAGGTTTTATTTTTTTTTTTTAATCAGTAGATCTCTCTATATTTCTGTTTTGAAAACATATAAGGGCATTGGTATAGCAGCTGCTAAGTGCTTTTTACTAGTTGCCATTTTCTGTAACTTTTCTGCCCTTTGTCTTCATGTATTGCTTGTTAAGGATCTTGTGTTTGGGTCTGTATCTGGGCTTAGTAGAAAGTGGAGAAGAATACAGCACCATAATCTCAGCCATATAGTGGTACATAACTTTGTTATACAGTAACATTGATCTTCTGGGTCCCTAGATACAAATATGAAAAGGATCTTCAAGGTATCCTTTTGCCTAAAACAATAGTGAAGTTCATATCTAAAATAAGAACCCAAATAAGTTTTAAACTTTTTGCCTAGTGAATGATCACAGGCTCTAGGCCACAGGAGTCTAAGAAAAATTAATGGTGCAAAAATAAGCTGGACTAAGATTCTACTTTATGTTTCAGAAATCAATTGCATTTTGGTATCTCAAATTTATACTTGCACAGTTATTTGAGAGGTTTTTAACTTTTCATTACATTTTTCTTTTTTTATAGGGCTTTTCTTACAGGCCTGTTTTCCTCAAAATGAGTGTCAGTATCACCTTCTTAAGACCTTTTGCCAGAGTTTTGGTGCCATTTACCCTTCATAGGAAGAGAAGGGTTTTATATTCAACAACTCTGCAGAGATACACGTCTTCCAAAATACCAGCTGTGTCCTATCCTAATAAGGAGAGTACATCACCTCCTGAAGAGCTGGATTTGGATAGGTGGAAAATTACAATGAAATCTAGTGTGCAAGAAGAGGATGTTTCAACAGTCTCAAGTAGCAAGGATGAAGATCCTCTAGCTGCCACTAGGGAATTAATTGAGATGTGGAGATTGCTTCGCAGAGAAGTACCAGAACACATCAGTGAAGAAGAGCTCAAAACCGTTATGGAATGTGTTTCTAAATCGTCAAAAAGAAAATATTTAAAATATTTATATGTTAAGGAAAAAATGAAAAAAGCCAAGCAAATAAAAAAGGAAATCAAAATAGCAGCAAAAGAACAAGTAAAAAAAGATCAGCTACCAGAAACCACTAAGGAAGATAAACAGCAAAACTTTCTGTTTCTACGACTTTGGGATAGGAATATGGACATTGCAATGGGCTGGAAGGGTGCCCAGGCCATGCAGTTTGGACAACCTTTGGTTTTTGACATGGCTTATGATGACTATATGAAACCAAAAGAACTGCAGAATGCTGTTTCCCAACTTTTAGAAAGTGAAGGATGGAACAGAAGAAATGTTGATCCTTTCCATATTTATTTCTGCAGTCTTAAAACAGGTGGTGCCTACTATAGAGAGTTAGTTAAACGTTATGGAGAAAAGTGGAACAAATTGCTTTTAACAGCAACAGAAAAGTCTCATGTAGATTTATTTCCAAAGGACAGTATTATATATTTAACTTCAGATTCTCCCAATATTATGACTACTTTCAAGCATGACAAAATTTATGTAGTGGGATCTTTTGTTGATAAGAATATGCAGCCAGGCACATCCCTAGCCAAAGCAAAACGGCTGAAGCTGGCAACAGAATGCCTTCCATTAGATAAATATTTGCAGTGGGACACTGGCACCAAAAATCTCACCTTAGATCAAATGATACGTATTTTGTTATGTCTGAAAAACACTGGTAGTTGGGAAGAGGCTCTGAAGTTTGTTCCTAGGAGAAAACATACTGGTTATCTGGAGATTTCTCAGCATTCTCAAGAGCTTTTCAACAGAATGAAGTCAAAGACTTTTAACTCATTTCCAAGAGGCTCTGTACATAGACACAGAAAAGGTAGCTTGAATGAGAATATTTGATAGCTTAAAAAGTAAATGGATTAGGATTACAGTGTTTTTTTTTTTCCAAAATCAGCTGAAATTTTTAGGAAGCCTCTGCTGAAGTAGCACAGGTAATACGCACTCCTGGTTTTTTTTCTTTTTTTTGAATTTTATTTTTTATACAGCAGGTTCTTATTAGTTATCCATTTTATACATATTAGTGTATAAATGTCAATCCCAATCTCCCAATTCATCCCACCACCACCACTTAGGAATACAGTTCTGTTAGTCTGTTTCATCCTGAATGGAATTCACTTGCTCTTTCTTTTAAAGGTTGTCTTTCGGGCTTCCCTGGTGGCGCAGTGGTTGCGCGTCCGCCTGCTGATGCAGGGGAACCGGGTTCGCGCCCCGGTCTGGGAGGATCCCACATGCCGCGGAGCGGCTGGGCCCGTGGGCCATGGCCGCTGGGCCTGCGCGTCCGGAGCCTGTGCTCTGCAACGGGAGAGGCCACAACAGAGGGAGGCCCGCATACCACAAAAAATAAATAAATAAATAAATAAATAAAGGTTGTCTTTCCAAACTAACTGAAGTATTATCTTTCTCCAATTAAATATCTATAAAACTTTGGAAATATATTTTATTTACTGTAAAAAGAAACAATCTTCGAAAGTAAAAAGAGTTGTCCATGTTTGTTTGAGCCCAGTAAAATAATTGTACCGTTGGTGTGGCTTTTTTATGACTACTTTTGAGTCTCAGACTGCATTTTCCTTCTTAAATGTTCTTTTAGCCATGTCAACAACTACCCTTTCATCGAAAATTGATGAAACTTCAGGTGGTGGTTCACTTATTTAACATTTGGTACAGTGCTGGGCATGTCATAGGCACTAAGGTATATCGTTTAACTGAGTCTTGGTTAAACAAAAAGTTAAGACATCCCTTGGCATGTCATGAGATTGGGCTGTATAATGAAAAATGGGTTCGTGGGGTAATGAAAAATGGGTTCGTGGGGATAAAGCTCATTTCTTGTCCTCTTAGAAGAAAAGGGTTTATTTGAAGAGTGTTACTACAGCACTTCCTGTTGTAGTGTAGATGGCTTTTCTTTTCAAGGAAATACTTCTTTTTTTCCAGCCATGTGATTTGAATGGAAGCTGCCATATTTTTACACACCTTGCTCCCCTGGCCACAATTGATTATCTCAAAAAAGACACCTCACTCAGGGCTTCCCTGGTGGCGCAGTGGTTAAGAATACGCCTGCCAATGCAGGGGATATGGGTTCAAGCCCTGGTCCGGGAAGATCCCACATGCTGCAGAGCAACTAAGCCCGTGCGCCACAACTACTGAGCCTGCGCTCTAGAGCCTGCAAGCCACAACTACTGAAGCCCGTGTGCCTAGAGCCTGTGCTCCTCGACAAGAGAAGCCACTGCAATGAGAAGCCCATGCACCGCAATGAAGAGTAGCCCCCGCTCGCTGCAACTAGAGAAACCGTGCAGCAACGAAGACCCAATGCAGCCAAAAATAAATAAATAAAATTAAAAAAAAAAAAGACTCAAGCTTTGAGGTGGGCATCTGACTTTAAGACAGGCCAGTCAGAATCCTTTTATCCTTTTACAGGATTTTTGGACTTCTCAAGATAGCCTGTGTTAATTCCTTTCTAGTGGTGAACTTTGAGAGGTAGGAAGCTCTAGTGGCCATGCCCTTTTCTGTGAAGGAAGCCAGGCATACAGAAATGAACTTAGAAACCATATTCATTGTAGACTTCTTACACCGTTAAGATGTTTGAAAACATGGGAAATAGAAATGTATGGCCAAATGTTTCTACCTGGTTTCTGAGTTGGACATTAGCATGAATGAGGTATGCTATCCAATACATTTCTTAAAGCAGGACTTAATCTTTTACCAAACACTAAGTACCCACTCTGTGCCAAATAGTTACTATGCAGTTTACATGAATTTAAACAACTAAGTTTAGGTACTATCATTAACACCTTTTTTATAGATAAGGAAAATTTACTCAAAATAATTGAGCCTTTAAGTATTGTCTCAATTCAAAAGGTCTGTCTGACTTTAACCTATAAATTATGCCCTCTATAATAAGGCGAGTACAAAATGCAATGGAAAAACACGAGATGCCTAACCTAAACTCAGGGGATCTGGAGAGGCCTTGAAAAGGTGATGTGTAAACAGAATTGATGAGAAGTGCATTATGAATGAATTTCAACTTTTAAGACCCTACTGAGTAGCAAGGTGCTAATACTTGAACTGCTTGAGATACATGGAAAGTAAAATAGCATAGTGGTTAAGAAAAAGGGATTAGGATTGCCTGACAGGATTGGCACTAGAGGAAGGCAAACAAGGCTCCTAGTGCACCTCACAAGTCTCCTGTGTCCCAGCCCTGCTCTCTGGGTTCCAGCTCCACCCTTACGGGTTCTGACATTGCCTAGATTGATTAATCTCTTGAAATTTCAGTTTTCCTCATCTATAAAAAGGAGATTAGAAATGGTTCTTGACTCATATAAAACATTTAATATGGTGTCTGGCACATAAGTGCTAAGTAAATATAAACTAATTCAGACTATACATTCAAAATATATAGAATTTCTAATATGGTATATGCAAGTTATTGTGTCCCTTTGAGGAATACATTCGTGGGTTTTTTGTTTGTTTGTTTGTTTTTGCGGTACGGGGGGCTCTCACTGTTGTGGCCTCTCCCGTTGTGGAGCACAGGCTCCGGACGCGCAGGCTCAGCGGCCATGGCCCACGGGCCCAGCCGCTCCACGGCATGTGGGATCCTCCCAGACCGGGGCACGAACCCGTGTCCCTTGCATCGGCAGGCGGACTCCCAACCACTGCGCCACCAGGGAAGCCCCGTATTTCTGTGTAATAATATGCTAAGGTGTTTCAGTGATGCAACACTAGAATTTTTCTTAATTTTTTTCCTTCGCAATAGCCAAGCAGTAACTGATTTCTAAGACTGCTTCTCTCTTGTGTAGATGAATCACAGTGGCAAGCTCATCCACAGTTTGAGCTCATACTGATTTTAATTTTACAAATTTTTTTGAATTTGGAATTTAGCAGAACCTCGGATACTGCTTCAGTTTCTCCAAACTAGATGGTCTGATTTCCTGGGCGTGAATTAGGAAGTAACAGCTTTTCTCTTTATCTTAAACACCCAATAATTTATTCTATAGTATTCTTTCTCTTTGAAGGTAACTTTTGTTTCCTATGGTCTAATCATCTTCCCCTTCTTAACCTATTAGCGACATGTTTTCATGTAATAACATTTCTAGTTCTCTCCTTTTGCTCTTTTCAAACATGCTACCAAATTCCCAGCTTTTAATAATTAAACAATTTAAAAAGAAGTCTTTGTTTGCTACTATTATCCCTACTGTATTACGCAGTTCAACTTCTAAGCCAGATCCTTCAAGTAAGTATTCAGAACACAGTTTCCATTTCCTCTACACCACTGCTGTTAATAGAAATATAATGCAATCCACGTATGTACTTTTAAAATTCCCAGTAGCCATGTTAAAGATAAAAGGTGAACTTAATATATTTGACCCATATGTCCACACTATTATTTCAATTTGTATTCATTATTAAAAACTAATGAGATTTTACATTCATATTCAATTTTTCAAACTAAGCATTCAAAATCTGGTCGTATTTTAATGGTTATAGCACATCTTAATACTAGGCTACTCTCGCCTTCTGAAATGGCCCATACTCTGTGAAGTATGTTTCTCCTAGCACCGCTCTCATTTTCCCAGATGACCCCATGCCCTGGGGCCACCTCTTGCCTTTTGAGACAGCTCACACTATGGAGTGTGTATCTCTCTAAATAAACCTTTTCATTTTAAGAAAAAATATACAAATGCTAAATTTTCAATTGTTAAAGTAAAATGTAATCCTACCAAAAGGACAGAATTGTGTTTAACAAAAGCTAACTGCTTCGGTTTTTTAACTTAAATAACATTGAGTTCAGTTCTTCAGTTGCACGAACCACACTTCAAGTGCTTAATAGTCACATGTAGCTAGTGGCTGCCATGTCGAACTGTGCAGCTTGAGTACTGCTTGATAAAACTGTGATCTGTGCTTACATAAGTTCTATTGTTTCCAATAGAATCTGTTTCCAAAACAGATTCAGTGGCCACTTTTTACTAATTAAAAAAGACCATGAATATCTCACTGAACTCTTCCCTCCTTGAAAAACTTCTTCCTTGATTTCCATATCACAGCAATTGTCTTACTTTTCCCAGTCTAGCAGGTTATCTTCCTCACTGGCTCATTCATTCATTCAGCAAATGTTTATTGAGTACCTACACTACATGCCCAGAAGCATTTCAGGTGTTGGTGATACAACAGTGGGAATACAAAATATTCCCAGCCTTCATGGATATTAAATTCTGGCAGGCAGAAAGGAGACAAGACATAAATAATATAAAATGTCAGATGGTAATAAGTAATATGAAGGTTAAGGGAGAAAGGGGAATGCTGGAGTGGGGAGGCATTACTTTTATACAAGGTGGTTGGGGACTGTCTTCTAAGTAGGTTGCTCACTGTGCAAGAACACCCATACAACCCTCTCCAAGCCATGCACTCTGGTGCAGGGCCATGTTTGTTAGAAGAAGCACTGTTTTCTTCATACACAGGTACTATCTGCCTTTAAGCCAAGTGCTTAAAAGATTGTACCCAATAACAGGGTATCCCTTTTCTAATTTTCACAAAGACTGATAAGATGACATTTGAGCAAAGACCTGAAGAAAGTGAGAGTGAGCTATGGAGATACGAGGAAAGGGAATTTCCAGTAAAGGGAACAATGAGTGCAAAGGCCCTGAGAGAAGGTTCAAGACACAAGGAGGCTAATGTAGCTGAAGCAGAGTGGGTAAAGAGAGATAAAGATGAGGTCAGAGGAGTAGCTAGGGGTCTGTCATGTAAGCCTCTCATTGTAAGGACTTGGTTTTTATTCTGAATAAGATGGGAAGATCATATGGTCTTGAGCAAAAAAGTGACACGTTCCTGATATTTTAACAGGATGACTAGAATGCAAGCTCCACGAGGGCAGGGATTTTTTTTCCTGTCCTTTTTAACATTTTTTAAAATTGCCTACTCTTTCTTTCTCCTTCCTTCCTTCCTCCCTCCCTCCCTCCCCCCCCTTCCTTCCTTCCATTTTGGCTGCACCGCGTCTTAGTTGCAGCACACGGGATCTTCTCTGTGGCAATGTGGACTCTTAGTTGTGGCATGCAAACTCTTAGTTGCGGCACACATGCGGGATCTAGTTCCCCAACCAGGGATCGAACCCGGGCCCCGTGCATTGGGATCATGGGGTCTTACCCAAGAACTACCAGGGAAATCCCTAAAAAAAATTTTTTGTTGTTGAAGTACAGTTGATTTACAATGTTGTGTCAATTTTTGCAAGATCTCAGTTCCCCAACCAGGGATTGGACCTGGGTCTCATCAGTGAAAGCCCAGAATCCTAACCACTAGGCCACCAGGGAACTCCCTTTTCTGTCTTATTTACTGCTGTATCCCCAGGACTTGGTACACTGCCTGGCACATAACAAGCACCTTAAAATTTATTAAGTCAATCAATCTGATTCATTTTAAAAGGGTCACTTTGGCTGCTGTATTGAGACGAGAAGAGAGGGACCAGCTAGGAGGCTACTGCAGAAACAAAGGTGAAAGATAATAGTGAGTTGGACCAGGGTGGTAGCAGAGTAGGTACCAAATACCAAAGAGATACTGGAGACAATGAGTATAAACAATCCTTTCAAAGAGTTACTATATGAAGGGGAATAGTAATAAGGAGCTAGAGGGAGTTATGAGATCAAGAGAAGAGTTTTTAATTTGGCTATAGGTGTTTTGTAGATATGGGAGATATAAAGCATGTATGTTTGCTGTTGGAAATGATCCAGTAGTTGGCGGGGTGGGGAGGATCTGATAAAACAGTGGAGTGAGACCTTATTAAGCAAGAAAGATGGGATTTACTGCATTAGTAACAGAAAAGAAAACAGAAAATCTAGGTACAAATGCAGGTACCACACCACAAATATGGTGAGAATATACAGAAGTTCTGTTTTGATTTCTATTATTTTCTTACTGAAAATAAGAATCAAAGTCATCAATTGAGGGGAGGGCAGAGAAAGTGGGAAATAGTCTAGGAAAGTGAGCGAATTAGAATCATGGTTCTCAAAGTGTGGTCCCCAGACTAGCAGCCTCATCATTTGGGAACTAGTTAGAAATGTAAATTTGGGGGCCCCACCCACTGAGTCTACTGAATCAAAAACTCTGTCCGTGGCACCACAGTTTTAACTGTTTTAAGAAGACTTTCAGGGACTTCCCTGGTGGCACAGTGGTTAAGAATCCGCCTACCAATGCAGGGACTCGGGTTCGATCCCCGGTCCAGGAAGATCCCACATGCCACAGAGCAATTAAGCCCGTGCGCCACAACTACTGAAGCCCGAGCACCCTAGAGCCCGTGTGCCACCACTACTGAGCCCATGCACCACAACTATCGAAGCCCTGCCCTCTAGGGCCCGCATGCCGCAACTGCTGAGCCTGCATGTTGCAACTACTGAAGCCCACGCCCCTAGAGCCCATGCTCCGCAATAAGAGAAGCCACTTACTCTTCGCACCGCAACGAAGAGTAAGTAGCCCCCGCTTGCTGCAACTAGAGAAAGCCCGCGAACGGCAAGGAAGACCCAACGCAGCCAAAAAAAAAGAGAAGCCTTTCAGATGATTCTGATGTATACTAAATCTTGAGAATGGTATAGGGAAATATAATGGGATTACAGGCTGAATTAAGAACCAAGGTTAGTGAAAAATTGGAAAAGAATTTGAAAAAAATAAAAATTAAAATAAAAAAAATGTAAGCACACAGACACAAAACAAAGCCCATGAGCTGCTGTCACTTGACACCCAGTGCAATGCTGTTTCTGTATTTCATGGTACAACATCAGATAGCTCAAGCCCAACTGGGTAATTTAATATTACAGGGTCATGCGGCCAACCCTGATCTAACCAGTGAATGAGTGTTTTGGAATACTTGGATGAATAGAAATATGTTTTCATCTTAATTTGGGCTGTAAAGAAATCTGAAAGTTAAAAAACAAAAACAAGGTTAGTGAAACCATGATTAGTCACTTTTCCTCTCTAATTTGTTGTAGCTCTGTGCCTGAATTCCAGGCTCGGCTCCACCTCTTACTTATCTTTTCAGTGTCCCAGTTTCCTCTTCTATAAAAATAAAGTAATTGTAGCACTTAATTCATAGGGTGATGATTTAATGTACTTGATTTCATGTTAAAAAAAATTGCAGACTGTGCTTGGCATAGAGTAAGCATAAATATATGCTGAATATTATAACTATCACCTCACAAATTACACATTTAAATTACAATAATAGGAACGTCCCTGGTGGCGCAGTGGTTAAGAATCTGCCGGCCAATGCAGGGGACACAGTTCGAGCCCTGGTCCGGGAAGGTCCCACATGCTATGGAGCAACTAAGCCCGTACACCACTACTGAGCCTGCGCTTTAGAGCCCGTGAGCCACAACTAATGAGCCCATGTGCCACAACTACTGAAGCCCGCACGCCTAAAGCCCATACTCTGCAATGAGAAGCCACCGCAATGAGAAGCCTGTGCACAGCAACGAAGAGTAGCCCCCACTCGCCACAACTAGAGAAAGTCCGTGCACAGCAATGAAGACCCAACGCAGCCAAAAATAAATAATTAATTTTTTAAAAACCTACATAAATTATAAGAATAGTTGTCTATATTATTCTCCATTTTCAGCTTGTTTACTCATTATTTGAATAGCTCTTTAGAGACTGCAAACAATAGCTACAATTAAGCAAGTGCCCGCCACAAGCCAGGCACTGTATTACAAATTTTACCTGTATTATCACACTTATTTCTCTCAGTAACCCTATAAGTATTAGTACATTTTTATAGTTAAAATATATTCAGTAAGATTACCTTATCCGTTCAAACTCACAGATTAGCAAATGGCAGGGTTATAATCTAAATTCGGTTTTGTCTGATGCAATCAATGCTGCTGCTCTTTGCCCTGCACTCCACTGCCTTTTCATCCATTAACCCATTGGCTGGGGGTTACTGAAGCTTGCATTCACTTCTTCAATGGATATTTATTGAAAACTGGTATAATCTAGGTCCTAGGGAAACAATGGTGAGCAAGAGAGGCACAATATGACCTCATGGAACAGACAGGTGAATGGATTAATATCTTCCATCCTTAACTTCTGCAGCGTGGTATATGGAACTGGATAGCTACATGTGACCTCTCTAAACTTCATTTTTCTCATTTAAAAGTATAAGCATCATATCATGTATCCTCAATAAGCTGTATTCCCAGCAATCAATAAATGGATACACATAAAAACAAAAAAAAGCATATATAATACATACATAATTACAAATAAAAATCACATGTTTATGTCTCCATTTATTTACTTATTTATTTGGTTGCACCGGGTCTTAGTTGTGGGCTCCTTACTTGTGGCAGGGAGCTCCTTAGTTGCAGCTCGTGGGCTCCTTAGTTGCAGCAGGTAGGCTCCTTAGTTGTGGCATGTGAACTCTTAGTTGCGGCATGCATGTGGGACCTCATTCCGTGACCAGGGATGGAACCCAGGGCCCCTGCATTGGGAGCATGGAGTCTTATCCACTGTTCCACCAGGCAAGTCCCTATGTCTCCATTTAAAAAATGATTAAAAGTAAGAGTCTCAGGAATTCCCTAGAGGTCCAGTGGTTAGAACTCCGCGCTTTCACTGTAGAGGGCCTGAGTTCAGTCCCTAGTCGGGGAACTAAGATCCCTGAAAGCCGCTTGGTACGGGCGAAAAAAAAAAAAAAAAAAAAAGAGAGAGAGACTCAGCGATTAAGTAACTTTTGAAGATCACATCCAGAAAAAATAAAACAAACATGAATTACCTATTCTATGTAAAATAGTTTGCTGGGCACTTTTACATATACTGTCATAGATGGTGGACCAGGGACTTCAAATCACCAAATCACCGTATCAGCAAACCACCCTGCTTCTGTCGTGGGAAACACACTTTGATTCTTTCTGCATTCTCCAGACTCGGAGCCTGAGGAGTCATCCATTCACAAATACTGAGCACCTTTCATATATGAAATGTGCAATACAAACTGCTGTGAAGAAAAAATAAATTTTTTAATGCTCTCTGTGGTCAAGGAATTTTTGAGCCACCTAGGGAGAACTTTTTTTTCTTTTTAACACATATTGAGGGAACTATACAATGATCAAAGAATGGTATATGGAACTTATTATCTCATTTGATCCCCAGGACCACCCTTTGAGGAAATACTATTATTATTTGTATTTTATAGAGAAGAAAACATAGGTCTGTAAACAGTAAGAAACCCTCAAGGTTTACTCAGCCAGTAAAGGGATTCCAACCCAAGTTCTGACTCCTTAAGACCAATTTCTGTAACACTCACTGTATATTGTACTGCAAACCCAGAAATTGCAGTTCCCTAGGCAAGGAATCGACCCCGTATAACAAGAGGACAGTATAAATATAGAGAAAAAGCGAAGATGAAGCTGAAAAGTTAGGCTGGGGCCCAATATAACGCTTGGACTTCATTCTGCAAACTCTGGGGATACACTAAAGGTTTCTAAGTAAGGCAGAAACTACTGTGGTCTTCACGTAACAAAGTAACTTCTCTTGACACAGAAATTGCAGCTTGTAGAAAAATCAGTTTTACCACTTGCCTACGCAACCTTAGACAAATTTTTCTTTGGCCTCAACTCTCACAGCTAATTAAAAGAGGGCAATTCCGCATTGGGCTATTGTGGGGATTAAACGAGATAGCGCCTGACACAAGAGGGCGCTCGATAAACGTTGATTTTGCTTTTAGGTAAGAATAAGAATTCGGTCCTTTTTTTTTTTTTTTTTTTTTGAGTGGGTACACGTGATCTAGCAAACCAGACAGAATGAAAGAGCCTGGCTAGCTTCGGTCTGCCAGTTTGCAGAAACCTCACCTGAGCTCACCAACGTTTCCAGGGTTCCCTTAATTCGCCAGTAAACCATGAAAATCTAACCCACCTCTAGTCAAGTCCCTAACCACTCCTCGGACCGCTCAACCTACCCCACCCTTCCCTCAGAGGACGCTCGCCGATGATATCATATCCACTTCCGTTTCCGAGAGGCCCTTCACTCTCTAGGGCCGCTCTAGACTGCCGCTTCCAAGGCGGGCTCCGAAGCTCAATGGTTGCTGGGCGGGGCCGTGACGTCCTTGGCGTGGCTGCAGGGGAGGCCGCGGCGGGGAAAATGGCGGACGGAAAGGCGGGAGAGGAGAAACCTGAAAAGCCGCAGCGAGCTGGAGCCGCCGGAGGTGAACATAACCCCAGCGTCGCGGGCTACGTGGGATGCTCTGGGCCTTTCTTTGAGCTCCCCGGGGTGGGGGGAGTAGGCCGGGGCGAGAAGCGCGGATCTGGCGCTCACCCGGCCAGGTGCTGGGCCCAGACAAGCCCTGGGCACGCCCGGTGCGGCCTGCTGGCATCCGGGCCCACATCGCCTCCTTGCCGGGGGAAAGCCGGTCACGGTTCGTCACCTCCTGGCCCCAGCGGAGGCCCTGCTTCCGAAGAGAAGGGAGATGGGCCCCAGAAAGGAGGACCGAACTCGGGGTGGGACTAGGAGTGGCGGTGCGGACGCAATCACACAAAACGCACACGGGCGCTCGCTCAGTGCGAGTCACCGAGCAGTGGCCGCAGGAACTGGCCGCAGGCCGAGTTTCCGACGGTGCCGGCCTCTCAGTTACACCTAGGAGTTAGTTTGCTGCTCCCTTTTCACTGAGGAGGTGGACTACCCTGGCCTTTTTCTTTCCTTTATTTTCAAGCCTAAATTCTGATCCTGTAATGGGATGGGTCAGGGCGATGGAGGGAAAGGGCAATACCTTTGCCTGCCTCCTGGTTTAATCCGCCGGGTCTAGGGTTACGGTTTGGTTGCCTTTCTTTGAACTGTCTGCCTTTTCTGTGCTAGGCTGTGGCCAGCTAACTGCACGCCAGATATTTAGGTGGCTAAATAGGCTAGTGTGACTCTTCCTGTATTTTGTTACGATGTAAACTCAGGTTACAGCTATCTTTATTCTGTCACCTCCACTCTAAATTTGGGTCTTGTGCATTAAGGAAAAGAAACATCCTGTAATCTCTCCAGCCCTCCCGCCCCTTTGTCCTCACAAGGCTAGTGGCTTAACACGTGCGAGCTGAGCGTAATGTCTTTAGAACGTTTTAAGTACCACACTCTTAACTCTTCTTCAGGTCTTATCCCTGAAAGTATTTACTGTGAGAAAATACAGAAGATTAATAGTATATGAAGGCAACTGTTAGGACCTCCTAACAAGTTTAATGTGATTTGACTTGGGAACAAAAATTGAGAAAAGTATAATGTTCGGTTACTTTTACCCAGAAATTCCTTTTTAAAAAACACGTACGGTGCTATTAGTTGAGCCCAAACTCCTTTCCCCCTTCCCACTCCCCACCCATCTTGTTTTTTGTTGTTGTTGTTATTGTTGTTTTACTTGTAAAATAGTTTATGAAACAACAGTTTAAACCATTTAGTGCTACCTCATTAGCGATTTTTTCGTCAAAAATTGTCTTGGAAATTATCAAGTACAATTACATTTACAAATTAGTAGTTTGAGGAAAAACAAAGATCTGTAGCCTGAAGAATCTTATCTGACTTTTAGACTACCTTTTAACTTTTAGAATGGGTTTCTAACTGTCTTGACTGAGTATCTGAGATGTGTTTAATGTGAGCCAAAGTGTACCTTAAGGGAGTTCCCTGGTGGCCTAGTGGTTAGGATTCCAGGCTTTCACTGCCCTGCCCGGGGTTCAGTCCCTGACTGGGGAACTAGGATCCCACAAGGCACGCCGGGTGGCCAAAAAAACAAAACAAAAAAATATACCTTAAGTGTCAGCATAATTCCGCTATATAATTTGTCCACCACCCTTTCAGTTAGGGATAATTCGCTCTGTAGTATGAATATTGATGTTTCTACTGTAACATATTTTTGTGAAGGGGTGATACAAAGTTATCTTTGCTAATTGCTATCAAAAATTATTGTCTCCTTGTTGGTGACTTAGAATAAGTAATATCCCTTAATAACGTCTACATAATTTGCCTTGGGCGTGCCTTCCTTTGAAAGAAAATACTACTGTTACATGTAAACCATTTTTGAATGTCAGATATTTTTAATGAAATTGTACAAAGAAATCATAGTTAAAACATTCATACCATGGATATTGCTAAATTGATAATTTTACGGCAAGTAGGCCCTGTATTAAAACAGTATCAAGTTTGTCTTGGGGGATTTACCTAGAGATGATTCTGATTTTTGACTCCTATTGAACAGTCCAGTAAGTTGGAAATATAAGTATTTTCTAAAGAGTTAACATAGGGGCTTCCCTGGTGGCGCAGTGGTTGCGCGTCCGCCTGCCAATGCGGGGGAACCGGGTTCGCGCCCCGGTCTGGGAGGATCCCACATGCCGCGGAGCGGCTGGGCCCGTGAGCCATGGCCGCTGGGCTTGCGCGTCCGGAGCCTGTGCCCCGCAACGGGAGAGGCCACAACAGAGGTAGGCCCGCAAACCAAAAAAAAAAAAAGAGTTAACATAGTTAACATGAATTTATGTTAATAAGAGAAGCTACTTACTTGAACTACCTGCTTCACCTTAAAGAGAAGGGATAATATTAAGGGTAAGGCTTTAGGTAGAATTTTTTTCCCTCCCTTTGGTTAAATTTTTGTAGCTCCTTGAAATAAGTAGAAGCTTTAGAGAAGAGCTATTCATATTGTAATCATGCCCACCTCAGGCTATTTTAGGTTATCTAAAACTACTTTAATGAAATTGACATTTATTGTGCCAGGAGGTTCTTGAATATGTCCTGTTAGAGAGATAGGTATGTACCATTTTTTCAGATGAAGAAGTTATCAGAATGCCAATGCGTCATGAAGGGTATCCTTATGGACTTAAAACTTATTGGGTAATTTTTTTCAAAGTAAGGTACCTTTGTACTCCAAGGCCCACCTCTCCTCCCCAAAAATGCTAGTACCATGTGTAATTTGATTTCACATTAACTAATCTACACATTTTCTTTGCTTAGAATGAATACAAACTAAAGTAGTACATGTTGTATTTAAAGGAAAACACTTAATGGACTTTAAAACGCTTTAATGGTCTTGATAGTTTGCCTCTTCAGATGACAGAACCACGGATGTTAATAAAATTGACCACTGATATGAATAACATTGAGTTGCTGACAGTTGATTACTTAATTAATGGTAGAGTAGTTTTCCCAACTCCCCTGTTCATGCTACATTTTTCTAGAGCATTCACTATAGAAATCTTCCCTAAGCATCATAGGATTGGACAGATAGTATTGTTTCATGTGTTAGCACATACTAGTTCAGTTAGTTGTCACACTTGATGTTGTTATTAATGTTATAGTAAGAGTTATGTTTTTCACTTTTTGTCGTATTTATGCTTTGATTTTTCTAGATTCTTTGTTCCAGAATTATTTTCTGGGTAAAAGGAGACCTAGAATTAAGAAAAGATAG
The DNA here is from genome assembly GCF_002837175.3 of Physeter macrocephalus. Lineage (NCBI taxonomy): Eukaryota > Metazoa > Chordata > Mammalia > Artiodactyla > Physeteridae > Physeter > Physeter macrocephalus. Next base: position 111,645,409 of record NC_041214.2, on the reverse strand, counting down.
GTTTTAAAAGAACCAGAAGTTTTGACTAATTATAACCCTTGAGTCACAGTTCAAAGAGCAGAGTTACACTAAAATCAAAACTAAATGTTCTTTATTCTCTTTGTTTTGATGTTTTTCAGACTTTGTATTTACACAGACTTGTGCCTTTAGTGTACAGATTGCTTCTATATGTAAATCCAGTGGCTTTTTTATGTGTTTCTATATGCTCTAATACGTAGAGCCAGTGAGTTTCCAGTTTTAGCTGTGTGTCAGTCACAAAGAAGAAGTAGTTATTACTGTTTGGGTTTTACTGTAAAATTCATACTTGATTAAAACTATACATAGAATACAGAATAAAATTTAGCATAAATGCATTTAGTGGTAGACTTTGAAAAAATGTTTGCATAATGCTGTCTTTTTTGTAAGAAATTCTAAATTGAGTTCTATATTTCAAATATTGAATAACAATCTTACATTCTTCAGGTGCTTTTGTAATTTTATATCTAAATAAGTGAATGGCACCTCAGACAACTATTCCAGTGCTGTCTTTGCTTCCTAGGGAAATCCCAAAACCTAATCCTGCTTAATTTCTCCCCTACATTGTTATTAAAACTTTCACCTCTTGTCTAAAGGTAATAAAGAGTTTGTTTTATTTTCCTGTAAACAAAATAAAATGTTCTGTTCAAAGTGCTTATTAATTTAGCTACCCCATCATTCCAAAACTGTATAGATCGGGATCTATAACATCCTGTCTTTTAATTCATTACTTGTCAGTCTGTTTGATTTCCCCTTTTCTACCCATTTTAGCTTTTTGTCATGTTTTCTTAGCTGTTGTCAGGGCCATCCCTTAGAGAATCTTTTCTTTCTCCATAAACTATTCATCCAGTGTAGCAGAATACATTCTATAGGGTAAATTGGTAAACTTGGGAAAGAAAATAAAATATTTAATCATCAGCCAGCCTTCTGTCTTACCTCCCAATATGTTTTTAAATAGGCTTCATGTGTAACAGGCCTAAGATATTCAGGATGAGAACTAATTTCATTTATTAATATAAAGAAGCAAAATTACTGAAAGATACCTTGCATTCCATATCTACATATGTATGTCTTCTGTTTGAAATTAGCATTAGCTCATCTTTCTTTCATAATAAAAAATAATATATAAACCTAAATATAGTTGTTGATATTAAGAGTAGCCTAAACAGATGTTAATCAAGCTTTGAGAGTAGAATGCAGTTTCTCAAGAGGGGATGACCTTGAAGTCTTCCTTGAAGTTCCTTTCTAACTAAAGATTGTGTGAAATGTTCATGAAGAACACATCACTCAAGAAGATTACTCCAGGCTGTACTAACACTGTAGTTTGGGTAATAATGGGCTGTTCATAATGAGCTGTTCATAACAGGGTACTTTGTATAACTAGTAGTACATTATTGAAGAATATTAGACTTTTTATTAGTCAAATGTATTATCCTATGATGTGACTAACTGCCAGCAAACCAGCTTGTATAGAATTTATAGATCTTAATTTATAAAAAGAAAAATTCCACAAATAACTAGATATTTGTACAACTTACAGTGTTTAGTTGAAGGGTCTTACTTTTTGTGAACTCTATATTTATAATTTTAAATTGCTCTGTATTTTATGCTAGTTAATTCATGGGAGCCTCTTCTACTGCCACACAATCTCAGTTCCTGCTGTATACTCTAACAAACAGTGGAAGAGACTGTTGGGTTCAGTAGGTGACAACTGCAGAGGTATCTTCCTTATAACGATGCTTTTTGAGGTTGCTGCTCCCATCAATCTGCTCAGTAAAAATAGCTCATCTTGGTAAGTTGTTTCGACTTCACCAGGACCTGAAGAAGAAGCAGAAAAACCTGTGAAAACTAAGACTGTTTCTTCCAGTAATGGAGGGGAAAATTCCAGTCGCAGCGCTGAGAAGCGATCAGCTGAAGAAGAAGCTGTAGACCTCCCAACAAAGCCTACAAAGATCTCCAAGTTTGGATTTGCCATAGGTAGTCAGATGACAAAGAAAGCCTCAGCCATATCCATCAAACTTGGCTCAAGTGTGAGTTGTTATTTTATATATTATATTTGTAATGGGTGTGAAAATTTGTTTTCAAAACCTGCTTTTATTGGATTATGATAAATTAAGTATACAAAGATGTATAAAAAGATACATTGGTGCATGAACTTATTACATGTAAGTATTTAAGAAATTAGTGGCTCTATATTCAAGAAAGGTCTGGATGAATTATAACTCAACAAAGCTGTTTTTAAAAAGGGTTTGGAGTATGAGAAGGAACAACTGTTATAGGGACTATATGATTTATAAAGTAATAATACCTTAGAATTTCCTAAGTTGAGCAAAACCTCTGAAAAATATTTTTAGAGTTTCAGTTTATTTTTATTTTAATTCCAGTGATATTAAAAATAATATCTAGAAATCATTTATTTGTATTTTAAAAGATTAATGTTAGTAAGGTATTGCTTAATAAGAGCTTCCTGATTACCTTACTTTGAAGCTACAAATGGACATTGAGTATTATAATCTATGATAGTAGTCTTTTACAGATCAACTTTTGATTCCTTGTTTTAAGATGTAAACCTTGAATTAATACTTATTAACCCTGGAGTATCTGGAAAGTATTTGAAGTATTAGATTGAAGCATATGAAGTTTAGAGATTTAACTATTTCTGATCTACAGAAGTGTTAATTTCATGTGGTTCAACTAAACAGATCTCTTTAAGAAAAAGAGTTACTTGAATAGTGTATTGCTATTGGCTTTAGAAAATGGTTACATTCTTGTGTAAGGAGAATAATCCTAAAATTGCTTTTAAGTTGTTTGTTCATGTCTGTTCTGTGAAAATTAATTCTCAATTGCCTGGATCCATACAACTTGATTTCATTACATGTCATTCAAAGATCTTAAAAATATGATATGGATCAGATTCCTACTAGATTCCAGGTACCTTTTAGCTAAGTGATATTAAATTATAGACCCTAACTAGAAAATCATTTACAGGAGGAAAACAAATGGACATATAATTAATAAAGTAAAATCTACCCATTGATAACCCACATCTTCAAAAAGAAAGTAGATTTCTCCAATGTTTGTTCTTAGTTCCTTACTATATGTTTCTATGAAAACATAAAGTTGAATCTTTGAAGATAAATTATTTTTATCATTAAATAAGCCTATGTAAACATTATATTATGCTCTTTTTAATGTTTCTTCTTCAGAAACCTAAGGAAACCGTTCCAACTCTTGCTCCAAAAACACTTTCAGTAGCAGCAGCTTTTAATGAAGATGAAGATGTAAGTTGATACCTAGTTTTGTTTGTTTTACTTTAACAAGTTCTTTAAGAAAGATGTTAGTGGCAAATTGTCAAGTTGTACTAATGGTACTAGTGAACTGTTTTTGCAACTCTGAACAGTTGTTTTTTTTTAAAATGACATCTGCAAAATCTGGATATTTCTGTTTATTTTATTTGGTTGTGGGATTATTTAAAATATTATTGACTTTGGGGGGGCAAGGAACTTAATCAAATCAACAAATGCTTATTATGAGTAATAATATATATTTGTGCTATGAAATATGTAGGATCCAAAAAAAGAAAAATTCAATACTGCTGTCTTCAATAATTTTTATAGTTGGAGTCTTCAGTGAGACATTATGCATGTGTTCAGCTTTAAAAAGCAGCTATAGTGCTTTCTTCCTGTATCCCCATGAGGAATAACAATAGTGCAGGTGATTCTGCCAGAAGATCTAGTCAATATGTATGTGTTCCAGAGTGGCGCAGTGGTTAAGAATCCGCCTGCCAGTGCAGGGGACACGGGTTCGAGCCCTGGTCCGGAAAGATCCCACATGCCGTGGAGCAGCTAAGCCCGTGCACCACAACTATTGAGCCTGCACTCTAGAACCCGCGAGCCACAGCTACTGAAGCCTGTGCACCTAGAGCCCGTGCTCTGCAGCAAGAGAAGCTACCACAATGAGAAGCCTGCGCACCACAACAAAGAGTAGCCCCTGCTCGCTGCAGCTACAGAAAGCCCACTTGCAGCAACGAAAATCCAGTGCAGCCAAAAATTAATTAATTTTTTAAAAGAGATTAGGTAGCATTTTGGTTTGTACAGATTGTTATCAGGAAAGGACAATGTAGGAAGAAGGGGACAACATGTGCAGAAGTAGAGAGGCTGGAAATAGTAAACACCTACATAATAGTAATGGCTTGCTTTGAATGCCTAACGATTTGAATCTTTTCACACAACTTTATTTTATCCTCCATATATCCCTGTGAATTTTGTGATATGGTTATTCTTATTTTCCAAATGGAGAAATTAAGTGTGCACAAGTGTTGAACTAGAACTGAGCTTTCTGGTTTCTTGTCCTATGTTCTTTGCATCATACCTTACTGTTTTCCCTGTTTTTAAAGAAATTTTAGACAGGTTCAGACAACACTCTTTCTGCTGTAAGATGGTAATGATAGGTAGGGATAAACTTGTCTCTTAGGTAAAAGAACACTTGCATCTAAAATCTTCATCTGGGACTTCCCTGGCAGTCCAGTGGTTAAGACTCTGTGCTTCCACTGCAGGGGGCACAGGTTTGATCCCTGGTCAGGGAAGTAAGATCCCACATGATGTGCAGTGTGGCCAAAAAAAAAAAAAAGGAAATAAAATCTTCATCTGGTTCTTCCTTTATCTGCAGAACATATTAATTAACCTTGGATATATATCTAAGCCTGAAATATATTGTATAAAGAGTGTGTTCATTTAGTTAATTTTGAAATTTAAAAATACTTTTTCAGTTGTATCTCTTTAGTCTCTTTTAATTTGGACAACTCCTGGGTTTTTCTGCGTATTTCATGGCATTAACATTTTTGAAGAGTTCAGGCCAGTTAGTTTGTAGAACGCCTCAGTTTGGATTTGTCTGATGTTCCCTTATGATTAGATTCACATTCCTTTTGGCAGGCGTATCACAGAAGTGATGCCAAGTTCTCAATGCATCATATCAGGAGCACATGTTGTCAGTATATCCCATTACTGGCAATGTTAACTTTGATCATTTAGTTAAAGTGATGTCTGCCAGATTTCTCTACTGTCAAATTACTGTTTTATCTTTTATAATTAAAATTTATCTTGTGGGGATATGTTTTAAGGATATGTGAAGGGGACTTCCCTGGTGGCACAGTGGTTAAGAATCTGCCTGCAAGTGCAGGGGACACGGGTTTGAGCCCTGGTCCGGGAAGATCCCACGTGCCACGGAGCAACTAAGCCCGTGTGCCACAACTGCTGAGCCTGCGCTCTAGAGCTCGTGAGCCACAACTACCGAGCCCACGTGCCGCACTACTGAAGCCCGTGTGCCTAGAGCCCGTGCACCACAACAAGAGAAGCCACGGCAGTGAGAAGCCCATGCGCCTCAATGAAGAGTAGCCCCTGCTCGCTGCAGCTAGAGAAAGCCCGCGCACAGCAACGAAGACCCAATGCAGCCATAAATAAATAAATAAATAAATAAATTTTTAAAAAAATATGTGAAGATACATACTTTCTTAATGTTCACTCATGAGTGTTAACATTCATTGATGATTCTTACCAGAATCAATTATTATGATGTTTGCCGAATGGTGATTTTTTTCATTCTTTCATCCCTTCTATGTTTATTAGTTTTCTCTTACTGTAAGGAAGAGCTTTTATAAGTGTAGGCTCTATTCAATAGGTTATAATGCTCAAATGGTCCCAGATTTGACCAGTAGCAATCCCTTTAAGCTGGATCTTGCAGATGACTGTAAAAAATAATATTTAGCTCATCAGTAACATTTATACTTAAAAACTTCTGAAAGACACTTGTCACATATCTTTTCACGAGCTGTAACTGTGGAAAAGTAGTAGAGAATGCGCTTTCAAGATGTCTTCTCAGTAAAGGAGACATTTTTGAGAAGGAGCAATACAGTAAAATGGTTAAGAGCCTTTGCTTTGGCATCTAGCTGTTTTGTGACTTGGGACAAGTTAACCTTGTTTACCTTACCTACAAAATGTGAATGATGATACTCATACCCACCTTGTAGGATTGTTAGGGTTTTCAAAGATAGTGCAGATTAAAGCATTTAACACAATGTGTAGCTTATAGTAAACAAATAGTTTTAGTTCTAGAATATCAAGTTTTTTGGGGCGTTTGTTTTTGTTTTGGGGGGTTTTTTTGTTCTTGTGTTTTGTTGGTTTGTTTTTTTGGCCACGTTGCACGGCATGCAGGATCTTAGTTCCCCAACCAGGGATCGAACTCGCGCCCCCTACAATGGAAGCACGGAATTCTTAACCACTGGACTGGCAGAGGAGTCCCTAGAATATCAAGTTTTTACCAGATTTTTTTTCTTTACACAGAATCAGCACACTAGAAGCATGAGGGTTTTTTTTTTTTCGGTATGCGGGCCTCTCACTGTTGTGGCCTCTCCCGTTGCGGAGCACAGGCTCTGGACGCGCAGGCTCAGTGGCCATGGCACACAGGCCCAGCCGCTCCGCGGCATGTGGGATCTTCCCTGACTGGGGCACGAACCCATGTCCCCTGCATTGGCAGGCGGATTCTCAACCACTGCGCCACCAGAGAAGCCCGAGGGTTTTTTTTTTTAATATAGTTAAGATAAATGATTTTCTCCTTTCACCAAAATTTCGGACTTAGATATAAAATTTAGCATTATTGGTAATCAAGTGATTTTAATATAGTTGACCCTTGACCAACACAGGTTTGAACTGCACAGGCCTACTTATACACAGATTTTTTTCAGTAACGTGCTACAGTACTACACTATCCCAAGGTTGGTTTAATCCTTAGATGTGGAACCGTGGCTTTGGAGGGTCAACTGTAAAGTTACACACGGGGTTTTGACTGGCGCTGTGGGGGCAGTGCCCCTAATCCTCCTGCATTGTTCAAGGGTCAGCTCTATCTACATGCAGTCATCTCTGTTTCTATCTTACTTTTTTCTCCAGAGTGAACCAGAGGAAATGCCTCCAGAAGCAAAGATGAGGATGAAGAATATTGGAAGGTATTATAATTTTTGTATAACATTGTAGAAAATTATAGTGAATTAAGAGCAAGAATAAATTGCAAACTGCACATAATCTATTAGTGTTCAAGCTTTTCTTGCATATTTGGGCAAAAGTTTTCTGAGATTACTCTCCTGGTAAAAGAAAATTCATATTTTAAGAAAAAATAACAATAATTTAATGCTATTTTTTTTCAGTTACATGTAATCTAAATTTTTTCAAATAAACAGTTATGAGAAATGTTTCTCATATAAAATTTAAAAGTTTTTTTCAGGTATAAAAAAATGGCTTTCACTCATCTCACTTAAGATATTCCCACCACTTAATCTTGATTTTATGTGTCCCATTTTCCTTAGTAATTTAGATGCCAAATATAAAAAGAAGACAAAAACATTTAAAAATTTTCCTTCGTTGTTTCTGTTATTGTGGAAATAACATTAATTTCACGTTAACACGATGTTCAGTTTCCTGTCTTTTGTATGCGTAAATGGATAACTTAGAGGCTAATAAGAAAGCTGGACTTCAAAACAACCTATACTATATCCCCACTTCTACCAAATGTATATATTCTCCCAAAGAACTAAGTGCTGAGTCTTCAAGCATCAGTCTTCAGACTTCATCTATGATTCAAACAGGAACTGTCCCAGTGGCTGTCTGCCTGCCTCCCTTTCGGACTGGGACCTAAAGTAAGAAATACATCTGGCATTATTACCAAATCTAAACACCCAGAATACATATATCTTCATATATCTAAACGTTTAAAATTGAAACAGAAGTTCATAAAATGACATCTTCTGTTTCATTTTTTATAAATGCTGATGGCAAACCACCACCAAATTGATTTAATGACCCTATTAATGGGTTACAAGCAACTGTTTTTAAAACTATAGTGGTTGCCACTATAGTGGTTGCTGCGTATCAGAATCATCTTAAATGTTTGTTAAAACTACAGATTTACCTGGCTCCTCCTCAGGCCTACTGAATCTGAGATTTTAGGACAGGGTCTGTGTAAAGGGTATTTTTAAAAAGATCTGTAGAGGCTTCTGATGTTTGGCCTGCATTTATAATAGGTGCTAAACAAATGTGTTTTGAATAAGTTAAAAACATGGCCCGAAAGTCATTATATAACATTTAAAATAAGTTTCCTTTCTTTTAACACAGGGATACACCAACATCAGCAGGACCAAATTCCTTCAATAAAGGAAAGCATGGGTTTTCTGATAACCAGAAGCTATGGGAGCGAAATATAAAATCTCATCTTGGAAATGTCCATGACCAAGACAATTAAATGATGTGTTTTGAAATTGGGGTATGGGGTGGGTGTAAAGTTAAAAGGAACAGTTTCCTTTTTTAAAGAATGGTATAAGACTATCTTTGGAGCCGCCTTTTTTTTTCTTTTTCTTTTTTTAAAGATTGAGTGGTACACTAATAAATGAGAATTTGAAATTAGAGGTAATTTATGTTTTATATACAGATTTCAAGACATTTGCTAATTTTGTAGTTTCATGTGATTAGTTTCCAAAGGTTATAGATGATTAAAAAAAATCAGAAATGGTACCTTTCTAAGAATTGCATATTTTTTTAGACACAACTACTAGCACATTAAGAGGGAAGCAAAAAGTTGTCTATTTAAACTGTAGGCAGTTACTCTCTAACTTAACTCCCTTGTTAACCTAAAGTCTGGCTCCCAGGAACAGCCTTATAGAGAAGGGAGTATTGTATTGGGAGGAAAATGTTGCTGGACTATTGACTGAGAAAGTAAATTAGATAAAAATTAAATACAGCTTTTTTTTCCTAATGGGCATTTGTTTTGTTTCGAATCATTATAAACTAGTTATTGCATTGCTATCAGTGGATACAGATGCTTAGCTCTTTAAAAAGAACATTTTAAAATTTTATGTAAACTGTTGAGTATTTAAAATAGCCCACTTCACTTTAAAGTGTCCTGTCTACCTTTGATAGTCTTCAAAGAACAACCATTTGCTACCAAAGTAAATCAGTATTTTGAATGTGCTTCTCTTGATTTTTGTTATTAGCTAGTTCCTGTAAGCATTTCCACCAGATCATCAGGCAAATCATAAGGAAGCTGTTTCTTTTAAAATAACAAACCACCACCAAAAATTTAAATGTACATAATAGTTAAATATTTGGCTGTTCTTATTTTTTAAAGGATATAAACACCAAAAAAAAAAAGGCAACATTGTATGAAGATGGAAAATAAGAAAGATGCACTTTCTGTAACTTTATCAAAGCATTTATGTTACTAACTTGTGAAATCCAATTTGATTTGAACTTATTACAGGAATTCTTATTTAGCACAATAATATGGTTTCTTTTAACTGTATACATATTAACCAGTGGCCTCTCAAAAGCACATTTTAGATACTGAAAATAAAAGGAAAGAAAATGCATCTTTAAACATATTTTATGGAATCTTTGACCACATATACTTTGTTAATCTTTGTGTTGTAGGATTGTGTTTATTTTGTATTTTTGTATTGTATATGAATTCTTTTTTTAATGTGACAGTTAAACACATCTTTAAAGCATAGTCACACATAAAAGAAACATATAGTATAATGATTTCCTTGAAAACTCTTACAATGTTAGATTTGGAGGCAGCTTCATACTGTTTAATTGGTGATAACTACTCTCTGAGCTCTTTTAATAGGTAATAACTCCAGAGAAGCAGCCTGTATATATTCCTAATACTTTGTTCACTTGCATTTGAGTTTAGAGTAAGCCCCAAGTAAAACAATGGAAATGTATATAGAACGATTAGTTCTTACTTACATGGTTTAATTATATCAAGATACGTGAATTTAACTTGCTTTAACGTAGGCAAACTTCCCGTTTTTGTTCATTTTAATGTTTATGTTGAAATAACATCCCAAAACGACTGAGATGAATGTCTTTACTAAAATACCAATAAATTTGTCAAACTCTATCAGTGTTCTTATTTTCTGTTACACTTAATTGTTGCTGGGTTTGTTTTAAGCAAAGAAGAGACAGATGTTTTTGGTGCTCTTGCCCAGATTGTTGGCCAGAGTAATGGGAAATTTTAAATTGCTCTTTGGAGTCTACCTAACTTAGCACATAGTTCTAGAACATTACAGTATCTCAGGTTAGAAAAAGACCTAATCCAAATCCTCCCTTTCCTCTACTGCCAAAGTATCACCTATTATGTGCTGTAGGAAATCCTGCTGAGGCATACCTTTGAAAATCCCTAGGTGTTAGAAGGTATTCTCTTGTGTCTGCCATCCATTGTCTCTAAATATTTTCTTAATGTTTATAATGCTGCTGCCCTATAGGTCAGGTGTTAGTAAATGAAAAGATTGAACTACATTTTAAAATTAAGGTTCGTTTCTAGTTAGGCTAATTACAAATGAAGGCTATGAATTTCAAATGTTTTTTTCTTTAATAATCAAGGTTAGCTTGATATACTGTGGAGGGATTGTTCAAGTTACTTCCCTGCTGAGATGAAGATACTTCTTTTTAATTTTTTTTTAACTTTTCGTTTTGAAAAAATTTCAGACTCAAAACATTGCAAAAATATAATGAAGTACTTCCATGTTCTTCAAATGATAACATACAACCACAGGACAATTGTCAAAATCAGGGAATTAACATTATTAAAATATATCACCTTACACTATTATTCTACAGACCTTATTCAAATTTCACCATTTGCTCCACTAATATCCCTAGTAGAAGATTCACTACATTATCACATACTGTTTAGTTGTCATCTCTCTTAAGCCCCTTTAATCTGGGACTCTTCAGTGTTTGTCTATTATGACTATAGACTTTTTCAAAAGTACAGGCCAATTATTAGTAGATCTCCCAATTTGGGATTTCCCTAATGTTTCCTCACAATTAAATTCAGTTTATGCATTTTTGGCAAAAATAAGAGAAAACGGATGTGTCTTCAGTGTATCAGCAAGCACATGATGTCAATTTGTCCTCTTACTAGTGATGTTAATTTTGATGACTTGGTTAGGGTGGTATCTGCCAGATATATCCAATGTCAAAGTTGTAAATATTCTGTTTGTAATTAGTATCTTATGGGAAAATTCTTATAAGTATCATTCTCATACTTTTGCCCACTAATTGGCAGACATTCATGGTTTTTGTTTTTTGGGTGTTTTCCCCCATGGTTCTTTACTGAAACAATTGTTAGTGTAGAATTTGCCAAATGATGATTTTTCTATTTTCATCTTTTATTTTTTGTAGTTCAAATTCTGTGAGGAAATTTCCTTCTCCATTCTTTATTCAATTTTGTATAGATAATGAGCCTGTGTATTCTTATGTTCTTCTATAGGTTATAATGCACTACTATCATATATTTTGTTACTCAAATTGTCCCAGATTTGCCCACAAAACCCCTCCCCATTGACCCTTGTGTCTTTTTGACATGTCCCCATTCTTTTTTTTTAATACATCTTTAATTTCTGGCACCAGAAGATATTCTGGACTCATCTCATATTTTCTCTTCTTTAACCCGGAAATCAGTGATTTCTCTAAGCATCCATGGTTCCTTTTAGAGTCAAAATCTGCACTCAGTGTACTCATTGGTACTGAAGTGTCATTGCTTCTAGCCTACTTGACAGAGCTAGAAAATGTATGTATATACATCTATATGAATTTCTAGATCTATATGTGTGTGTGTGTATGTGTATACTTTATGTATCTCCATGAGTTCATATAGATACTTCCATTACCAGACCAACACCAGATTCATTCTAGTCTTCCTTCTTTCTCTACTTACTACTCTTGTCCAACAGTAGGAAATCTGACTCTGTATAATCTGTTCACTTATTTGCTTAATTTCTAGAATACACATAAAGTTTCAGAATTAATTCATATATTTCCCTATGAAGAACTACTAGCCAGAGTGCAGTATTTGTATATAGTTCCTTTCCTTTTTAGTCTTAAGAGTACATAATCAAAATACTATTTTACAAAGTTATGTAGGTTAGTTCTTTGCTCCCCCTTTCAGTATGATTGTGTTACTCATTTGTAATGCAGTTTGGTTTTGTTTGTATTTCATAATGAATTACTGCTCATTCCTTGTTAATTTTTTTTGCATGTGAAATAGCATAGGTCTAAAAGTTGGAACTATACAAAAAGTATCACTCCTCCCTATTTTTTCTGCCTCATTCTCTTCCTCCTGTCCTTTCTACCCTGTTTACACCTATTCCCTGTACGTAATCCGTCTCTGGTTTCTGGTTTATCCTTCCTGTGTTTCCTTTTAAATAAATGAATAGATGGGTGTTTATTATTTCTCCTTTTTTCTTACATGAATTGTAATACACCACAGTTATTCTTTTATCCTTTATTTTTCTTCACTTTACAGTATACCCTGGAAACTATACCAGTTCATGGAGATCTTTCTCAAAAAAAATTTTAACAGCTACATAGTATTCCATTGTGTGAATATACCATAGTCAATGCAATTACTCTTACTTGTATGGGCATTTAGGTCATTTCCAATGTTTTGCCATTACAATGCTGTAATCGAACAACCTGTGCAGGTGTATTTTCTTGTTGGGATGTATCTTCCTTCAGGTAAATTCCCAGAAGTAGGATGCTAGGTCAAAATATAAGTGCATATCTACTCTTAATTAGGTATTGCCAAATTCTCCTACAAAAGGATTGTACCAGTTTGTTTTCCCACCAAAAATATATGAATGCCTTTTCCCACAGCCTTGCCAGCAGAATGTGTTTCTCATGCTTTTTAATTTTTGCCATATCTGATAGGTTTAAAAAAATGGCATGAGACTTCCCTGGTGGCACGGTGTTTAAGAATCCGCTGGCCAATGCAGGGGACACGGGTTCGAGCCCTGGTCCAGGAAGATCCCACATGCCGTGGAGCAACTAAGCCCGTGAGCCACAACTGCTGAGCCCGCGTGCCACAACTACTGAAGCCTGTGTGCCTAGAGCCCGTGCTCCGCAACAAGAGAATCCACTGCAATGAGAATCTCCCGCACCGCAACGAAGAGTAGCCCCTGCTTGCCACAACTAGAGAAAGCCCGCGCGCAGCAACGAAGACCCAACACAGCCATAAATAAATAAATAAAAATTTTTTTTAAAGGCATGTTAGAGTAGTTTTAATTTGCATCTCTCTAGCTATGAGTGAGGTTGAATATCTTTTCATATGTTTAAGGGCCATTTGAATATCTTTATGAATAGTCTGTTTATTTCATTCCCACTTTACTATTGGGTTTTTGGTCCTTTCTCAAATTTTAAGAATTCGTCATATATTAACTCTTTATACATATGTTATAAATAGTTTATCCTAATTATTAATTGTCTTTCGGCTTTGGTTATGGTGTTCTTTGTAATACAAAAAGCTTCCTTTTTTTGTAATGTAGTGAATTTTATTCATCTCTATTGCCTTTCAGTTTTGTTAATAGTTAGAAAGCCTTTCTCTATACTGAGGTTAAAGATAAACTCACCCTTGTTTTTCTAGTGCTTGTATTGTTTCATTTTCAAATTTAAACAGACTCCTGATCCATTTGGAGTATATTCTTGTGCATTTGTGAGATCAAGATCTAATTTTAGTTAACACATCTGTATGATATTAAGCCATCCTAATTGGAAGCAGTCTGCTTTTGTGTTTTGGGGGAGTGTTAAATTTTTTCTCATATGGGTTTTGCCTATTTCTTGTTAAGCTTCTTCCTAAATATTTAATCATCTTTGTTGCTATTGAAATGAGGTTTTCTCTATCATTTTGTGTTGGTTATTGTTTTAAGATATGAAGACAATTTCTGTATGTTAATTCTGTATCTTGCTATCTTACTAAACTTATTGTTTGAGTTTTATCATCGAGTCTCAAGAATTTCCCAGGTGTACCATCATATCACCTGCAAATAGAAATGGCTTTATCAATTTTTGTGCCTCAATTTATTTTTCTTGTGTAATTGCATTGCTTAATACCTCTAATACAGTATTGAATAGTAGTAGAATAAATGGGTATCCTTGTCTTTTTCTCAGTGGAAATGTCTCCAGCATTTTACTATTAAATAAGATCCTGGCTTTAGGACTACATATCTTATCATGTTAAAAATATCCATCAATTCCTAATTTTCTTAAGTACTTTTATCAGAAATAGGTGTTGGATTTTGTTGAAAGCTTTTTCAGCATTTTATCAATGAGGGGAAACTGTAATATATAGAATTAACATGAGAACTCTCCGGTGTAGTAGAAGTAGCAACTGCAGGAAGAAACCACCACCCACAGGGCTAAGGGAATAAGTGAACAAGCGAAAGACAGCATCTTAGAGGAGGGCCCTAGAGGCTGAAATTCAGATCTTTGAGGAGGTACAGCTGCTGGCTGCAGGGAAGAACAGCACACCAAGCTGCCCATCACCACACTGAAGACAAATTTTGGAAATTCCTATTCAACTTGTTCATGAAAAGTCCCTGGTGATTTGTAGCCCTTTACCCCCACAAGAATCCATTGTTAGTTAGCAATAATTATTGGTTTTAGTTTTTCACTTTTTACTTCTTTTCATTTTCCTATACTTTCCAAATTTCCTACATTGATCCTACATTACTTTGATAATTGGAGAACTGAGTGGGGAGTAGAGGTATCTCTAAATAAGGCAAATTAGCTGTCATGTTAGGGCTTCAGATATGTGGGAACTTTTTCAGACCAAAGACCTTGGGCCACATCGCAATAGACACCCACTTAATTATTGCATATGGACATAGAACTCTTATTCACATCTTGTACTTTTTAAATATAATACAAATGTGCTGTTCTAAATATTTTGGGGTTTTTTTCTAAGTATAAGTCCTCTTTGGGAGCATTTTATCTGTGGTATTCATTGAATTTACATTGATTAGTATTTAGGGAAAAAAAACTGTTGTGTACTATGTAAAATATCAAGGATGACCACTATAACTTTACTGCAAGAAGAGTTACCTCTGAATGCTGGTGCATCTATATCACTGATTGGTATGTCATCCAAATACACCACAAATGAATTTCACTCAGAATCCAGCATTGTCCTGATCTCATGCTAGTCACACATCTGGAGTTACTT
Organism: Physeter macrocephalus; assembly: GCF_002837175.3. Lineage (NCBI taxonomy): Eukaryota > Metazoa > Chordata > Mammalia > Artiodactyla > Physeteridae > Physeter > Physeter macrocephalus. The sequence goes on along the minus strand of NC_041214.2, from coordinate 111,630,346 downwards.
ATTTTATTTCTGCTTTTAGAATTCCATGACTAAACCACAGTTGATGTAAAACTTGGTTAGATCAATAGAAACTATGAATTTACCCATGTAACCATGACTGAAATAAAACAAAGTTTCTAAGTATTTATGGAATATATAATCTATTATATCCTGACTTTAAGGAAAAGAGATCAAAACAAGCAGCAGGACACTTACATCAAGTACTGCAAAGAAAGTAATATGGAAAGGAAGTAAGTACTAATTAGATGATAAAATACTTGCAAATCATTAAAGCAAATCTAACTGAAGATGCAATTGAAAATGAAAAGGTGTACATGTAGGGAGGGGGGTATATAGGAACACTGTACTTTTCCACTTAGTTTTGCGATTAACCTAAAACTGCTCTTTAAAAAAATAAAGTTTTCTTTAAAAAAAAAAAAACAAGATGTGAGCAGTGGTTTGACTCAGATTCACAAGGTATGTCTCTTAACCATAAATATAAATAATACTGAGTTGGATATAAAACCCCCCAAATAGTCTAACAACACCGTTGTAATGCTGTGTGTGAATATTAATTTAATCTGTGTAGAGACAGTTACATACATAACCATACCAGCAAGTTTCCCAAAACAGGATTTAAGTGTAGTTATATTCTCAAAGAGCCACTTTGAGATGAAAATGTCCCTTTCCCAGGTAATTTTAAACAGGTGTTTCTTCTCATTCTATCTCATTTGAATTCTACAGTGGGCACTGACTATGAGATGATCCAAGGAAGAAAACTGGGAATCTTAAGTATGAATTTTACTACAGTCCTTGCTTTCTCCAGTAGAGGAACTTAAGAAGCAGCTGCTATTCTGTGCCAACTTTTTATTTTTTTAATATTTATTTTATTTTATTATTCTTTATTTTTGGGGCTGATCAGGTCTTAGTTGCGGCACGCAGGATCTCCATTAAGGCATGCAGGATCTTTTTTTTCGTTGTCAGTACTCAGCCTTCTCTCTAGTTGTGGCGCGTGGGCTCTGTAGTTTGCGGCACACAGGCTCTCTCATTGAGGTGCGGGAGCTCAGTAGTTGTGGCGCGCACGGACTTAGTTGCCCCTCGGCATGTGGGATCTTAGTTCCCTGACCAAGGATCGAACCCACGTCCCTTGCGTTGGAAGGCAGATTCTTTACCACTGGACCACCAGGGAAGTCCGCTGTGCCAACCCTTAATATAAGGGCTGCTGGTAGTGCCACCATGCTGAAATGGAGAAAGATTTTGATAACAGTGATCTCTTTTCACATACAGAGTTAGTTACTTTCATTCCTATTGTGATTTCCTTGCTATGGACATAGAGCCATTAGAAAACTCGGAAGCTTCAAGATTAAGAGCAATTTCAGATATTAATCTGGAAGTAATGTGTGTAGGACAGAAAGGAAAACAGGGCCAGCGTGGGAGCTAGGAAACCAAGATAATGGTAATACACTACATGCATGAATTTATAAAATCTTATAGTAATATGTTAACATTAATTAGCGGTAATGTAATAGAAGTAACAGATCAGACATTGCTAAGGAATTCAGTGGTTGAATCAATGATAGAAGAAATGGAACCATCCAGATAACTAGAGGTCTGGACCTAGGTACCTAGGAGAATGGTAGGTGTTAAAGAGGAAAAAAATTGACAAATATATACAGGATAACTTTTAAAGTTTAAGAAAAACCTCCAGCCAGAATTTAGGAAAGCAGATGATGACAGAAAATCCACAGAGGGTTTTCAAGGGGAAATGGGGTCAACATGAGGCCTAATTGTATTGGGTACCATTGGTGTGGGAGTTGATAAATCTGACTCTTTTGTCTGTTTTCACATCTGTTGAAAAGGTTGATATGTATCTGAACTTACACGGCCTACAGCTCATGAAGTGGATGCCTGTGAAGTAGAAGACACTGTGCCAGGAACTTTAATGTGATGTGTAGGCTAGCTACTAAAATAATAGTTCAAAGAATATATAACTCACAAGCTAATGGGAGGAGGGGAATGGAGTGTTTTAAAAAGGCAGAAAAGTAGGGACTTCCCTGGTGGTCCAGTGGGTAAGACTCCACACACCCAATGCAAGTGGGCCCGGGTTTGATCCCTGGTCTGGGAACTAGATCCCACATGCATGCCGCAACTAAGAAGGCTGCATTCCACAACTAAAGATCCCACATGCCACAACTAAGACCTGGCGCAGCCAAAATAAATAAATAAATACTTTAAAAAAAATAAGTAAAAATAAAACATAAAAAGGCAGAAAAGGAAAAGAAATGTAGAACAGGCAGGACTGAAAACAAAGCAAACTAAAATGGCAGATTTATATGCAAATATGTCAGTAATTATGTCATGTTTTATAATTGGACTAAATATTCCCATGAAAAGACAAAGATTGGTGGCCTGGACCTTTTTTTTTATTAAAGACAACCATAGGGAATTCCCTGGTGTTCCAGTGGTTAGGACTCCATGCTTCCACTGCAGGTGGCAAGGGTCCTATCCCTGGTCAGGGAGCTAAGATCCTGCATGCTGCGTGGAGTGGCCAAAAAAAAAAAAAAAAAAAAGACAACCATATACTGTTTACAAGAGACATACCTTAAGTATGAGGATATGAACAGGTTGACAGCAATAGGATGGTAAAATGTACCACATGAATACAAAAAAAACTGATGTCGCTCTTTTAATTTCAGTCAAAATAGACTTAAATCCAGGAGCATTACCAGAGGCACTTTACTTTATCCTTTCATAATGATAAAAGGTTCAACTCACCAGGAAAACAATTCTATATGATATGCAACTAATAACAGCTTCAAGCTGTATAAAGCAAAAATTGCCAGAATTAAAAGCAGAAGAAATAGCAAATCCACATTCATACAGGGATATTTATTTATTTATTTATTTATGGCTGATTTAGGTCTTGATTGCTGCATGCAGTCTTTCTCTAGTTGCAGCGAGTGGGGGCTACTCTTTATTATGGTGCACGGGCTTCTCATTGCTGTGGCTTCTCTTGTTGCAGAGCACAGGCTCTAGGCACGTGGGCTTTAGTAGTTGTGGCACGTAGGCTCAGTAGTTGTGGCTTGCGGGCTCTAGAGCGCAGACTCAGTGATGTGGTACATGGGCTTAGCTGCTCCGTGGCATGTGGGATCTTCCCGGACCAGGGCTCGAACCCGTGTCCCCTGCATTGGCAGGTAGATTCTTAACCACTGTGCCACCAGGGAAGTCCCCATCCATTTACTTTTAATCTAGTTGTATCTCAGAATCTAAAATGTGTCTCCTGTAGACAGCATACAGTTGGATCATGGTTTTATTTTTTTTTAATCCTGTCTGACAACCTCTGCCTTTTGACTGGATTGTTCAGTCTATTTGCATTTAATGCTTTATTGATGTAGTTGTATTTTTGTATGCCATTTTACTTTTTTTCTATATACATTTATTTGTTTATTTTTGGCTGCGTTGGTTCTTCGCTGCTGTACGTGGGCTTTCTCTAGTTGCAGTGAGTGGCGGCTGCTCTTCATTGTGGTGCACAGGCTTCTCATTGCGGTGGCTTCCCTCGTTGTGGAGCACGGGCTCTACGCGCGCAGGCTTCAGTAGTTGTGGCTCGCGGGCTCAGTAGTTGTGGCTCACAGGCTGTAGAGTGCAGGCTTAGTAGTTGTGGCACACGGGCTTAGTTGCTCCGTGGCATGTGGGATCTTCCTGGACCAGGGATTGAACCCATGTCCCCTGCATTGGCAGGTGGATTCTTAACCACTGCACCACCAGGGAAGACCCTTACTTTTGTTTTCTATGTGTCGGGTTTTTTGTTTGTTTGTTCCTCTATTCTTCCCTTACTGCTTTCTTTTGTATTGAGTGAATATTTTCTAATGTAGCATTTTAATTTCTTTAATGATTTTTTGTTTTTAGTGATTGCTCTAGGGTTTATCATATACACTTTAACTTATCAGAATGAGCTTCAGATTTATACTGGCTTAGTTTGTTATATATAGAAAGGTTAATCCTATATAGCTCTACTCTGTTACCTTGCCCCCCTTTCTGTGGTCCTGTTACACCTGTTACATCTATTAATGTTACAACCCCGGCAATACATTATTATAATTATTATTTTACCATCTACAGCCACTTCCTTATCCAATACCTTTTTGCTCTTACCTCCTTTGTGTTGTTATTGGCATATATTTTACACATATATTACATTTCTATACGTTATTGGCTCAGTAATACATTCTACACGTTACTTTATACAACTGCTTGTTAAATCAATTAAGGGAATAAAGGAGAATAATTGTGCATACAACCTGCTATAATTTCAGAACTACTAGACTTCCCTGGTGGCACAGTGGTGAAGAATCTACCTGCCAATGCAGGGGACACTGGTTCGAGCCCTGGTCCGGGAAGATCCCACATGCCGCGGAGCAGCTAAGCCTGCGCACCGCAACTACTGAGCCTGCTCTCTAGAGCCCGCAAGCCACAACTACTGAGCCTGCATGCCACAACTAGTGAAGCCCGCGTGCCTAGAGCCCGTTCTCTGCAAGAAGATTAGCCACCACAATGAGAAGCCCACGCACTGCAACAAAGACCCAACGCAGCCAAAAATAAATAAACTTATTTTTTTAAAAATTTCATAACTACCTTTACTGGTGCTCTTTGTTCTTTTATGTGAATCTGAATTACCATCTGAGTTCAGTTGCTTTTGGCCTAAAGAATTTCCTGTAAGTATTTCTTATAAAGTCAGGTCTGTTAGCAACAAATTCTCTCAGTTTTTGTTTATCTGGTAAAGTATTTAACCTCACTTTGGAAACATAGCTACTCTGGATGTAAGGTTCTTGGTATACAGTTTATTCCTTTGAGTACTTTGAATAAGTTATCTCACTGCTTCTGTCCTCCGTTGTTCTGCTGAGATGTCATCTGTTATTGGGGTGCTTTTGTAAGTGATAAGTTGTTTTTCTCTTGCTGCTTTTACAGTTTTCTCCTTTTTTTTTTTTTTTTTCCTTTTTTTTTTTTTGCGGTACGCGGGCCTCTCACTGTTGTGGCCTCTCCCGTTGCGGAGCACAGGCTCCGGACGCGCAGGCTCAGCGGCCATGGCTCACGGGCCCAGCCGCTCTGCGGCGTGTGGGATCTTCCAGGACCGGGGCACGAACCCTTGTCCCCTGTATCGGCAGGCGGACTCTTAACCACTGCGCCACCAGGGAAGCCCTTCTCCTTGTCTCTGACTTTCAGCATTTTTAGTATGATGAGTCTGTTTGTGGATCTCTTTATGTTTATTCTTTTTTCTTTTGGCTGCGCTGAACACCCTGGGGGATTAGTTCCCCAACCAGTGATTGAACCCGAGCCCCCTGCAGTGGAAGCGTGGAGTCCTAACCACTGGACTGCAAGGGAAGTCCCCTCTTTCTGTTTATTCTGATTTGAGTTCATTAAGCTTCCTGGATGTGTAAGTTATTATTTTTCAATAAATGTTGGAAGTTTTCAATCATTATTTGTTCAAAAAAATTTTTTTTTCTGCTTCTTTCTCTCTCTTCTCTCCTTCTGGTTCTCCTATTATGTATACATTAGTACATTTTATTATGTCCCACATTTCTCTGAGGCTCTTCATTTTCTTCATTCTTTTTCCTCTCTGTTCTTTGGTTTGCATGACCTCTGTCCATCTATCTTGAAGTTCCTTTGTTTTAGTTATTTTACTTTTCAACTCATTTTATTTGGTTCTTTTTTCCCTTTTTCTTTATTCTCTATTTGATGTGATATATGTACACCTTCCTTTGCTTGTTTAGTCACTGTTGCTATGGACTGAATGTCTGTGTCCCCGCTACCCCCACCCTGACCCAAATTCATATGTTGAATCCCTAACTCCCAGTGTGCCTGTAGTTGGAGATGGGGCCTCAAAGGAAGTAACTACAGTTAAATGAGATCATAAGGGTGAGGTCCTGATCAGATAGAATAACTGTCCTCATAAGATGAGATACTAGAATGTTCTCTCTAGAAGAGGTCATGCGAGCACACAGCAAAATGGTGGCCACCTACAAGCCAAGAGAAGAGGACTCAGAATGAAACCTGCCTTGCCAGCACCTTGATTTTGGACTTACCAGTCTCCAGAACTGTGAGAAATAAATTTCTGTTGTTTAAACCACCCAGCCTGTGGTATTTTGTTATGACAGCCCAAACAGACTAAGACAGTGGCTTTCTTTAGTTCTGTTTCTTTAAATCTGTCAGGTGGTTACTCTCACAGGCAGTTTCTGTTGCCTACTTTTCCCCCAGTGTATGGGGAATATTTTCCTGCTTCTTTGCATACTTTGTAATTTTTTGTTGGAAACTAGATGTTTTAAATAATGTAGAAAGTCGGGGTACTGATACCATGCCCCTCTCCCTTCCCAAGGCTTGGTTATTGTTTTTTGCTTGTTTGTTTGTTTAGTGACTGCCTGGATTATTTTAGTGGTCTATTTTCCCTCCAATAGTCTAAGCCTCTGATTTTTCTCAGTACGCCAAGTCACCTTGGGATGACAATTATTTTAGTACTGTTCTCTTCCTCTGTTTCCATGATCACATGAACTGTTAAACTCCATTAATTGCTGGCTAATTGCTCATTTGTTTTGAATAATACCCTGGGATTAGATTATTAGAGCAATAATTTGGTGTTCAAACAAGCTAATCCAGTCAAACTCTGGTTCCTTTGCAATAATAATTTCCTTTAAAAAAATTTATTTATTTATTTATTTATTGGCTGGGTCGAGTCTTACTTGCGGCACAAGGGCTCTTCGTTGCAGTGTGCAGGATTCTCTCTAGTGTGGTGCATGGGCTCTCTAGATGTGGCCCGTGGGCTCAGTAGTTGCAGTGCGCGGGCTTCTCTCTAGTTGTGGTGCACAGGCTCTAGAGCACGTGGGCTCTCTAGGTGTGGCTCAGTAGTCGTGGTGCATGGGCTTAGCTGCCCTGCATCATGTGGGATCTTAGTTCCCTGACCAGGGATCAAACACACGTCCCCTGTGTTGCAAGACGGATTCTTACCCATTGGACCACCAGGGAAGTCCCTACAATAATAATTTCTGAGGTCAGTGTTTGATATTCATTCTGATTCCAGGAGCGTTCCCCTCAGCTGTCTTTTTCCCTAGTTCTCTCCTACAAACCAGCAGGCCTACAGTTTATCCTATATCTTGAATGTCCTCTCAATTGCCTCTTGCCTTAACCGCCACTATGCTTGAGAGGACCCCTTAGGCCTCAATATCTTCAGACTCAGTTGCAAATGCAGTCAGCCCTTTGGGAAGAGATTAGGAGCTTTCGACAGTCTGCTTCTACTTCCAGGCAAAGTCTCTGCCAGGATTCTGGAACTGGAGGTGAAGACCATGGCAAGTTTCTGAGTGACACCCCTTCTCTGCAAGCTGAGTTCTTGGCCAAGAGGTGGCTGCAGACTGAGGTCTTCTCGGCCTTCCTCTCCTGTCATGGAACCGCCAGTTCATGAACAGAGACAAGGGTGCGCAGGGCCTCTTCTCAGCTCACTTTGCCCAACGTAGAACCTCTGTTCCACAGGTGGGGGCTGGGTGGAAGAAGGGACCCCCAGAGGTTCCTTCCTGGTTGAGAAGGAACCTCTCAACCACACTTGCTCAGGCCTTATCTCAGCAACAGGTAGCTGGGAAAAGGATGAGAAAGACTGACAGCCTGGACTTCCTGGGAGGACCACCCTGCAACCGGGAGCTGACGGGAGAGGGAGTCTGGTATTCTAGGATGCAGCAGTCTGGCGTGGCGTTGCCACCTTACTGAGCTGAGACAGGAAGGGAAGGAGTGGTCTTTGTTCAAATACCACAGGCGCAGGGCTTCCCTGGTGGTGCAGTGGTTAAGACTCCGTGCTCCCAATGCAGGGGGATCGGGTTCGATCCCTGGTCAGGGAACTAGATCCCACATGCATGCCACAACTAAGGAGCCTACCGGCTGCAACCAGGACCCGGTGCAACCAAATATAAATAAATAAATATTTTTTAAAAATACCACAGACACTTTTAAAAAAATTTATTTTATTGAAGTATAGTTGATTTACAATGCTGTATTCATTTCTACTGCACAGCAAAGTGATTCAGTTATACATACATATATACATTCTTTTTCATATTCTTTTCATTATGGTTTATTACAAGATATTGAATATAGTTCCGTGTGCTATACAGTAGAACCTTGTTTATCCATCCTATATATACTATCCCTAACTACCACTCTCCCTCCTCCACCTCTCCTACCCCTTGGCAACCACAAGTCTGTTCTCTATGTCTGAGTCTTTTTGTTTCGTAGATAAGTTCATTTGTGTCATATTTTAGATTCCACATATAAGTGATATCATATGCAAATGCCACAGACTCTTGCCTTTCTTAATGAATTCTCATAGATTCTTCTTGAATAGATGTTCCTCATTTGCTGTTTGCACTTAGGACTACTTCCAGACCCCTTAAATGGTTGTTTTTGTTTTCACAATTTTACAGTTTCGTTGGGAAACGTATCAGCAGAGTGCCTCATCTGTCGTACCAGAAGTCAATCCTCCAACTCATTTAAAAGATAATTTTATCTTGAAACAATCTCAAGCTTACAGAAATATTACAAGTAGAATAATTTTTGAGACATTTGAGAGTAACTTGTCAACCTGATGCCACATCACATCTGAATTAAGTATTCTTATAAATAGGCACATTCTTTTACATAACTGCATACAGTCAGGAAATTAACATTGATAGGATACCACCATCTAACCTTTTTACCGCTTTCAAGTTTCACTAATTGCCTTACAGCAAAATAATCTGGTTCAGAATCATGTACTGCATTGCTGTCATGTCTGGTTAGTCACCTTTAGTCTGGTTCTTCAGTCTTCGTTTTGTGTGTGTGTGTGTGTGTGAGACCTTGACACTTTTGAATATCACAGGCCAGTTACTTGGTAGAATATCCCTCAATTTGGGATTGTCTAATGCTTCCTCATGATTAAAGTCATGCATTTTTGACAGAAATATCACATGATGTTATAGTCTTCTAATTGCATTCTATATAAGTGGTACACAATTTTGATTTACAGACCATGATCGCTTTGATTACTTGATTAAGGTGTCTGTCAGACTTCTCCCCCATGAAGTTTCTCTTTTCTCCTTTGTAATATTTTTTTAATAAGCTAATGTATTTTATTTAGACCTCCAAATAGCTTTCCTTTTTTTTTAAGAATTATTGAGGTATAATTTACATAAAACTCACCCATTTTAAGTGTACATTTCTTTTTTTTTCACAACTCACATACACACACTGCATTTTATTTTTACAAGAGACAAATAAACTGACACCAAGCATTGTAAATGGATGACCACAACAAAAGCAACAATGATTGCAATTACCAAACACGAAACACACTCATACTATGTCATAATATTGACATTCAGTCCAGTAATCCTCCATTGTAACAGCTCCTTCTCCTTTGTAATATTAATAAGTACTTTGTGGGGAGAACTATGGAAATGTCCTGCTCCCCTTCAACTTTACAATTTATTCTTTTTTAAAAAATATTTGTTTAAAACACATGAAAGAATGCTCAACATCATTAATCATTAGAGAAATACAAATCAAAACTACAATGAGATATCATCTCACAGCAGTCAGAATGGCCATCATCAAAAAATCTAGAAACAGGGCTTCCCTGGTGGCGCAGTGGTTGAGAATCCGCCTGCCGATGCAGGGGAACCGGGTTCGCGCCCCGGTCTGGGAGGATCCCACATGCCGCGGAGCGGCTGGGCCCGTGAGCCATGGCCGCTGAGCCTGCGCGTCCGGAGCCTGTGCCCCACGACGGGAGAGGCCACAACAGGGGGAGGCCCGCATACCACAAAAAAAAAAAAAAAAAAAAAAAAAAAGAAAATAGTACCTAGCCATTGATACTCTTGGAACAATCTAACAAAAGGAAACATAAAACTGATCTGAGAGGACCCTTTTTCAATGAAGGCAGGTGACACAGGATTCCAAAGATAAGGCCCTACTGGAGATGCGCTTATACTCTAACATTTATAAAACTCTGGAGAAATCCAATAAACAGCAGTATTCAACTTCAAAACTTCACATAATAGACTATAAGACTGGTATATTTAAAATAATTAAACAAGTTATCTATGCATCTTTGTTCTAAGCCTTTACAAACTATAAATGATACATTTATAAGATCAGGGGAGACAAAGACTTTTTTTATTTTCCAAACAGATGTAAAACCCCTGTTTAGGAACCTCCATGAAGATTATAGGTTTAAATTTCCTGATTCAATTATGAGTGGGAAGCATCATGCACAGTTTACATCAAAGCTATTTTTTTTAAAAAAGACAAGACACTGAAGGTCTGGATTAACTCTAAATTTATCAGTTTAGGTAACCTTGTGAAATTATGTAAACAGCCAATGGCTTTTAATAAAACAGCAGTAACAAGCAGATTTAATCAGGAAGGAAGTGATCTGACAACAACAAATCAATGTGTGCTTCTAAAAATGAATTATTAGAAACTAAATAGAGAATTTTCCCCATGGAAATATAAAACTGAATTTTTGGAACCTTCACACTTATTTCTACATGTAATTTATGTAATTCTCTAAACACATTTAAATTACCCAAAGATGGCAGTTAATTGTACTACTTTTAATTTTGTGGTAAGATTAAGTGTAATAAGTCTTAATAGTATTATGTGTTCCGTCAATGGTTATTTTTTAATGTGTTCAATTCTCCTCCCCTTTAAAAATGGATTAACTCTATAACATATCAAATAACAGCAACTGATTTATGAGCTGAAAATAGTGACAAGCTCAACTCCAAAGCTTATGCTTTAAACAAGATTCAACATCTTTTATTTACATATTTATGACATACATTAATGGGTCTTATACAATTAACTAAATCTAATAACAATGGTGACAAGGGAACATAAAGATACAATTCCAAATTTTTGTCAGGTTGAAATACATTTTCACTAACTGAAAGATATGATAAACAAGCAGCCATTATAAAGTTAGACTGTATGTTAATCCACTTAAAATTGAAAGTCAGCCACACAGCTATCAAAACAATGGGAAATTTGCAAATGCAAATATTACATATACAGGTATAATGCATGCATGGCATCACATTTATTCTTCATCTTTTAAGCCACTTTTAAAGTAAACTGAAATAAGCATCTTAATAATATATGTACATCAAGGCACATTCTTTTCTTGTGCTTTAGGAATGACTTACATGTGATCTGCTTGTATCTTAATTTTACAACTTATATTAGCTTCTAATACTTAGAAGTTTAATTTTAACAATTAGAGCTTGAGTGGTAGTTTCCCAGGAGAGAAATGTGGCATCTCCCCGTGGTTATTTTGAAAAACGAGAAAACTGGATAGCTTAAAGAGGTGGGAATTTAAAAATCAAACACACGAAATTAATTTCACTCTCAGGCAACTTTTAAGAAGAATTTACCTTTAACAATTTGGTGGGTCATAATCAATTTATTTAAGTAGTATACTGTAATGAGGGCTGAAGAATTTTCAATATTCTGAAATTACTTGACAATTACATGGTATCCACAGGACCGCTGTAGATGTCTATATCATTATCCTACTTCTAAACTGCAGTTTTTCAACAAAATTGAACAATTAAACATGATACAGAAACTGCAAACATACCAAACCTAGTTTTTACTTCTTTTTTCCCATTTATTATCTTATGTTATCAAGGAGAAATTTCCCATCAACAGAGTTTAGTAACAGTATTCTTTGCTCATGGTCAATTTACTTGCCTTGAAGGATAGTAGAGTAAGGCTTTAATAGGCATTTCATGCATTTTAATGGTATTTTAAAAAATCAGCTATTCATTTAAGGGTTCCCCATATAGATTAAGTACACTGTGCAAACTTGATTACAACATGTAACTCATTAAGTGCTTTAAAATAAAGAATCCTTGACTTTATAAGGGGTTAAAATAAATAGTAAGTCAAGAATCACAGATCTGAAGCATTTAAAAAAATGTAATATACTTATGCATCGCACTAAAACGTTTTATATTAGAATTTTTAATCCATAAACAAGGCAAATGAAATCACAGAACCTCTATATTTTGAGAATAAAAGAGAAGAAAAGCCAATGAGTACAGCCTTTTAAACTCAAAGTATATAATAATGTCAAAATGCAAATGAAACTGTATGGTTTTTAATTTATTTAGTACAGTTCTTTATAAACATTAATTCATAAAAAGTATACCATGATAATCCACTGCCATCAAATAGATTTGTTTTCAATTTCTTTACAGTAAATGGACTTTTCTACAGAACCCATTAGCCAGACAAACTGTTTAGAAATGTTAAAACACCACCAAAACAGCCCAGAGCCTTGACATACAAACTCTAGGCGGACAGCCACATAGTACTGTAAACAAATGTTCTGTGAGTCAGTTTATGTGAGATGTCCCTTCTGTTCATCTCCATTACTACATTCACTCTGTTTCTGAAATATGGGCCACCTCCACTTCAACAGTTTGAATAGCTTCTGCAACTTCAGATAGCTTCTGTCCTTGCTGTTGTGCTAACACATAGTTAACCACTTGCATGATACTTTGGTCAGAAAGTGTAGATACTGACGGACATTCTTCAGTAGCTGCAACAGCTTCGAGAGCTTCCATAGTTTCTCCTGTAACTACCACAGTTTCAAGTTCTTGAGGACCGCTGTTTTCTTGTTCCTGCATATCTGCTGTTAAGATGCTAACAGCATGCTCCACTTGAGTTCCTTGGTTATGAAACTGAAGGGTATCTTTTTCCAGCATAATTTTACAAGGCACATAATCTCTGTGGAATTTAGTCATATGTTTACGGAGTGTTCGAGCATCTATGTAGGCTTCACTACATACGGGACAGACATAGGGCCGTTCACCTGTATGTGTTCTGACGTGGCGTTTTAGAGATCGGGCATCAGCCCAAGCTACTCCACATGTTAAGCACTCAAATGGCTTAACTCCTATTAAAAAAAAAAAAAGACGTGTATGTGTGGTGAGGTCCAAGTACCAAAATATATTACAGCTGCCTGATAAATAATGCTTTTCTTTTAAGTACAGTAGCCCATAAACGTTTCTATCTTGACTATGGCGATCTTTTACTTAGGACCAAACGGTTTTAGAATAAAGCAGATTCTAGATATAATCTCTCTAAAGATGTTCTTATTGATAGAAGTTACTGAGAGACAATCCTGAGGTTCTGTGAAGTGTCTTTTAGCCTTCACAGCAATCCTATAATCCTAGGATAAAAAACCAGAAGCTTCAAGTGGTCCATTCCAGCATAAAAATATTGATATAGAATATTAAGCTCACTAAAACAGGAATCTATCTATCTACACAACAATTAGGTAGTCAGGTTCAGGATCACCTCTATCACTTGAATAAATCTTCCGCAATATGGGATTAATCTCTTATTAAGGAAAGCGAGATAATAGGCAAGAGGAATGGTAAAAGGAGAATCACTACTGGACTGGCTTTTATTCTATTGAAAAGTTTTATATATATATATATATATATATATATATATATAAAAAACTATATGAAGTATAGTTACCTCCATGGTTGTTCATGTGTCTCCTATACTCTCTCAGCTGAGTGAATTTTCTTCCACATTGTTCACACACCCGTTCCAGGTTTTGCTTTGCTCTTCCTTTTTTTCCATGGGTAGCTTTCTTTACATGCCTTCTGAACAATGCCTTCTCATAAAATTCTTTGCCACATATATTACACCTAAAATAAAGGAAAACCCCAAATTTTTTCCAAAGCACCAAAATCCATAATAATTAACCCAAGTACATTTATATCTCAAGTTCAGATCCTCCTCAGATTTACCCACCTGTAAGGCTCAGTGACAGAGTGAGACTTCACATGGGAATACCAATCTTTCTTCCAACTATAGCACTTATCACAAAATTGGCACTGGAATGGTTTCACACCAAGATGTTTGTTCATGTGCTGGCGAAGATCTCTAGCTTCAAAGAAACTTTTTTCACATCTGCAATAACAAAGTTCATTCACCCACTGGATCATCTTATTCTTTTAAAAGAAGTTTCCAAGAACTCAGTATATTCTAGGGTTTCTAGAACTCCACAAGATGATCCCAATTTAAAACAAAAACAATTCTTACTATTCCAATCTTGCATCAAGGCTGCAGGATCTTAAGTTCTTTTAGCTGCAGAGTACTAGAAACATTTTAGAAAGAATCCTGCACAGCTCCCAAAGGTTATCATAGGTATTATTATTTTCTGTCTCCTCCTCAACCCCATCTGATCTCCCCTTTTTACATCCCTTTTCACGCTCTCCCAGTCTCTGTCCATCTGTTGGAAGTAGGCCTCACTCTTGACCAGAAGGATGGAGCAACTGACTTAGGCCTAGGTCAATCAGAGCACAGCATTCTCTTAGCCATAGTGATTGATTCACAGAAAACCAAATGCCTTAACCAGATCCAATGGTAGTGAACCTCAGGGCTTTTATAGGAACTACGAGAAAAGCAGCTTGACAATTTGGGAGTTGAGAGAATGTAAGCCTGAAATCATTGACACTGCCTTGTCCATACGGAGTCTCAGAGACATCAAGTGCTAATGAATCTGAAACCAGTTTACATTAAACCATTCAGACTCCTAGACTCGACTTTCATTCAAGTCAGTTTATTTTTTAATTTTTTAAAATAAATTTATTTATTTGTTTTTATTATTGCCTGTGCTGGGTCTTCGTTGCTGTGCACGGGCTTTCTCTTTGTTGTGGTGGGACTATTACTTTTTTGCGGTGTGTAGGCTTCTCATTGTGGTGGCTTCTCTTGTTGGGGAGCACGGGCTCTAGGCGCACGGGCTTCAGTAGTTGTGGCACGTGGGCTCTGTAGCTGTGGCTCACCGGCTCTAGAGCGCAGGATCAGTAGTTGTGGCGCATGGGCTTAGTTGCTCCACAGCATGTGGGATCTTCCCGGACCACAGCTCGAACCCATGTCCCCTGCATTGGCAGGCGGGCTCTCAACCACTAAGCCACCAGGGAAGCCCTCAAGTCAGTTTAAATCGGGTTTTCTTATACTTGCAACTAAAAATGTATGAATAATAAACTACCTTTGTTTTAAAATAAGACTGATTATAGAGTGACATCAGCATATAGGGCAGAGTAGGTAACTCCAAAAGCCCACCCCTACATGAAAGCAGTAAACAAATGGGCAAAAACTGTCAGAATCAATTTTATTGGACCTGTGGAAACTAATTAAAAGTTTACAGTGACCAGGTAAATATTTAATCAAGAAAACAACTGCTGAATCTTGGTAAGAGAGCTCTGTGGCATTTCAACTCACCCTGGCCCCATCCCTGGGCTCCTCAGCTCAGCAGACAGACTGCATTCCTGCTATGGGTCCCTAGTACCAGAGGAACTTATTCTCACAGAACTGTAGTTGTTTTGAGCTATATGGTGACTCCTTGAAGTTACCCCTCAAAGGGCTTGCTTGTATTTACCCTAACTCTTCCAGGGCTGAGGACTCGGGGAGGGGTGGGGAGTAGGGAGGAGCAGACGGCTGGAAACACTTACAGGCAAATGTACAGCCACAGCTGCTGGGGCAAGGAACAGCAGTTCGGTGCAAACAATATCCAAACCAAAAGCCTGGGAGGAAAAGGCTGGAGACCGAGATGTTTTGGGGAATAAGAGCTTTGAAAAACTCTCACATATTCCCAGGAATCTAGAAGTCCAAATATCTGCCCAGTGCTGGGCACATGCTCAGAAAAGATCTGAAAAGGCTCTATACTCTCACCAATGGCTGACTCTGCACAAACAGAAAGAGAAGACCAAGGCAGAATTGTAAACTGCCTGGCTGAGTATTGAAGGCATTCTGGAATCAGTGGTGATGCTCGCACAACACTGTGAATGTACTAAAAGCCACTAAATTGAACACTTTAAAATGATGAATGTTATGTTCTATGAACTTTACTTCAATTATAAAAAAGATTTCACGAGGCTTTGGAAAATGAAAAGAGGGAAAAAAGGAATCTGAAGAAGGGAGAAATGAACAGAGGGTCCAGTACTTCCGAGGAACTGCCTAGGAAGAATCTCTGGCTGGCACCAAGGGACCCTTCTTTCCTACAGTCCCTACTGTAGGAAAGAACTGGTTGCACATTTGAACAACTTCTTTAAATCATTTAAAATGAGTAATTAGTATGGTATGAAATTTGTGTCTAAATAAAACTGTTACATAAATAAATAGGAACATCTAGACAAAAAAAAACTGATTAAAATCAAGAGTAAACAAATAACAGTTTAATATTATCTTCACGTATTCTCCTTTTTCAGTTTTACTGAGGTGTAACTGACAAATAAAATTGTAAGATATTTAAAGTGTACAATGTGATGATTCAGTATATGTATACATTGTGAAAGGAATCCTCCCATTTGTTAACACATCCATCACCTCAGATATATATACGTGTGTGTGTGCGTATAATTACATATGAATATTCAAGTTCCTACTCTCTTAGCAAAATTCAATCATATTATACAGTGTTATCAACTACAGTCACCTCAAATATTTTCTTTTGAAACAACTTTCAAATAAACTAAGAAACCAAGGAAATTAATTGAATGGTTCACATATTAAATACTTACTGAGTACAATGATAGCCTCGAACTTCAGGCTTTGGTTGGTGCTTCTTTAGGTGCTTGCTGAGCCCAGAGCCCCTGTGAAAAGACTTTCCACAAACTGAGCAAAGGTACTTCGACTCTCCTATAAAAAATAAAAACCATGTCACAAATCCAGCAATCAGGTGCTCTTCCAACAGAATGCTTTACGTTGTATTTCAGAAGTTATTTTATCAAGTGGGCACGGAAGCTGTAACATTTGGCACCCACTTTCTAAGAAAAACAAACTATGTCAAAATCCCTATTTTCTCTCAACTAGAGTACTAGCGAGGCTACTACTACTACCCACAGAATGTGATAGGCTTGCATGATCATCTGGATTATAACAGTGCAGAGTTGTATACAAGTTCTAGAGCAGACTATCTACCCTTCATCAGCCATTTTCCACATAACTGCTTTAAGCACCTGAAAATAAGTATATGTGGACTAAAAGTTCTAATAAAATTATAGGCCACATACCATGTTGACAGTTACATCTGTCTATTGCTTAACTTTTTAAAAGCAAGACCATTTCTTTAGGTGCCTGGATTTAATACTCAGTACACATTTTTCTGCACTGACAAACAAAATTTTTACACAAATAAGATAGCTCTAAAACTAGATTATAAGAACAACTTTTAAACTTTACTCTCAAAATAAAACACAAAAAAACAAAAAACCTTTACTCTCATTAATAAAAAACTGCACACATACAGTCATCCTATAGCATAATCAATATACTAGTAAATTAATAGTATATAACATGTAACTATGTCAATGTAAGTTTCTCATTACCTGTGTGAATACTCATGTGTTCCTGAAGACTCCGTTTGGTAACAAATGACTTAACGCATAGTTCACACTGGAACTGCTTTTGTGATTGATGGAGACTCTGGTGTAATTTTAGACCGTGCTTGTAGATGAAAGTCTTTCCACAGACCTAAGAGAGCACAGGTGTTTAAACCAGTAAAATAGAAAAAGAGATAAGGGCTGTTTCTGAAGAATGAGGACACAGAATCTACTATGCTATTTTAAATTAAAAACTTAAATTATAAACAAAATGACAAAGTTAAAGTTGATACAAGGGCCAAGGATTTTAGCTGGCTGATCATCTTCTGATTCAGTAGTTAACAAATATTGCTATTTTTCTTACACCCATGAGATCACTGGAAGAACTCAAAACAGTACCCCAAAAAACCTCATACTGTCCTTTGTGAGACTGGTAAACCATATACCTTATATTAAAAGAGACATGGGAGCTTAATCAAGAACAATATACTCAATTCCTGCTACACCAACTAGAACAGTGCTTCTTAAACTCTCTATGATGAAGAACCAGTTTTTTTCTTTCCCCAATCTATTAGGGAGAGATTTTTGTTAAACACAATGAAAATGTCACAATATCAAATTGCCATGACAGTTTCTACATGTCTACTCTCCATCTTTGCACTTATCTTTATGGACCACACATTTTGAGTAGTGCTACACCACAAGACCAGAGGCCCAATTAACACTTAGTTTTTAAATATATGAATAAAATGATGCTTAGGACTTGGCTTCAAAATAACTGAAGGGAGGGGGAAGTAAGGGAGTGAGTGACAGTACACATAAAATACAACTGACCATAGGTAACCAACAAGGACCTACTGTATAGCACAGGGAACTACACTCAATATCTTGTAATAACCTATAATGGAAAAGAATCTAAATAAGAATGAATGGATGAATGAATAAATAACTGAATCACTGCTGAACACCTGAAACTAACACAACATTGTAAATCAACTATATTTCAATACAAATTTTTTAAAAATTAAAAAAAAAAATCCCACAATTGACCATGTGTTGATAACTGCTAAAGCTGGGTGAAGAGTACATGAGGGTTTATTCTACTCTCTTACATTCTTTTTTCTTATAATACGAAGCTTAAGAAATGAAAGAGAGAAAAACATTACAAATTTCACTGGTTCCAAAACAGTTTATTAATAAAAATAGTGGGTCATCCTTATATGCAAGGCTATAGGTGCTACTAGAAATTTTTCACCGTTGCAAATAGCCCAAAGCTGGCTTATCACAGGATTCTTTACCCAGGAATCACATTTTGGCATTTAGTATTCAGCTCTAGAGAAGGACACATAGCTTAGGCAGAATTTCTGCTAAGATGTGTTTAACTCACAGGTTCCTTCCCAAGCCAGGTTGGCCCTACTGAACGTTAAGGGATGACTGAGATGATGAATTGGTTATTCTTACCCAGTATCACTCTGAATCCTAGCAAGTTTCCCGAACATCCTAAATAGATTAATTTCAAGTTACAACTTCAGCCAAATTAAAGAACAGAATTGGGAATCACCCTTGACCTAGGCAACAAACTGAAAAAGTTATGGACTTCCTGTGACATTTTACAAAAGTGATGTGATGCCAGAATCAACCAGTCTTATCACCGGTTATGTTCCAATCTTCTTTAAATAACAAAATAAATATAATGGCTTTACCTGGCATGCATGTGGTTTTACCCCTGTGTGCTTTAACATATGTATTCGAAGAGAATATAATTTAGGTAATGTCCTTCCACATATCGAACATATAAATTCTCGTTTGGTTCTGCCCTTCTCAGACGATGATCCTGAGGCCTCATTAGATGCAGAACTGGAAGAGGATGAAGTAGGCGCATCTTTCCTGGTATGTCGAATAAGGTGTGCTCTCAAGGAGGCACTGTACTGAAACTGTTTCTTACACAACTAAAAGAAAAAGTAAACAAAATTCTGCCTGAATGTATTTCCATCACAAATGTTAAGTGAAACCCAACTCGTACTTCAACTTTCCATATCTTTGTTACAATTCTATCACTCAATAAACATATATACTATGTAAAAGACAATATGCTAGGTACCACACTATAGAAATGAAAGGGACAGACCCAGCCTCTACTCTGCAAAGATTTATAAACTAACCACAAAAACAGGGTTTATATGTAAATAGGTGAAAGATCAATACTTAAGAGGGAATAATCAGAGTATAAGGAAAGGCATCATCACCGAGGCTGGGTCTTGAAGGAATGGTAAGATACAGACAAAGACAAGAATACTATTATTATATGAGTACTAACAGTTGTTAGGAAGAGCAAAAACAGGGGCTGGAAAAAGTAGGAAGATAAAACTGTGATAGTCCTTGGGTTTTACCCTGTACTTGTTGAGTATTCCTGAAAGCTTCTGTTCTTTATTTTAAAACCAGAGTTATATATAGTCATGATCTACAAAACTTTTTTTTAATAAATAAAACTGGCCTCTTGGTTCACTACCTCTACTTTTTTGACTCTTTCTTAATGATTATCTCTGTAATTCTGAGTAATATGAATAATAGGAAGTGACTCTCTCCTTTACCTCTCCACTCTCTACACGTACATGATCCTTCCCGTTACCATACTTTCTCAATACAGTTTTATGATCATTTTGATGAGATCAATTTCAGTGCTTACATTATTTGGATGACGTTACATGTTATTACAGCTGGACCATACAGACAATATGATTCTCTTTCCTTTCGTTTCCTTTTCTGTTTTAGTTCTCTTTGTTTTTACTGCTAATTCATCATCAAACCTTTCTCTCAACTGTCTATTGAGAGAAGGTTTAAAACACATCACCTTGTGGGAGATCGCTGTCAAAGCACTATGTTGGTGTTCCAGACTGGGGCAGTTGTTTCCCACGCTTGGACTCTACAGATTGGACCCCATGTTTCCCGTTTCCCATGTCTTGCTCATTTTAGAGGAATACCTCTGCCGACAGCTTCCTGAGAAAGGGAGTTTGGGAGGTAAAACTTTGCAGACCTTGCATGTCTGAAACTGTTCTTATTCTACCATCATAAATATAGTTTGATTACTGATTCCAAGTTAGAAATCATTTTCTTTTGTAATATTAAAGATATTGTGCCTTTGTCTTCTAACTTCCACTGTTGCTGCTGAAAGGCCTGAAGCTATTCTGACCCTTATCCTTTCTCTCTTGTAATTTATAAGATTTTCTTTGTACCTTGATTCTGAAATTTCATAATATATCTTGGTATAGATTTATTTTCACCCATGATTCTGGACATTCAACACACCCTTTTAACAAGGGAACTTCTATTTTCAAGTTCTCAGATTTTTTTTCATTGCATTATGATTTCTTTCTCTCCATGCTATCTGTTTGGAATTATCTGGATATTAGAAGACAACCTAGACCAATTCTCTAAAATTTCTTTCACTCCCATTTCTACCTTGTCTTTTCCTTTATTTTCTGAGTGATTTCGTCAACTGTATTTCCTAACTTTTCTGATATTTTTATATGTGTTATTATGTATTTTATTCCTAAGAAAAACTCTTCTGTTCTCTTGATGCGTCCTTTTAAAAACACAGTACATGGTTATTGTTTTATTGATGTAATTTTTAAATTTATCTCTAATATAAATAAACCATAAACCATAGTTTATGGTTTGCGTTGTGTGTGTGTGGGGGGGTTTCTTCTAACTGCATAGTCTTGGATTCCTCAAAGTTGTTTTTTTGCTTGAAATATTTGTCATGAGTCTGTATACCTGATGTCTATTCACATTTCAAAATAAGACATTTAAAAACTGATTGGAACTTGTGTGTAAGCAGAGTAGTAAACTGTCAACCACAGGCTTTAATGAGCAGTATCTTTAGATCTTTTGTTATCAGACTTTGGATTTCTCACCTTTAAGAAATCCTTCTATTTTAAGATTAAGGGTTTGGTTGTTAACATTCTGGAACTTGAGTAGGGAAAGAGAGCTTGAAAGGATTCAATATTTAGTATATATGCTTTTACGTTCCCTTGTTTGGTATATAGTACATTCACCCTCATTATTCACAGTGTTTCCTAGAGCAGTTGTGGGTTTTATCTTTTTCAGAGAGTAGAACATGGATCTTTGGCTGAAGGCATGGTGGTAGTGATTTACTTACTTCTTAAAAAGACTTTCTAGGGACTTCCCTGGTGGCAAAGTGGTTAAGAGTCCGCCTGCCAATGCAGGAGATTCGGGTTCGAGCCCTGGTCCAGGAAGATCCCACATGCTGTGGAGCAACTAAGCCCGTGTGCCACAACTACTGAGCCTGCGCTCTAGAGCCTGCAAGCCACAACTACTGAAGCTCGTGCACCACAACTACTGAAGTCCGCGCACCTAGAGCCCATGCTCTGCAACAAGAGAAGCCACCGCAGTGAGAAGTTCGTGCACCACAACGAAGAGTGGCTCCCGCTAGCCACAACCAGAGAAAGCCCATGTACAGCAATGAAGACCCAACGCAGCCAAAAATAAATAAATTAAAAAAAAAAAAAAGAACTTTCTAACAACCAGACTCATCTCTACTTTCAAGGTAGCTAGTACCATTAATTTCTGATCCTTTTGGTAGTTCCACAATACAATTTGGATTGATTCTTAGCTTTCCACACTGAAAGCCTGGGAATGAGCCCTTTCAAATCTGCTGAATCAATGACTCCGTCTAGGGACTTCCCTGGCAGTCCAGTGGCTAAGACCCTGTGCTTCCACTGCAGGGGGGTATGGGTTCTATCCCTGGTCGGGGAACTAAGATACCGCATGCCGCACGGTGCAGCCAACAAACAAACAAAAAACACTCCATCTATTTATCAGAATCCAGAATTTGGTTGCTAAGGTCTCCTGTTCTTTTTGCCTTTCTATGAGACTTTTAAAAAGATCGTTTTACTGTTGTCTTACTAGGGTATCAAGAAGAAGCAGAGGTAAATATTTTCTGGCAAGAACATGACAAGTACAAATCAGAAGATAACTCTTACGGCAATATAAGGGAGACAGAGAGAAGAGAGAACACAAATGGCAGGATAATAATGAAGCAGTAAATTGGATTCTATTTATAATGAAGTTAGAGCCATCTATAATTAGCTTTCCAGATACTTACTGGACACTTGTAATCTCTAGCTCTTTCATGTTTCAGTATGTGCTTTATAAGAGCATATCGTCTCTGAAAAACCATTCCACATTCCCCACATTTATGGGATGCTTCTTCTTCGGTATTCTCTTTAGCATCCCTTTTTGGTTGTTTCATCTTTTTTCCTCTTTGAACTAATTTCTGAGCCACCTAATTAAAGAAAACACAATAAATAAATTAACTATCTCAAATTCACATTACCTTAATATTGGTATTTAAAACATTAAATTGCTTTCCTGCATCCACTCCCCTTCCCCCCAAGATAATTATCACCATAAGTTTAACCGCAGATTGCTTTCAACTTAAAGCTAAAACTACAAAGGTAAACTCTTTTTTCATCATACCTGTTGAACTGCTGACTTGGGAATGGCTTTCCGTTTCTGCAGCTTCTTCTCCATTCCTTTGTGTAGTCGGATATATCCCCCTTCGTTAACAGAACGCTGCCGAAGCCTGCTTCTGTAAGTATCATCATCATCGGGACTATGGTCTGTCTGTGCTGTCGGTTCAACAAGATTTTCCTGATCTTTTAAAGACTGGCCAAGGTTCTGCCTATGCTCTGAAATATCTTCAGCACAGATATCCTCTGTTGCTGTACCATTTCCCATATTACCGTTTTCTGGAGAGCTACTGATTACATTCTCTTTTGAAAGCTTAGGATGAGTATTAGAGACTGTGCCATCTTCTCTGATGTTTAAAGTTTCTAGTTCTGTCTGGCTGTTTTTTGTTACTAAATCAACAGACTCCATTTCAGGATGGGAATCAGTTACACAGCCTACAGGTGACAGAGCAGCTTCGGTCTGTGAAGAAACCTGCGGCTCAGGCTGTTGTCCTAGCTCTCCATTCTGCTCTGGCAATTCTCCATTCACCAGCAGTACAATTTCACAATCCCCAAGTTCAGTGGATAAAGTTGTTGTGGTTCCCTCGTTGTTAGCCACAGGAGGTGCTGTACCTCCATTTTGTTCTGGTAAGTCCTGTGTAGATGTAACTGTTTGTACCTCACCCTTCTTATACACTGTTAGTTGCTTCTCTTCCATTAGTTTATGTACACTTTCACAGATTTCTAAAACTTCTGACATGAAAAGATGACGAGCCAAGATGGCTACATCAGCCATGCTACAGAAGTCAAAACTTAGCACAGAAGTATAGGCAAATTCCAGTAAAGGAAGGAAGCTTGCCTTACAAAAGCCTATGCGAAACAAGAAAGATGAAAGACAAAAAGGTCAAATCACCACTAAAACACCTTGTAGAAACAATTACTGTATGATTATGACAATATAAAATAGAATATAAAGGCAAATATGACCATTTATTCTGCAGTTAAATATCCTGGATTTGTTTCGAGTTCTGGTTGCTTATTAAGCCTTGACTAACTAACTTCTATGAGTCGAGTCTCTCAATACCTAAAATAGAAAATAATATCACACTTACTGCCTCAAAGAGTTGTTGTAAGGCAGTCATTTTCAAACTGTACTCCTTAGAACCCCGGGGGTTCCTCAAATTCCCCTCAAGAATCATCTGCTGGAGAATGGAGGGTAAAAAAAGAGAGGGAGGCAGGTGAGTAGGCAGGTTTCAACCAACCTGTCCCCTAACCTCACTGCAGTAAGTATAGCTGTATATTTTAATAATAGAAGTTCATATAAAAATTTGATTGTGAACAGAGGGTTCTACTATTAAAAACTTTAAAACAAGGTCTATAGCAGAGGGTCAGCAAAATTTTTCTGTATAGAATTAGATAATAAAGATTGCAGGCCATAAAGTGTCTGTTGCAACTACTTAATTCTGCCATTGTAGCTGGAAGAGAAGCCATATATTATAATATGTATACAAATGGGCATGGCTGTGGTGCAATACAACTTTATTCAGAAAAGCGGGGGGAAAGGAGGACTGGCGGCCTTTGGGTTATAGTTTGCTTATCTTTGTTCTAAGGAATAAGACAATTACTATACACATGAGGTATTAGGTTCTCATTTTATGTGAGAAAATAAGATCAGTTTATTTCTAAGTTCTCAGTACTTCACTTTCAAAACCCATTTTTAATATTCACATGATTTAAAAATCAGAAGATTACACAGTGATAAGTCCAACTCCATCTCCATAACCAGAATGATTAAGAATTTGTACAGATTTTTAGAGTCTTTATACAGTCAAACAAATACTCTTATGCCTCCTTCTTATAGTAGGTGTTATACTATACTTTTTTGTGCCTTGCTTTTCTCATATAATAATTTATCTTAAGAGATCTTTTATTAAAATACAGGGAGCCAAAGCAACCTTTTGGGAATTCCCTGCTGGCCCAGTGGTTAGGACTATGCGCTTCTGCTGCAGGGGGAATGGGTTCAATCCCTGGTGAGGGAACTAAGATCCCGCAAGCCATGCAGCATGGCCAGAAAACCCCCAAAACCAAAAAACTCATGTTTGCTATGTTTTTCAGTTTTGATTCAAGATACATAAAATGTGGTCCTTTTACATAGGCAAATAGTGGATAAACAAGTAACAAGCATACAGGGAAACCTTAAACTGTGAGATTTAATACGATTCAGGTTGAAAGCTGGGGAGACTACACATCAACATGACCATCATAGCTAATTCATCCATTCCTAGGAAAGCTGATAAACAAGCAGGCTAAAGTCATATTAATACTGCTACAAATTATGAAACCGAGTTAAATAAGGTTGAGGTTAGAAAAAATATTTCTTAAAAAAACAACAACAGAAGTAAAAGGGGCTCAGAGCAGGGCGCAGGGCATGCTGGGAAGTTGCTGCCGTTAGAGCCGGACGAAACGGAGGAGAGTCCGGGGAAAATTCAGATTCAAGTATGAGAAGATTCAGGAGCGACTGGTCTCAGGAAGACAGAGGAGGACACCAAGAAAGGCGTGATCATGCTTATGAGGAGCCACACACCAGCCACAGGTGCCAAGGGAGCTGGACACGACAGGACTTAGTGAATCGTCACTGCCAGAACACACTGTTTTCTGCTCCCCGATGGCCATGCCCACGGATTTTAAAACTTATGTAGATCAGGCATGCAAAGCTGCTGAGGAATTTGTCAATATTTACTATGAGACAATGGACAAAAGAAGACGGGCACTAACCAGGCTGTATCTGGACAAGGCCACTTTAGTATGGAATGGAAATGTTGTAACAGGGCTGGAAGCCCTAATTTTTTTGACATGTTGCCTTCTAGTGAGTTTCAGGTCAATATGCTAGACTGCCAGCCAGTTCATGAGCAAGCTACTCAGGCCCAGACTATGTTCTTATGGCGACCAGTGGAACTGTGAAGTTTGATGGAAACAGACAACACTACTTCAACCAGAACTTCCTGCTGACTGCTCAGTCTACTCCTAACAATACCGAGTGGCAGACTGCAAGCGACTGCTTCCGTTTTCAAGATTGGGCTAGTAGTTAAAGGGGGCAAAAGTCCATTCTCTTTTGGTCCATTAGTTCCAGCAGTAGAAACTTATAAGAAGTAATTCATTGCATTGTGGAAGCACTAAAAACTAGTATGTGCTGAAACTAATTTTTTTTTATATTGTTTTAAGCTTTTTTTTTTTTTTTCTTTTTTTTTGGTGGTACGCTGGCCTCTCACTGTTGTGGTCTCTCCCGTTGCAGAGCACAGGCTTCGGACGCGCAGGCTCAGCGGCCATGGCTCACGGGCCCATGGCTCACGCTCCGCGGCATGTGGGATCCTCCCGGACCGGGGCACAAACCCGTGTCCCCTGCATCGGCAGGCGGACTCGCAACCACTGCGCCACCAGGGAAGCCCTCTTTAATATTTTTTATTCCTAGCAGCACCTTTTCTAGCAGCTGCCAGTTTAGATCATTGCCCTTAAGAGCTTTTTTTTTTTTTTAAGTTTTTAAAGCCATGTTTATTGAAGTTGAATTTACATTCAGTAAAACTCACTCCAAAATCTGACAAAGCCAATCAGCACCATTATCAAAGTGTAGAGCAGTTCTTCAACACCCACACCCAACCAAACCCTATGCAACAAACTCCTCCCTGATCCTTAGGAATCCACTGATAGTTTTCTGTCAAAGGGGTCAAATTTAATCATCATAATAATCTATTATAGGAAAAACTGTAAGCACAAAAAAAAAGTTTTTAAAAGGATACTTTGAAACATACCATGT
Organism: Physeter macrocephalus; assembly: GCF_002837175.3. Classification (NCBI taxonomy): domain Eukaryota; kingdom Metazoa; phylum Chordata; class Mammalia; order Artiodactyla; family Physeteridae; genus Physeter; species Physeter macrocephalus. The sequence goes on along the minus strand of NC_041214.2, from coordinate 111,603,671 downwards.
TTAGGATAGTCAAAAGCATGGGATTTAGAACTAACCTTTGTAAATTCAAGCAGCTGACAGTTTTCTTAAGATAGCTGTATTGACAGAATAGCTAGTCTAGTTACTATGTTGAGCTTCAGGCTGGGGCTGGTTGGCAGAAAAATGATTTTAAATAGTTTAAATGGAATTGAGTTCTACAGAAATTCTCTATGGGGCAGATATATGTTCTTGCAGATATTTGGCACCTTTTCAAAAGTCCTCCCCTGCTACCACCATGAAAGGGACAGTAAGCAAAAACCTCTACTCTGTATATATCAATCGTCACATGTTCAAATACACCTTATCTCCTCGAAAAGCTTTCAAGCACCAGCCCTGATTGCCAGCATCTTGAACTGGACTGAGCCGAGTCATGCGCCGAGGCCCGAAAACCCTTAAGAGCTTTAATGTTAGTTTTCTACATGCCTTATATACGTTTCACTAATGACATTCTTACAGTAACATTAAACCCATGGTCTCTGTACTAGTATACTCACTGTGAGCCCAGTGTACTGCAAAAATGAAATCCTTTTATAGTACTGTCTATGGGATATCAGCACAATGTAACTCTCTGGAAGGAAGTGGAATTTTTTTTTGTTATTAGGCTAATTTTGTAGTACAACATGTACCTATTTTTGGTAAACACTGGTAATGCAGTTTAAATATGAGACTTTTTCAAATCAGTTCAATGAACACATTACTAATTTAGGTTTACATAACTACTCTGACATACTAGAATGGCATGTAGAGATGTTCAGTAGTCTTTTTATGTTAAGTAATGTAGGTGTTTTTTTTCTATGTTGGCATGTTTTCTTAAGTGAATTAATCTACTAGAGAGGTGTAAAATGTTCTCGATTGATACCTGAGCGTTAGATACACTCAGTGGCTTAAAAGCAAAACTTAAGAAAGCTTTTTCTTGGCAGCTCCAGGTCTGTAACTTTAGATAGTGAATCGTAGTAGTACTAAGAGCTTTAATGGGAGAATGAGAAGTGAGAAGTGTAGAGATCCGAGGTTGGCCAAAAGTAAGGCGGGGTGGCCAAATGGTACACTTTTGGTACTTGTTTCTACCTCCTAAAAATGTAGCCTAATTTTAGGATTTAAGTCATTAAAGTAATAAGTATCCTAACCAAATGGTCATGAAGGCCACTTCTGTTCTAAGAATGATTTTTAAAGGTTTTTCCAGTTCACCTCATACTTATCTCTAGTATATGTCTCAGTTTATTCAAGAACTTATGGGGGTCAAATGTCAGCAATAAGCCTGACCCTGCAACAGGGTCTGACAGGAAAGTTGGAAACAAAGCCATCACTCCCTCTTTGGGACCCTTAACTTCTAAGTCTTCCGTGTGAACTTCAGGCCAAAAGTCTCCTATGTACTACCCACCCCCAAAGTGAGTGATTTGTTCTCTGTGTTTACACTGTCAACTGCATGGTCTTTTTATTACTTAAAGTTAAAATTATTTAATCTCATGATCTGTTCTTTCATATGGCACTGAGCAAATAGATCGGTTACAAAACATGTTCCTGTTATGTGGCTAACACTTTGTCTTTTTAGAGAAAACAGAGAACAGCAGATCTTCATAAGCCCATAAACTTCAAAAGATCCAATTGATTCATTTTATGTCTCAACATCTAAAGAGAAAGAAAACTAGCTTTGGTTTTTGGTTAAGCTTTAACTGTTTCTCCATTCTTGAATTTATTGTTTTCATGTTTTTACACTAGGTGTGCCAGCTTTGTTTCTACATTGCAACTCAAAGTTAATGTTTCTTGTCATTTAATTTGAAAATTGGTGATTAATTTACTCTCGTCGCAAACTACACATTACATTTCTGATATATTAGCAAAACAGAATTAAGTAGGAGAAGGGAATGGAATTGAAATTTAGACCACACCTTCTTACCTTCTTGTAGTACTGACTAAAATTTACACATTATATTCTACTCAAAGTAAGTTTATTCTAATTTTGGATTGGCTTTTTAAAACCACAGCTTTAGCAGCACAACCAGATTGCCCAAATATTGCCCTTTCCCTTAAGAGGAACAGTTTCAAGTAAAAGCTGCGTATAACAAGCAATAACTGAATTGAGTGGTTGTACACTGTTCATGAATTCAGTGTTTTAAGACTTGTATATGAATTGCTTTTTCCAAACTCTGTATAACTTTTAAATGGCTGGAACTACTCTCATATGGACTAACTGTATTTTTGACATAGACATATTTTTGTAACTTGAAAAAAATAAAATAAAATTTGTTTTGCCTTATAAGAGTTTTCTCAAAAAAACAAAACCAAAAAACAACAGATACCAACATAATAATGTATTTTGGTCTTTTACCTAGTACCTTTTTAATTTCTAAGTTGAAGTCATAAGAAAAATTTTCCATGAAAGAAATAACACTGCTCCAAGTAACTTTAAATATCAAAAACCATTTTTTCCCAAAGATACAAGTCAAATGTTTACTGTAAAATGCTATAAAACACAAAAGAAAATAAGAAGATAAAAAAATCACTCATAATCCTACTGCCACAAGATAATTTTGGTTTTTTTTTTTTTTTTGCGGTACACGGGCCTCTCACCGCTGTGGCCTCTCCCGTTGCGAAGCACAGGCTCCGGACGCACAGGCTCAGCGGCCATGGCTCACAGGCCCAGCCACTCCGCGGCACGTGGGATCCTCCCAGACTGGGGCA